>NC_064921.1:358996701-359344201 GCF_023897955.1 Schistocerca gregaria | reverse complement strand
TGCGAACTATAGATGAAGAACAACAGGCAGATTCCATATTTCTAGATTTCTGGAAAGCATTTAACACAATGCCCCATTGTAGGCTCTTAACGAAGGTACGAGCCTGTGGAATAGGTTCACAGATATGTGAGTGGCCTGAACACATCTTAAGTTATAGAACTCATTACGTTGTCTTCGACGCGTGCGTTCTTCAGAGACAAAGGTATCGTCGGGAATGGCCCGGGGAAGGGTGATAGAACCGCTGTTGTTCTTTATATACATAAATGATTTGGCGGACGGGGTGGGCAGCAATCTGTTGTTGTAGTCTGGTGACGCTGTGGTGTACCGTAAGGTTGAGTGACTTCAGGAGAATACAAGATAAACAAAACTTGTAGTTGGTGTGATGAATGACAGATAGCTCTAAATGTAGAAAAATGTAAGTCAATGAGGATGAGCAGGAAGAGCAAACCCGTAAAGTTCGGATGCAGTATTAGTAGTGTCTGCTTGACACAGTTACGTCATTTAAATATCTGAGCGTAACGTGCAAGGCGATGGAACGAGCACGTGAGCTTGTGATAGGAAAGGCGAATGGTCGACTTCGGTTTACTGGGAGAACTGTAGGAAAGTGTGGTTCGTCTGTAAAGGAGACCACATATAGAACGCTAGTGCGACCTGTTCTTGAGTACTTCTCTAGTGTTTGGGATCCGTACCAGGTCGGATTGAAGGAAGGCATCGAAGCAATTCAGAGGCGGGCTGCTAGATTTGTTACAGGTAGGTTCGAACAACACCAAAGTGTTACAGAGATGCTTCGGAAACAAACGGGAATCCCTGGAAGGAAGACGATTTTATTTTTCTAGCAACACTATTGAGAAAATTTAGAGAACCGGCATTTGAAGGTGGCTGCAGAACGATTCTCTTGCCTCCAACGTACACTGTGCGCAAGGACCACACAGATACGAGAAATTAGGACTTATACGGAGGCACGTAGAAAGTCGTTTTTCCCTCGTTCTATTTGCGAGAGGCACAGGAAAGGAAATGACTAGTAGTTGTACAAGGTACTCCTCGCCACGCGTCTTACAGTGGCTTGCGGAGTATTGCTGTAGATGTAAATGTATAATAATTTCCACTGGGTGTGGCTTGGACCATCGACAACATACTTGTAACTAAATCCCTAATTAATGTCGTCCTATTTTGTATAGGGTCACTGTATTACTGTACATTATAGGGATTGTCAAATTTACTCATTTTAACATATGAGACATATAGATACGTTATCGTAGATCAACTTTGATTCAAGACGTAAACAGTGATCAGCCGTGCTGTCGGCAGTATGTGGAATGCCTCCGCTCGTAGCATTAACGCTGACTGTTGGTATAGCATTAATGCACTGTTTGCTTAGGTTGCCAAGCTGAGAGGGACGCCAAAGGCAACACAAGTGTTAGTTTACAGGGCGTATCACAGTTAGTCGCGGCCGCTTGTTCCGCCAAGCTGGGAGGGGCTCCCAAGTGCAAGATTTGTGTACATTAGGCATCATAAAGCAGCGAAAACTAACACGGGCGACAGTATACGAGGGAAAAGGGAAAAGGGAGGGAGGCATCAAATTAAAAGTCGTTTGTGTGGAAAAAATATTCTCAGACCGCTATGTATGCTATGCCATGCCGTAGTCGGTTACACTATACAGTGTGTTGTACTTTTATTTCTAGCGGCAATTCATGGGCAGAACCTTTGCTCAATGGAAGCTCGCGCCACGTTTGCTGGAACATGATCTTTGGCGTGAAGGTGGCGTGGCACTTTTGCTGCGAGTGCTGCTGAGGCGATTTTCCGGGGAGAGGCACTGTGTGAAGCAGCACGGACAGCGCAGGTCAGCGGGGCAAAGGGCAGGCTGTGTGCTCTACCGCCTGTGTGACTTGCAAGTTTGCCTGGCTGAGAATCTCCCAGATGGCTCTCTGAGCACTATGGGGGCAGGATTCGAACCTGCGACCGTAGCAGCGGCGCGGTTCCGCACTCAAGCGCCTAGAACCGCTCGGCCACAACGGCGGGCAATCTCCCAAACACAAGGGTTCTGCTGGGGGGGGGGGGGGGGGGGGGGGGGACCGGTGGGTCGCCGTCATCCACGCATCTCCTGGCGGCTTCAAGTTTTTCCACCGTTTGTCATCCCACAGCATCCTTGTATCCTTGGTGAGCTACTTTTAGTTCATTGTTTCGGTGCCGAGACCAGGCAGCATTCGTACAGACCGACTTTGCTCTCCGCTGTTAACGCGATAATTGTCACTGGTTCGCATCCTGTGCGTGTTTGCGCCTTGCTCCTTTCACGCAGAAGAGCCAAAGAGACTGGTATAGGCATGCGTATTCAAATAGAGAGATTCGCAGACAGGCAGGCGGCGGTCGGCAACGCCTATACAAGACAAAAAATGTCTGGCGCAATTGTTAGATCGGTTACTAGTGACACAATGCGGGTTATCAAGATTTAAGTGAGACGGCGCGCGAGCGATGGGACACAGCATCTCCGGGGTACCGATGAAGTGGGGATTTCCCGTAATATCATTTCACGTATGTGACGTATCAGGAATCCAGTAAAAATCAAATTTACGATATCACTGCGGTGGGAAAAAGATCCTGAGAGAACAATACCAACGACGACTGAAGAGAATCGTTCAACGTGTCGGAAGTGTAAGCCATCCTCAAATTTCTGCAGATTTTAATGCTTGGCCATCAGCAAGTGTCAGCGTACGAACCATTCAAAGAAACATCATCGATATGGGCTTTCTGAGCCGAAGGCCCACTCGTGTACCCTTGGTGACTGCACGAGTCAAAGTTTTACTTCTCGCCTGGGCCTGTCAACATCTACATTGGACTTTGTGAATCCATGGACCCTGAGTGTCAGCAGGGGACTGTTCAAACTGGTGAAAGCTCTGTGGGGCGTGTGCATTTCGAGTGATATGGGGCCTCTGATATTTCTAGATACGACTTTGACAGATGACATCCTGCGTGATCACCTGCATCTGTTCATGTCCATTGCGCATTCCGACGTACTTGAGCCATTCCAACATGACAATGCGACATCGCACAAGTCTGGAATTGCTACAGACTGTCTCCACTCTTCTGAATTTAAACACTTCCGCTGGCCACCAAGCTCCCCAGACGTTAACGTTATTGACCATATCTGGGATGCCTTACAACGTGCTGTTCAGAAGAGATCTCCAGCCCTTCATGACCTTACGGATCTGAAATATTCATGGCGTCCATTCCCTCTAGCACTATTTTTCATTCGTCGAGTCCATGCTATTTCATGTTGTGGCACTTATGCATGCTCGCGGGGGTCCCTCCAGGATATTAGAGAGGAGTACCAGTTTCTTCGGCTCTTCAGTGTATATCGGAGTCGGTTCAGCCTCCTGTTGTTTCAATGTCCGGCCAGGGGATTTGAGGAGCGTGTCGCTCGTATCATGATGTAATAGCTTCTAGTTGATAAATGTTATGGAGTCGTGATCTGAAAGTGCGTTTTAAATTATTGGGGTTTTGTAAGTTGCTTTAATTTTTATTGTATTATTGTTTGGGACTTCGAAAGCTTTTTTCCCTGGTATATTGTGCACTAAATCGCCAAGTCACTTTCTTTAGTTACTTGAAGCCCTCAAGCTTATGCGCCTTACCGCGGCAAATCTTGTTGCATGTATTTTGGTGGGTTACTTTTCCAAGCCAAGGTTACGTTTATGTAGACGAGGTTGATCAGCCAGCCGTTAGCGATTTCCTTCGACCTACGTTGCCATCCCTTGCGACGTACAGGTACGAGTATTTACCGTTTCCATCTCGTGGCGTGATCTGAAGCTGTGTTTCGGTTGGCCACTGAAATTCTTTATCATCGGGTGTAAGTGAATGTGGATGCCTTTGGCAGTTAGCTTAACTTTTAGCAATTTTTATCAAAAATTTTTTGTCTGCGCTGTCTAACAACCCTACCACAACAAAGGTCAAAAATTAATTATGATTGTAGTGTTTCCCACGCTGCTAAATATTGCATTTTCGGTCAAAAACAAAGTTATATTATGTGGCAGGTGTCATTAGAGCACAGTTAATAAAGTCATTTCTTGAAATAATAGATAAACTAGGCACTCATCTTTTCGTGTTTCCCACGCTGGTCTCGTTGTGAACTAATGGCTCAATCGACGAAAATCTAAGTAGTGATGGTTTCAAGCTCAGATGCAAAGAGGCCTAGGTGTTATTCTGCGATATTCAAAAGATTTATAGATGTGTTTCATAAAACATTCTTGAAGTCTAAACTTTTGCAATTTAGGACAATGGTGACGTAAAAAAGTAATCAGCACTCCGAATTTAAGTTACACTTCTTTTTTATTACTTTTGTTGCAATATCACGTAACTAGTTCCAAAACATCACTTCACAATATAAAACATACTTGAAAATATCTTCCTCACTGTTAAAGTTCACATTTCATAAAATGACTACAATTAGCGTCTTTTAAGCATGACGAACAAAGCCTGACTCTCTAATAACCGCTTACGTGCCCAAAAATCAGAGTTACAAGTACGTCAAAGATCATAGTGACAAAAGAAAGGATACACATAAGATTAATATCATTGCAATATGTACATATCGGTGTATCGAGGTACCTCTACGTTGATGAAATCAAATCTGAATGTTGTCACAGAAGTTAACTATTTTACAGAAACACAGTAGAATATTGCTTGTATCGAGAGTTTGAGGTGAGGTGCCGTAATGGCTACGTAATTCAAGTACCATTACAGCTGCCAGCGTGTAATCTAATGAGTTGAGTATTTACTCGTTTTACTTACAAATTACTTCTCTGTTCATCAGGGCATCATTGTATGTTTGTGCCCTGGGGGTTGCTGCCACTGGCTGCATAGGAAAGGAGGGGCGTGGTGAGCAGGGTATCAGATCAGCCCTCAGTAATTTCGGGTCCGTTCGTCCGGACCACATTGATCGATGTGTGGTGATTTCATACCGAGCAACATTAATTGTTTTCTGTTTCCTTTTAATGAACTTCTTTCTCGGTATACCTGAATCGTTTGTTGCATTTTAGTCAAGCACATTCTATAGATGTTGTGGCCTACCTGCTTTTAACCTGTTTTCCTAGAATCTTTGAAGAGATTGTTATGTAACGTCAGTTGGTGAAATATTATCTTGCTTCTCTTATTCAAACTGTCTGTAAATATTTCAGCAGTGGTAATCAATGGCACACAAAAACTGTATATTTTAAAAAAAGAATAACATTTGTTGCAAATTTCAATTATCATACTTCACGTAACCATGAATGACCTTTCGGAGAGTTGAGATCAAGTATTTGAACTAACATTATGACCTTTTGTCATTGGTCTCACTGAACTATTTGACAACATTGTTGACCGATTATCAGGAATTGTTCTTAAATGGTTTTTTTTCAGTTACATAGTTTTGTCTTTATGTGTCAAGATCCTGTTGAACTAATTTGTAAAGTTATTTTGGATTCCATCCTTAGTCTGCCGCAGGCCGCTGTAGCCAAGCGGTTCTAGGCGCTACAGTCTGGATCCGCGCGACCGCTACGGACGCAGGTTCGAATCCTGCCTCGGGCTTGGATGTATGTGATATCCTGAGTTAGGTTTAATTAGTTCTAAGTTGTAGGGGACTGATGACCTCAGAAGTTAAGTCCCATAGTGCTCAGAGCCATTTGAACCATTTTTGAACCTTCGTCCCACTCCCAGGCAACCTTACGCCGGTAGCGCGTACCATGAATTTTATGACGCCACTGATATTATGTCGCCTAGTATGTTTTTATGTGAGTAAAAAAAAATGGTTCAAATGGCTCTGAGCACTATGGGACTTAACATCTATGGTCATCAGTCCCCTAGAACTACTTAAACCTAACTAAACTAAGGACATCACACAACACCCAGCCATCACGAGGCAGAGAAAATCCCTGACCCCGCCGGGAATCGAACCCGGGCGTGGGAAGCGAGAACGCTACCGCACGACCACTGTGTGAGTATGTGACATTTTTATTACGTGAGTTCTTTCGTTAACATGTACGCCAATTAGCAGAATAGTGGTAGCCTAATCTTGTAACGATCTGCATATGTTCTTTTAGTTGGTATATAGGGAACATATGAGATGACGTGTACCGAAAGGGGTTATTCAGTAAGGAACTATTATCAGCAGCTCTTGGCAGTAAATCATGACGCTATTCAAATGTTTACGAGCTGTGGATCACCACGGGCTTAACCTACAGTCACGTTTCGCAACTACGCAAGGTTTGGCAAGGCATCGTTCTCCGAAGGTGCGGTTTGGCGCTGGTGTCAGTTTTGAGCTGTGGGTTTTCTGCCGTGAAATTTGAAAAGGACACAGTCAGCGTGTTCGTATGTATGCAACGCCACCGAACGTGGCGAGGCCGGCCAGTCGTGACCATCCTGCAAAACGCAGCGACGCCCAAGCGGAATGCGATTTTCTGCTCTGTGCCTCAACGTGGCGCATTCAGGCTGTAGCTGCTTGCTCGTTCACAAGCGTCTAATAGCCCCCGATCAACGCTTGCAGCATGGGGCCAGTGTCTCCACTGCTCTTGTTTCTTAAACGCCGCAGAAGGTCTGCTAGTTCTGTTATATACTGCTACAGGTTAAGAAATTGGTAATACAGATAAAACAGTTTTCACCGAAGAGTTCTCTTCTTCTTTTAGTCCCTAGCGTTAATCCCGTCCACCATGGCGTCCACGTTTTCAGGATTATTACCTAAATTCGTCTCCGGACGTCATTCTGACACCACAGTTGTAACATGAAGGAGGCAAGTCGTGTGCGCTCACTGTCTGCGAAACGTGTAAACTTTGCTGTGTGTGGTATTTCAACTGTTTGTGTTTCATATTTTCTAAAGTAGGATTTGAGGACCAGCCCGAAATGCACCTAAACGAGCGTGGGAAAGCGTCTAAAAACCATACGCAATCAGAGTCGCCGGTGTACCAGCCCATTTCATTACTCCGCCGTGCGGACTCGATCCGTGTCTTTCGCCTCCCTGTCTGGAAAGCTATGTGACGTACCTTATGCTGTACGAGAAGGTCTTCATAAACAAGGACTGCGTAGTCATATTACACGTTACACTTCCGGCCTGACATCATAGTGACTGTTTAGGTACTTGTGTTCAGCTTAGTTTCCAAGTTCATCAGCCAAGATGGAAAATGCGGTAAGACACTAAGGACGCATTTGGTATAAGTTTTATGGCGCATAGCAAGCCTGGATGACAATTCTGTTTTTCATCTCTGAAAGAGATCGAACAGATTCTACTCCGTATAGTGGACATAGATCAGTTTCATTGAAAAGCTTTACCGGCCACTGTGGCCGAGCGGTTCTAGGCACTTCAGACCGGAACTACGTGGCTGCTACGGTTGCAGGTTCGAATCCTGTCTCGGGCATGGATGTGTTTGATGTCCTTAGGTTAGTTAGGTTTACGTTGTTCTAAGTCTAGGGGACTGATGACAGATGTTAAGTCCCATGGTGCTTAGAGCCATTTGACCCATTAAAATACTTTAATACTGGAAGTTTTAAAGACATCCATGTCCAAATGAGGGGCAATATACATTTTATACGGTTGTGTAACACATTGATAAGATATATGCAGACTAAAGCCACCAATGAAAATTTATACTAAGGCCAAGATTCAAACCCAGGTCTGCTCACTATGCAGATGCGCTAACCAGTATGCCGCCTTGGCACGGTGGCTTTGCGCAACTGCACGGACTACTCTAGCACGCCTGCATCCTCAATCTACATTCTGATTCACACATCAGCCCACACTGTATTCCCCCAACTCGAACAACATTGCAGAGATCTCCAACTGTAATGGAATAGCACTAGCATCCAACGAAATGGGGCATCCTGCCTGAAACCTAGGCATAGGAACTTAATGAAATGGAACTATATGGTCCCAGAGACCTTTTCAACTCTCAGACATGTATGATGTTTGAGACTGGAACAGGTCTCTGGTACCCTACAGTTTCATTTGGCAATAACATCAGTTTAATTCTTCCACTGAATGACAGTCAAATATTACTTTACATTTAATTATGAAGTTCAGCACACTGTTCTAATGACGCCGGATCGCCCCTGCTGGATCTGAACTATGATGATGCTGCTATCAGAGTGACTGCCCAAAGAGTGGGCTATTAAACAGGGGGCGAACAGCCCTGCACTCTAAATAGACTACCAGAAGTGGCCGCGTACGGAACCTCTTGAAGGCGTGTCTTCGTAGACGTCCTCATTCATGGCTGTGTTTGGCAGCGCTGTGTTTAGGTTGTGGTTTCATCATCAGGTACCAACTTGAACACAAGACATCACTATTTGGACAACACCACAAGAAGCAGCGTTAAACCTCGAGCTGAATATTTTCGTTGGGAATTTGCAGAGGTTGCATAATTTACTTCAAGCAGATATCGTAAAGGTTCAATTAACAAGGCCACGGTCGATTGTTTCCCCATTCTCGTCAAATCCCAGCAATCACTCCGTTCCTAATGATTTCGAAGGCTATGGAACTTTAATATTATGTACTTCCTGTATTTTCACTCTTTTCCGACCCGATAGAGGAAGAAAAGTGCCAATAAAAACTGAAGATTGAGAAATGTGCATGTAGAACGTGTGGGGAGCTACGAAATTATTTGTGGTAGTCAGAGAATGTACTTCGTTTAATAGAAGCTGAAACTAACAGAAAACAACGAAAATATAAAAGTATACGCGGCATTCTTTTACTTCTGGAGATCGCCTTCTGCTGTCGTTGAGTCAATTAAGTTGGTATACGTTGCGTGAAGAAAGCTTTTTCTTTGTTTGTTGATCAGGAACACATACGATTTTAGAGCTTTTTACTTCCGCACCACCTTCCTTTCCGAAATTTTGTATCGCTGACGTTAACACCAGAGGGAATATGTGTGCCCAACATGATTAAGACCATTGAAGGATGTGAGTGGAAGTTTTTTCCTTTTCGTACTATGTTGACTGCATTACCTAGGTGTTTTATCCTTGGACACACAGAAAAAGCGTTAAATTTCGTAGTCGCAGTGATGTTGGTTACTTCCAAGTATATGATCCCAGGTGCTAAACAGTTCCAGTGTCTACAATATACTTGTGAAATAACTGTCTCTGAAGTTAGTAGTAGTCGGTATCAGTATCCAAAAATATATCCATTAGAGACCCATATGTCACGTGGATGAGTCAATAAATAAGCCTCAAACTGGGACATAAACATCAGAGCGGCGTGTCTCAACCTGAAATTTATTTTCCTTTTCCACATAATCCCCTTTTTAAACGTAAACATTTATCCCATCCCTCGACAAAGCGGTAAAACCTGCAGCGTGGAATTTCTGTGGCAGCGTTCGCATATGAGAAGTGACAGCTCAGGATATAACAAGTTATTTGGTTCTTTAAGTTGCTGCAACCCACAAGAGCGATGTGTCCTGTGAGTAGCGAAATACCCCTAGACAGGAAACAATATGCCATCACAAGATAACTAGAACGCTCCCTTTTTATGAATTTCTTTTTTATTTTGTCCTTTGATGAATTCCTAAATCTAATCGAACAAAAATATCCAACAAATGCATTTGCAACCATATACGGGACGAATTTCGTTATATGCTTGCTCCACGGACAGTCCCTCGACTCATGAAAATCGCGTTGGTCTGGGCGCTTACACACTCATAGCACACCTGCCACCATAGTCTGACTGCAGATCCTTAACCATGGGCCGCCGAATACTGTGTATCGGCCACTGCCAACGCGAACTGTGTTGCTACCTTCTAGAGAGGTACAGGCGTGAAATTTGAAACGTTATGACATATTCTGGCGTCGACGATTTGAATCAGAAACTGCTTCCATTAACTCTCGATAGGTTGCCCGATGAATGCTAATTCAACATATAAGGATCATGAATGTACTGCAACAGTCGTTACTAGATAAATGTGAACGTGGGTCGAAACAGCATGATGATACTTAAGAAACACATGTGAAACTTCTTTGATGTTATGTAACGGTATATAGGAGCTGCTATGGTCGTTTCACAAGATAATAATTTCATTCCTGTAATTGACTAGAACAAGTAGTTGAGGACGAGGAGTGTAAGTGCTACTCTAAGATAAAACGACGGACACAGGACGGTAAATCATGGAGGACCGCATCAAAACAATCGTAGCACCATGACATAAAAAATATTATTTGACCTCTTTCCTTACTGGTCGGTCTAGGTGACTGGCGTACAGAGAACCTCCGTTCGAACCAGTGCGAGTATGCCGGCATGGCCTTAAGAGGACTACCGCAGCCGAAGAGCCACCTCAGGTTTTCAAATCCGACAACTCGGGAAATCTATGCGCTAATTATTTGTCCTTCAGCTGTGCCATCAATTGGTAACAAGACTGTTTTGAATAATCCGCCCGAACCCGTCCAAAGAGCAGCGGTCGCTGAAGAAGCCACTACGGGGGTGCCGGTCCGAATGTAGGCGGTTCCGAACCCCTTCGGTGGAAGAAATTTTCGTCCCATGTTATTGACGGCACAACAGTACTCTGGGGTTTAGCCCACACCTTTCGGTAGAGTGAGTAAGGGCGCTGATTCGCACCTTACATTTTCATGCAATCTTCCTGAAAAAGGGGAAGACTCGAATGATTTTATCTATTAAGTAATCTATTTTTCTCTCGCAACAGACCTATTCGTAGTGTTCTTCTGCCTCTGACATTTAATTTATCATTATACTTTAAAAACGCATAATCAGCTATCAAACTGGGGAGCCAGGAACTCATGATCGAGCGAATAGAAAAATTGTGTAGTTCATTCGTCCGCGGCACTGCTGGACACAGGTTTACCGGTTGTTTTATAGATGTCCTCTACTATAACTTTCGGTCTTAAATCCTAGTTATTTCCATTGCTGCATAGGGACTGAATGCCATTATTTATTTACATGTAGATTGAAAAATAGAACGCAGACATGCGAAAGTACAATAAATCATATATATTTCTAGCGATACTTTAGAGGACGAGTTCTGAACTTGTCTAGATATCTTTGGAAACGTATTTAATGAATCATAGTAACTTATTATTTCCCGACATGCAGGGCAAATAGATTTTCTTCTTCTGCTGCTTCTCTTACGCGGTAGGTATTGTGACATATGCTTATGGAACTCCTTCCTTGTTTGGCATGTCTGTTATTGCATTAATCGAAAGTAAATGTGAAAGTAACCAATTTAAAACCGTTTAACCGGCCAGTACACGACGGGAGTAGGCAGTAATAGTCACTTTCAATTCCTTTGCGAGAAGGGGAAACGTACAATGTCAACATCACACTCCGTACGTAAAAATTAATAAAACATGAAAAAGGTTAAACCAGCTCTTCAAGGAGGATCCATAGTTGTAGGTGGACTCAAAACGTAGGCGCAACATGAAATTTTTTGCTTGCCATAAATACTATTTCCGATGAAAGTAATATTTTGTGCCAGTTATAGTACTGTGCTGCATTGGAGATCAGATCCCGGACCTTAGGACTGAGACACAAAATACAAAATCGTCTTAAAAAATTTGTAAACGAATAAATAATTAAATAATCACTAAATGCACAATATATAAAACAACTGATCAGGAATTTAACAGTAAAATGGCAAAAACAGTATGTATACTGAAAATAACATCGAAAACCTTATTTGTATGAAAGGTAGTACCTACTACACCCAGTCTGTTTATATTCCTTTTACAGTCACATTACTTGCAGAGTTTTCTGTCCATTAATGTTATATTGTGTGCCACTATGTACTTTGAACAGTTGCTACAACACTTGTGACTAATCAAGATTTCAGCAGTTATGCGAACTGTATTGATGGAGATAGGTCGGTGATTAAAAACCTATTATGAGAAACAGACCGGTTTGAATCTGATATCCCCTTCCTAATTATGCTTTGTTTGGAATTTCGTCAATAATTTTAGTCGACCGTGGCTGTACTACCAAGCTCAGTGTCGATATTTTTGTTTTTACATCGTGTGTTATGTTCGCATGTGCTTCGGTTTTACGTCTGCCATACCATCATAATCTTCGTGGAGGTAATTTTTGACACTGACCTGATATAAATTCTACTAACAGCCTCTTCGTTTAGCGCAGAACGAAGTAAGCTTTGCTGAAAAGTGACCGACGCTTTGTCCTTTGTGTTCAGAGTGTTGAGAGATCAGGTAATCGCTTCTGTTGCTTTCTCCCGATGAGGTTACGTTCGGGTTAGCTGCATTCCACTAGGCGGAGGGAAAGTGCATCCGTTAGGCACTAATGCGACTTGCACTTTTCCCGTTATCATCTACTGCTGTCAACGCTTCCTGGAACAATGTTCGTCGAAGACAAATAGGAACTTCTCAGAGTCGACGTCTGCGCATACCCCTTCATTTTAATACTTAATAAATTTCTACATAGATTGACAGCGATTATCTATTGTACGATGATTTTGAATTTCCAGTGTGTGAGAAATACCCATCGCAGGAACAATCTCACAAAAGCAAACTTAAAGAACTCTTAGAGGATGCAACCCATTTTTCATCAGAATATTGCATGCTTTACTAAGCATACAAATTTGCGGGTGACATTTTCTTGAATCCTTACGATCTGGGAGCCACCTTAACAGTCTGTTACAGGGGGACCAGAAATAAAAGCATTAAATACAGCCTACCTTCAAAGATAAACATGACATAGTCCTCATACGGGACAGTTTTCGAAACCCAATCCCTTCGATTCCAAATCGTAAATATGAAAATTGGCGGTGCCGATCCTCTCAAGTGTAGTTTAACGTATGATTATTTTACATTACACGCACCCTTCTTCACAGTAAAATGGAAATGAGCTTCTGGCATCGTTGGCTCTGAAGCCCCTATTTGGGGAAGTTCGGCCACCAACTGCAAGTCTTATTTCACTTGACGCCACACTGGGCGATTTGCGCGCCGGTGATGAGGATGAAATGATGAAGAGGGCAACACACACAACACCCAGTCTCCGAGCGGGGAAAATCTCCAACCTGGCCGGGAATAGAACCCAGGCTCTCTTGCATGGGAGGTGAGCACGTTACCACCCAGTTAAGCAGGCGGACATTCTTCACAGTTTTCTATTAGGAATGTGGATCTGCGAACAATGAGCTCAAAACATACAGACAAACGTCACTTACGGCTTTGATGGACTTCACTTTACAAACCAAACGTTTAAACACGATGTTTGTGGTTAATTACACATGCTGTTGGGTTTCCAGAGACGAAAGGGAGCTTTGTTTTAACAGCAGCATGGAGTGAGTAACCGTCCCAGTCTTAATACAGAATACACAGGAAAACCGCAATCCGCACAGACAAGACAAAAGAACGTTACCGTCAGATACTATGGGATAGAGTAAGAGTAGATCACATGTCGTGATAGGAAGCAACGTAAACAAGCTGTTGAGGGCTTTATGGAGGGCTTTCACCAATACATACGTCTGTCCTGTCGCTTCTCAGGTTCAAATTGTTCATATGGCTCTGAGCACTATGGGACTTAACATCTGAGGTCATCAGTCCCCTAGACTTCAAACTACTTAAACCTAACTAACGTAAGAACATCACACACTTCCATGCCCGAGGCAGGATTCGAACCTGCGACCGTAGCAGCAGTGCGGTTCCGGACTGAAGTGCCTAGAACCTCCCGGTCACAGAGGCCGGTCGGTGTTAAGGAATGTACTCTTACAGCCGGGACTGTGGGTTAGTTCATGTTGATACTAGCAGCAGCATTGTAGCAGATGTGTTTTCTATTGGATTGGCAGTGCAGTTAAACTAACTACTTGATGCAGTCCAGAGACTTGCTACAGTAATTTGAGAATCATGGCTATGAATTCCGGTTGATGCCGTAGCCGTGAACATCACAGAAAGTATCTAGAATGTCTTCAGATTCCAACTACAGCTAGCAAATAGGAACTTGCATGCGAGAAGTAGTAACTGTGATCCATAATACCAATAGAAATAAGGACGTCGAAATAAAGACTTACACATAAATCCCTCTCCCCCCCCCCCCCCCCCCACCCCCAAGAGTCCATTATTTTAACGACTATTCCATTTCATTACCCCAGTGTCGCAACGTGTCTTGAAATTTGTGTTATAAAATTTTCTTCGTAAGGGCAGTCATTATAATGTGAAACATTCTGAGTTTTTAATAGATTTTTTCTCTTTAGCTGAGGCCAAGTATACTACCAACGCTTGTGCTGAATTCGTCTACCGCGAAGGGTAGCTGCTATAGCTACTCACTGCCTTCGTTGTAATGCCTCTTAATTAAACATTGGTGGGTTCTCTAAGATTTCTATTAATCTTGTAACAGGATACTCTCATGTACTCTCTAGTTGTCACTTGCAATTTACCTACATTTAAGAGGGATGTCGTTTAGTGAACCAACTTGAGATACATTCAAGTCGTTATGCATCTCCTTACAATTATACAGCGACGGGATTCTCATGTAGACAACAAGACAGCGAACAATCAGAACGTGCTGCTGGCACCATGTGATAAATCGTTTACTCGAATTGTCGAGCATATTGTTCAGTGCCGTACGTTCGATAAGTGGGCTACCACTGGAATCTGCATTCTGTTCTTTCTCTTTTCTTTTTTCATCTATCGATTGACATAGCATTTCGGTAAAGACAAAAAAGCGACATTCGAAAGGCGATGGGTTCAAATAACTGATGGTTTATAATCTTTCAGGCTCTAAGCGATTCCCTTAAATGGCTACGGACTAGTGCCGGAGTGACTCTTATGGAGCGAGGTGGCGCTGTGGTTAACACCCTGGACTCGCATTCGGAAGGGCGGCAGTTCAATCCCCGTTCGGCGATGCAGGTTTAGCTTTTCTGTTGTTTCCGTAAACTACTTCAAGTAAATTCTGGACTGGTTCCCTTGAAAAGCCCAGAGCGTATTTCCTTCCAGATTCTTTCCCAATCTGAATTTGCGCTGCGTCTCTGATGACTTTATCATCGGCGGGAGATTATCCCCTAACCTTCCTTTTTTCAGAATATTTCACCTTGACAGTGTTGACCAGTTTCCTTTCACATCCTTGTCCAACTGCACAAGTGCACCGCCTATAGTGACGATGCCGACGGTGTGCTAGAGTCTAAACTTTTTCTCTTTTTCCGTTCATTACTAAGAACTGCCGAGCACAGTATCCAGCGTAGGGATCTTGAAATTCCAAGTTATAAAATGCTGCACTCATCCATAGTGTATTGAACAGGTGCAGCCCTCCTAACAGTTTAAACAAAATTTCAGCCAACATCTACATTTATGTGTACTTTTTTAAAGCCACCATATATCGTTTGGTGAATGGTACACAATGTACTAGAATTATTTTCTGGGCTTCGTTTTTCATACATGGATGTTTAGGATGCAGGAAAATTGTTTATGTCGTTGTCCAGTCCAAAATTTCTTGACTTTATCATCGTGGACATGAATCGAAATGTATGCTAGCGGGTAATATATTTATTGACTCATATGGAAAAGGGGAGTATCGAATTTTCAGAATAGGTTATCCAAAGATTTTCGTACAGCTCGTCGTAGCGCAACCTTAAACATTTCTTTGGTTGTCACTCGCTGACTAAGACACTTGTAATGAATCTCATTGTTCCCTTCAATTAATTGAATATCCCACTCTCTCAAGTTTTGATCAAACGAGAGTTTCACAAGCAACCTTTCTGAGAAAATTACACTTCCTCAGGATTCTTGTAACGTAGCTCAGACTGGAAAACATTTTACTCAAGTCTGTATTTATTTGGTCGTTCCAGGTTACTTATTATGAGTGATTCCAACGATTCCAATGATTATGTTTTTAAACGGATTACGATACATTTCTCTTACAATGGTGTGAGCTGCCAGTCCTTGCACCAAAATATGATAAATAGCTCATCTCTCCACATCTCGTAACGATTTTATAACCACGACAGCCCCGTGTGTAGTCGTTCAACAGCTTCGGTTGGCTATAGACGTTGTTCGCAAGTTCATTTATGTACCGTTTATATAAATAGTGTACAATTACAGTCCTACCACTGTTCTTGAAGTACACCACGTATCGCTTTATTCCCGACGGTGTTTCCCTTTTAAGAAAGTATTACTGATTTTCGTTTAGCAGGAACTCTTTAATCCTATCGCATATTTATTCCTACCATGTGTTTTATTTACTAGAAGAATTGCCGAGTTTTACCTAAATCATTTTCGAGAGTCATGTGCTCTCAACAGCTTTTTGGATATCGAGAACAACGTCAAAAGTTGGAGTTTATAATTTTGTTGGAAGAGGTCCCCTGTCTGCACTTTTATTCAAATCTGTTGTTCACTTACAGCTCGAGCTTTAATATGGTTGAGAATTAGAATTCAAGAGTAGTGGGATTCAAATTTCTGTACGGCCATCTAGATTTAGCTTTCCGTGGTTTCCACAAATCACTTCAGATGAATATCGGAATGATTGCTTTAAATAAGGAGTACCCAATTTTCTGCCACATCATTGTTCTTCTAAAGTGCTCCGAAGACATTGATATCGAAGTGCATTAATCCATAACATTCCTTTTTTCAGCTTAGTACTGGATACTGACTCGCTTGACAGATAAATTAAATCCCAGTTCTCTGACATGTTAAGATGGTGAGATGAACCAGACCTAGATCGACTTCACTCATCTGATTCACGATCGTTTGCCTAATACACCGGTAAGCCGGAGAGTAGATTTTAAGCTTTTTCCCCAGACTCGTCCAGGCCAAATCTAGACTTGTTCACCGCCTCCGCGTTAGAAAGAAACCACAGATCGTTAAAATACAAACACACGATCGAAAGACAGAAGGCACACACGACTTTCCTCCATTAGTGTATTGGCGATTGAGACGACAAGAAGGAGATCGGTCAGCGTAATTAAGACAAAATAATTTTCATATGGATACTGAGACCTCGGTTCAGAAGTTTGTTGTTTACTGTACAGAGTGCTTGTTAAGTAGCTACTTTCAACTTTCAAATACGTTATTACTTTATTTCGTGAACTAGTTACTGGAGAATGCATGCAAAGATGACCTCGTAACAAAGTCGACTACAGACAGTCGAGATCTTTGATGTCTCCTTGCTGTGAGGTTTGGTCTCGTGTTTCCGGTCGCTTAGGCCTGTTAGCGTTGCAGCCAGTTCGCGAACACGCAGTATCGAAGCATTTTCAAAATGGCTCTGACCACTATGGGACTAAACTTCTGAGGTCATCAGTCCCCTAGAACTTAGAACTACTTAAACCTAACTAACCTAAGGACATCAGACACATCCATGTCCGAGGCAGGATTCTAACCTGCGACTGTAGCGGTCGCGCGGTTCCAGACTGTAGCGCCTAGAACCTCTCGGCCACTCCGGCCGGCGAAGCATTATCAAACAACATACTTTTGTTCATAGGTGTGCACGGCGTGAACGTGTTACTTGTTCTCGGCACCGTCGCAGGCTGGAGGTTTTGATGAAACGGTTTAGATTATTGCGCTTATCTGTAGTCAGCGCCTATTAGCAAAGTGATTCCATTATGTATGCGGGGTATTTATATTAGATGGTCAGATTTTCACGGATTTAAGCGTCGATGCTATATTTGCTACGACGGAAAGCATGTCTGGCATTCCGTTACTATTTTATTGTCTTACGGGGTCTGTAGTTACGAACTTGGTGCAGAATCCGAATCCAGTCATTCATTTCCAAAAGTAAAGCATCCAGCTTAATCATTCTCCCATTCTGTTTCATTTGTTAAATGTGTGGCATTGCCTGGAGACTTAGTGCATTTTCTGTGTGCATCTCTAGTTTACGGATCACGTGTCTCCGTGCTGTCAGATAGCTGTGTATTATCCTCTCTATTTGCTTTTGATTTAATAACACGTCGGGGAAATTACGTTCATTCATTCATTCATTTGAACTTCCTTGGCCATTAATATTTACTACATGAGCATAGCTTTTACTCTGTCACGATTTCATGGTCATGTCTTGCAAAGTGCAACCAGACCTCCGTTAATGCCTCTCCCAATTTTCGTTTTAAACTGGGCGTCGTACGTGCAAACCCTTATTTTAGGTACAGTATTACATATTCTTGTTGTTTGCGAGTGTGTAACAACCAGAGAGGTACGTTTCGACGCAGTTGCTGCTCCGAGAGACGCAGTTCGTGTATCTACAGAAGTATATCTATCTGGTGTTTCACAAACCACCATGCAAAAAGTGATTCTCAGCACTGTTTTCTAGAACATCCTTATGGACTATGGATATTCCATCTTGCAAGTATTTTATATAAAGGACAGACAAATCAAAACAAGGAAATGGAAGAAAGTAAGTAAACTGTTTATTGTTTCAGTAACCACAGCTATTAATACCTTTATCCCATTGTGAGACAAGTCAATCAGTGCCTTCATGGGAAATCAATGTTTGCGCTTGCCTACGGAATCATAATTATATTCAGGAGTGTACCTCTTGGTTCGAAGCAAATCGACACCTATGAATGTCTTTCTTCAGGGCTCGAAAAATATGGAAATGGCATGAGGAGAGGTCGGGACCGAACGGAGGATGTGGGCCCGCCCACAAGTCGCCAAGGTGGTTTCGAGTAAGCTGTAGAAAGTTCTCTGGGAAGCTCCTACATATACTCCATACAGTACCACTCTCTCACCACGCGATTTCAACATTTCTAGAGCCATGAAGGAAAACATTTATGGACGTCGATTTTCTTCCGACGAAGGGGTACAATAATGGTTCCGTGGGCAACTGCCAACATATTTTCATGAAGGCATTGACCGTCTTGTCTCACAGTAGAATAAATGGTATTAACAGTTATGCCGATTAATTTTGAAATAATAAACAGTTTAGTTACTTTTTTCCCATCTGTGTTGTTTTCATTTAACAGCTCCTTATAAACAATTTCTCGGGTTCAGTCAGGTTTCGTCGATGCAGTAAGCCTATTTTTCTGTGTTGGGCGATTATTTATAATCATGTCCTGCTCAGTTACCTTTCAGTTAGTTCGTTGCAGTCAAATTATGTTTGTTGATGTCTTTTGTGGGTCATTACTGGGACAGTTATAAGGCATGGTTTATCCATCAGTAAACCCAGATTCCTTAAAGATTCGAACTCCCATGTATAAAAGAGCTTCAAACGTCATATTACTTTACAGATGTGTTAAATATTTGACGTTAAGCATCTAGGGGAGGGAAAGGTAAGAAAAGTGCTCTCATTATGAAATACTGGGTGAATTTGAACCTCTCAATTTGCTCACCGCTTTAAGCAAAATTTATTTGTTGATGCATGTCAAAGTTTATGATGTCATATCTCACGGACTAAAAGTCGTAAAATGATATACTTTTGCAGATACGTTCAGTGGTATATGTGGCTACAGCCACAGGGAGTGGCAGCGCGGTCAGAGGCGACATGTCACTGATTGCGCGGCCAATCCCGCCGGAGTTTCGAGTCCTCCTTCGGGCAAAGGTGAGTGTGTTGTCTTAGCATAAGTTAGTTTAAGTAGTGTGTAAGTCTAGGGACCGATAACCTCAGGAGTTTGGTCCGTTAGGAATTCACACACATTTTTTATGTGGATACAGTCTGCAAAATGTGTTGGAAATAGCCGGTAGTAAATTAAAACATCATACCTGATAGGGTAGTTTTGCTGCATGAACAGCGAAAATGTAGTAAACGTTAACATTTTTTCCTTTCACTACTTTGCGGGTTGGGTTGTTTGGAGGAAGAGACCAAACATCGAGGTCATAGGTCTCATCGGACTAGGGAAGGACGGGGAAGGAAGTCGGCCGTGCCCTTTCAGAGGAACCATCCCGTCATTTGCCTGGAGCGATTTAGGGAAATCACCGAAAACCTAAATCAGGATGGCTGGACGCGGGATTGAACCGTCGTCCTCCCGAATGCGATTCCAGTGTGCTAACCACTGCGCCACCTCGCTCGGTCACCACTTTGTGGATCGTGTCAGCGAGGGAATTTTCATGAAAGTTTGAAAGTATGTGTCAAGTTTCTTCCAAATCACTAGATCCTATCTTTCTCGATACTTGGATCAATATAGTGTGTTGAGTCGTGCTGTATCAAAAAATTTGCACAGTTCGTGATATTAACACTTGTCTTACTGCGTTAAACTCGATTATACCTGTTAATGAGTAGATTAATAAATTCGGTGAATAAATATGCACTGTGCGTCGTTAGATGGGCAACACCGAGACAGAGTACCATGACACTACCTATCCTTTTAGTAATACAGATTTCAGGGCAAGTGAGGTTTACTTTGCATACACCTTACACAATCTAGGAGTCTCTAAAAAGACAGGTCATGAAACGGTGACCTTATCTACTACATTTGTTTACAACTGTGGCGAATACGCTTGCCACGAATACGTTGGAGAACTGTTGTGGATGTCCCCCTGATAAAAATTTATGCTAATCTACTCCGTCTCGGATGGCTTTAATATTAGAAATAACGAAGGATTTAGTCAGCTTTTTTTGCTGTACACATTGCTAGTGCCCAGTACAGTAGGAGAAGAGCAGATGTGGGCGCTCACGTGTCTCTTTGATGACGGCGGCGGAGGTACACGCCGTCGGCAGGGTGAGAGCGAGCAGCAGCGCGAGCAGCCGGAGCAGAGGCGGCGGCTGCTGCTGGGGGCGCGGGGGCGGCGGCCGCGCCGGCTGCGCCACCCTCTGCTGCTGCGACGTCTGTGCTGGCTGCGGCATGTCTGCGGGCGACGCACTGGAGTCTGACTCTGCGGCTGACCGGCACCTGGCGCGCCACTGGGAGAAAGCGCCCGCCGCGCCCGTCTTATTGGGCGTCGCTGCGGCGGGGAGGGGGTGGGGGAGGAGGCGCCGCCAGCACGTCCAGCCGCGGCCGCCGACGCCCCTTCTTGGGACCGCGCTGTCAACATTGGTCAAGGTGGCGTCTGCAGAGGTCAGCTCACACCTTCTCTCAAAAGGGTGGCCAAGGTGTTCCTGAGGATATTCTGAACAGGCACACCATATGGTACAGTCTTGACAGGAAGGGCCTAACTTATCTCATGATAGTTTGGTAGAACCATCATTATCCACGGTCTTTATAAATGACTTAGAAAAAGTCTGTGACTCCCTCAGGCTGATCTCAGGTGACATGTAATATACATGGAGCCTGCGTCCTTAAAACTTCTGTCGTTGTCTTGAAATTAGGTATAACTGCATAAAACCTCTAATTCAACATTTGGCTTGATAATGTATAAACGACACACTGCAAGGAAAGATGTATTGTGGTCTTCAGCCCAAAGACAGGTTTGATGTGGCTGTCCACGCCATGGGAAACATGGACTGCCGTCGACTACTACTGCATTGTGTTCAGTAGTGAATCGCAGTTCTGCAGTACCACAGTTCACCATCGTCAGCAAATATGTTAGTGACTTGAGGAGAAGTCCCATTCATGCAACGTTTTTGAGAGGTACAATGGCGTTTCTCCTGGTGTGGGGAACCTTTGGGTATGGCGTCAGGTCATGGGTGGAAGTGATTGAGGGATTTCTGATTAGATTAGATTAGAGATTAGATTAATAATAGTTCCAGGGATCAAGAATACGATATTTTGTAATGACGTGGAACGAGTCAAATTTTCCAATACATGACATAATTAAGTTAATTTAACAACATAATTAAGTTAATAAAACAACTTTTTTTGTTAATTTATATCTAAAAATTCCTCTGTGGAGTAGAAGGAGTTGTGATTCAGAAATTCTTTTAACTTCTTCTGAAATACTTGTTGGTTATCTGTCAGACCTTTGATACTATTTGGTAAGTGACCAAAGACTGTAGTGGCAGTATAATTCACCCCTTTCTGTGCCAAAGTTAGATTTAATCTTGAATAGTGAAGATCATCCTTTCTCCTAGTATTGTAGCTATGCACACTGCTATTACATTTGAATTGGGTTTGGTTGTTAATAACAAATTTCATAAGAGAGTATATATACTGAGAAGCTACTGTGAATATCCCTAGATCCTTAAATAAATGTCTGCAGGATGATCTTGGGTGGACTCCAACTATTATTCTGATTACACTCTTTTGTGCAATAAATACTTTATTCCTCAGTGATGAATTACCCCAAAATATTATGCCATATGCAAGCAATGAGTGAAAATAGGCGTAGTAAGCTAATTTACTAAGATGTTTATCACCAAAATTTGCAATGACCCTTATTGCATAGTAGCTGAACTCAAACGTTTCAGCAGATCATCAATGTGTTTCTTCCAATTTAATCTCTCATCAATGGACACACCTAAAAATTTTGAATATTCTACCTTAGCTATATGCTTCTTATTAAGGTCTATATTTATTAATGGCACCACACCATTTACTGTACAGAACTGTATGAACTGTGTCTTATCAAAATTCAGTGAGAGTCCGTTTACAAGGGACTGAAAAAAATGAAATGTCGTGTGACGAGGGCCTCCCGTCGGGTAGGCCGTTCGCCTGGTGCAAGTCTTTCGATTTGACGCCACTTCGGCGACTTGCGCGGCGATGGGGTTGAAATGATGATGATTAGGACAACACAACACCCAGTCCCTGAGCGGAGAAAATCTCCGACCCAGCCGGAAATCGAACCTGGGCCCTTTGGATTGACAGTCTGTCGCACCGACCATTCAGCTACTGGGGGCGGACACAAGGAACTACCTTTCCGAAAGACATTATTGACAATTTCATACGTTAATTCTTGTTTGTCAGATGTGAATACTAACTTGTATCATCAGCAAAGAGAACTAACTTTGCCTTCATGAATATACAATGACAAGTCATTAATATATATATTAAGAACAACAAAGGACCCAAGACTGACCCATGTGGAACCCCATTCTTGATAGTTCCCCAGTTTGAGGAATGTGCTGATCTTTGCATATTATGAGAACTGTTTATGTCAACTTTCTGCGCTCTTCTAGTTAGGTACGAATTAAACCATTTGTGCACTGTCCCACTCATGCCACAATACTTGAGCTTGTCTAGCAGAATTCATGATTTACACAATCAAAAGCCTTTGAGAGATCACAAAAAATTCCAGTTGGTGGTGTTTGGTTATTCAGATTATTCAAAATTTGATTGGTGAAAGCATATATGGCATTTTCTGTTGAAAAACCTTTCTGGAAACCAAACTGACATTTTGTTAGAACTTCATTTTTACAGATATGTGAAGCTACTCTTGAAGACATTACTTTCTCAAAAATTTTGGATATAGCTGTTAGAAGGGAGATTGGACGGTAATTGTTGACATCAGATCTATCCCCTTTTTTATGCAAAGGTATAACAATAGCATATTTCAGTCTATGAGGGAAAATGCCCTGTTCCAGAGAGCTATTACACATGTGGCTGAGAATCTTACTTATCAAGTAAGCTTTTAGTATTTTGCTGGAAATGCCATCAATTCCATGTGAGTTTTTGGTTTTAAGCAAGTTTATTATTTTCCTAATTTCAGAGGGAGAAGAGGGTGAGATTTCAATTGCATCAAATTGCATAGGTATGGCCTCTTCCATTAATTGCGTAGCTTCTTCTAATAAACACCTGGATCCTACTATATCCACAACATTTAGAAAATGATTATTAAAAAACTTTTTGTTCATAAAGTTTTCATTCAATTTGATGGTAATACTGTTTTCCTGTGCTCTTGGTTGACCTGTTTCTCTTTTAATAATATTCCAAATTGTTTTAATTTTATTATCAGAGTTGCTGATTTCAGACATGATACACATACTTCTGGATTTTTAATAACTTTTCTTAATATAGCACAGTAGTTTTTATAATGTTTGATAGTTTCTGGGTCACTACTCTTTCTTGCTGTGAGATACATTTCCCTTTTCTGGTTACAATATATTTTTATACCCTTAGTAAGTCATGGTTTGTTACATGGTTTCTTATGAGTATATTTAACTATTTTCTTGGGAAATCAGTTTTCAAATGCATTTACAAAAGTGTCATGAAATAAATTATATCTTAAATTGGCATCAGGTTCACAGTACCCCTCATCCCAGTCTAACTGCTATAGGCTTTCCCTGAAATTTGCAATTGTTAAATCTTTGAATGAACATACTTCTTTGGAGGACTGTTTAGTACTGCTGAATGGAGCTATGTCATATATTGTAACTAGCTGTGCGCCATGATCAGAAAGACCATTCTCAACGGGCTGAGTATTTATTCGGTTAAACTTATCTTGGTCTATAAAGAAGTTATCTATCAGTGAGCTGTTACCCTTTACCACCCGAGTAGCAAAATCAATAACGGGTGTCAAATTGAAAGAACTGAGTAATACTTCAAGGTCATTTTTCCTATTACGCTCTTTCAGAGAATCTACATTGAAGTCCCCACAAATAATAATTTGCTTCCCCCCTGTCTGACAGATAGCACAACAAGGAGTCCAAATTTTTCAGAAATAGATGAAAATTTCCCAATGGGGACCTATATACAGTTACAATTATAAATGTGCCTTTAATTAATTTAAGCTCACAGCACATGCTTCTATAAGTTTCTCTACACAAAACTTTTTTAGCACATGCTTCTATAAGTTTCTCTACACAAAACTTTTTTGTTTCTATACTTTTTGCACAATGATAACTTTTGACATATGTGGCAACTCCTCCTTTCTCCATATTTTCTCTAATTACATGTGCAGAGAGCTGATATCCACTTACATTTACCTTATCCATATCTGTAACAATGTGATGCTCAGACAGGCATAGTACATCTATTTCATCCTTAGCTTCTAAATCTTCTAAACAAACCAGAAGCTCATCTATTTTATTATTTAAACTCCCAATATTTTGATGAAATATACTTACATTATTTTTAATTACACTTTTATGAGAACCTTTCCTTATTCTAACATTTGCAGTACTCTCCTGTTTGATTTTCTCATTGTGCTTAGTTCCTATACCAGTGGTCACATGGTGTTCAGGAAGGCAGATTATGTCAACTGGGTTGGGTGACTTTAATTCATCAATGCAATTACCTAGGACTGAGATACAACTTGATGGAGATAAAATTTCTGGTGATTGGTGATTGGTGAAAATTTATAATTGACAGCTGTGATTGGTGATCCAATGTGCTAGAATTGTGCTGTTTAATTTCTTTACTAAACTGAAGATTTGTTTCAATCCTGACCTCTCGTAGAACTTGACATCTTTCTGGCTTACCTATCCTAAAAAAGGTGCTGCTCCAACACCTGTAACCACTAGTATATTACGATTCATGGCAGTGCCTCCCCCCCTTAAATTTCCTGCTATTACCCCGCCATTTTACCCTTCCCTTTCCTGTTGAGATGTAGGCTGTGCCTGGTATAGTCCCATCTACTGAGAGAATCAACAGGAACCACACCAATATGAGTCCCCGCACCCAATCCAAGCAGCCGTTCCAACCCCAAATTAACTCTCCCAACAGAAGAGTTCAAATGAGGCCAGTCATGGCGTCTCAGGACAGATACAAATTCAACATTGGTGTGTCTCGATGATGGAACGTTGGTACATCATGAACATACTACACACTCATATGTTATCTCCCATGTGTCAATATGATGGTGCCATTTTCAATTGAACAATACTTGCCCACTCATAGCATGTGTCTGTATGAACTCTCTGCCGCGCGGGGTTAGCCAAGCGGTCTCAGGCGCTGCAGTCATGGACTGTGCGGCTGGTCCCGGTGGAGGTTCGAGTCCTCAGATATGTGTGTGTGTGTGTGTGTTTGTCCTTATGATAATTTAGGTTAAGTAGTGTGTAAGCTTAGGGACTGATGACCTTAGCAGTTAAGTCCCATAAGATTTCACACACAATTTAACATTTTTATGAGCTTTCTGATGTTGAGGTGCTCCCATGGCCAGCAAGATCTTCAGATCTGTTCATGATACAACACGGGTGGGACCAGTTCGGCTGTCAACTCTCCGTGTGTACTAAGCGAAGAAGACACTTTGTACAACATACTGCATCAAGAGCCATGATACCACTTTATGGCTATGTTTTTTTGCCACAGAAGATTGCTACTGCATCCACCATCACGAAACGTTATGGTAATTTTTTAAATACGTCTGTTTGCTGAAGTTTTCAAATATTCAAGTATTTAAGACTAACTATGTATCACAAATCGTGTCTGATACTAAGTCATTAACCTTCATAGGATCCTAGACCTATTACAAGAATATGAGTTTTCTCTTATGACAAAGTGAAATTGTTTTAATGATTAATTATGGTAGTTAAAAGGACTGTTAATTTCGCGGAGCAATAGTACTTGGTTTTGAAAAGAGCCTTTTGAGTATATGAAGTTCTTAAATTCAATTCACAGTAAAAGCATATTCAGTTACAATTTAATTTTGAACTAAAATTTTAAAGATACTTGAAAGATCATTTCTCTGAACAGAAATTTTACTAGAAAACAGTGATTACAGAAATAAAGTGAAGGCCTACAACATTCATACTGTTGCAACAGGTTTGTAAACAGCGATTTTGTCTGTATGTTTCCTCGTGTGTTTCTTATGATTTTTTGTTATTAAAAGGTTAATCAGGAATTTTATTATGAGAAAGAACATTTCAGGGTCCCGCCCTGCATTATAGTAAGTCAATCAGCAAGTCACAGTGAAGGTTCATGAAGACACTTAATTAATTACTTTTGAACTATTTGTGCTATTACGAGTAAAATCATGAGTTGCATTATCTTACCTAAACTATAACAGAGTCAGGGTTCCCACATACAATCCATGCTGTGCAACAGTGTACATAAAGTATACTGTATGAAAGCTATTAGTGCGCTTGTTAGTTTAAATAGCAACTGATTAACCATTTCAAAATTGCTGCCATTCAACAGTGAAAACTTTCAGAGCCTCTGTATGTTCAGATAACCAGTACTTTTCCTCTGATGAGTGATACAATGTAATTAGGATTAGCTTTCAAATTCTAAAGCCGACAGTGTACATTAATGTGAAGTAGTTCATTGCGCCTGTGCTTAATCAGATAGCAGATTCACTTATGAATAGTAATTTTGCTACTGAATGCTAGTGTGTGCTGTTGTTTTTCATATCCAGTTTCCAAACAACTTTCCCAGTGAAGTTAAGTTTAATATTGTAGGTAGTATAACTTTTTCACTGTACCTTTACTTTTGGTTAATTAAGCTGGGGACTATATTGATTTTAATGACCACAGATTTCACGTTTCAAAACACAAACCATAGGTTCGATTACTCCTCGAATAAAATAGGATGTTTCCAACACATAATTCTTAAGGTGATGAATTACACTTTGATTTATTTCAATTGGCATACAAAATCATCATCAAACTTAATTTCTGTCAAAGGGGTAGGATTTTAAGATGGAACTGTGTGTGTGTGTGTGTGTGTGTGTGCGTGTGTGTGTGTGTGTGTGTGTGTGTGTGTGTGTGTGTGTGTGTGTGTGTGCATGTGTGTGTGTGTGTGCGTGCGTGCGTGCATCTGTTAGTGAGAGAGAGAGAGAGGTAGATAGTTAGATAAAGAGAGAGTACATTTATTTCTTGTGTTTTTTGTTGCTCTGTTGATATCTTTTAGCTATCTGTTCGGCTTTGTCTATCAAATGCCATAGGACTGTAGTAGGATTGTTCAGGTATTTGCTATCTGCAGGTGAAAATTGTATAGCTTTTTGTATAGTTCAGGTTTTTTAATATATTTTTATCTAACTGCATTACTTAACCAAGATAACTTAGCTTTGTTTGCTACTTGAGAACAAATATATAACTTTACATAAACCTAATTTGGAGTCAGTTTGTTAAATATCTAATTGTTTCTTGTGCTGTGGAATTGGATGAGAGTATGTGCCTTACGTGTACCTTGGATAAGCTTGAGAGAATTGAGAGGCAGTAATAATCCATGTAAGTAATATACACTCCTGGAAATGGAAAAAAGAACACATTGACACCGGTGTGTCAGACCCACCATACTTGCTCCTGACACTGCGAGACAGCAGTACAAGCAATGATCACACGCACGGCACAGCGGACACACCAGAAACCGCGGTGTTGGCCGTCGAATGGCGCTAGCTGCGCAGGATTTGTGCACCTCCGCCGTGTGTCAGCCAGTTTGCCGTGGCATACGGAGCTCCATCGCAGTCTTTAACACTGGTAGCATGCCGCGACAGCGTGGACGTGAACCGTATGTGCAGCTGACGGACTTTGAGCGAGGGCGTATAATGGGCATGCGGGAGGCCGGGTGGACGTACCGCCGAATTGCTCAACACGTGGGGCGTGAGGTCTCCACAGTACATCGATGTTGTCGCCAGTGGTCGATGGAAGGTGCACGTGCCCGTCGACCTGGGACCGGACCGCAGCGACGCACGGATGCACGTCAAGACCGTAGGATCCTACGCAGTGCCATAGGGGACCGCACCGCCACTTCCCAGCAAATTAGGGACACTGTTGTTCCTGGGGTATCGGCGAGGACCATTCGCAACCGTCTCCATGAAGCTGGGCTACGGTCCCGCACACCGTTAGGCCGTCTTCCACTCACGCCCCAACATCGTGCAGCCCGCCTCCAGTTGTGTCGCGACAGGCGTGAATGGAGGGACGAATGGAGACGTGTCGTCTTCAGCGATGAGAGTCGCTTCTGCCTTGGTGCCAATGATGGACGTATGCGTGTTTGGCGCCGTGCAGGTGAGCGCCACAATCAGGACTGCATACGACCGAGGCACACAGGGCCAACACCCGGCATCATGGTGTGGGGAGCCATCTCCTACACTGGCCGTACACCTCTGGTGATCGTCGAGGGGACACTGAATAGTGCACGGTACATCCAAACCGTCATCGAACCCATCGTTCTACCATTCCTAGACCGGCAAGGGAACTTGCTGTTCCAAAGGGACAATGCACATCCGCATGTATCCCGTGTCACCCAACGTGCTCTAGAAGGTGTAAGTCAAGTACCCTGGCCAGCAAGATCTCCGGATCTGTCCCCCATTGAGCATGTTTGGGACTGGATGAAGCGTCACGCGGTGTGCACGTCCAGCACGAACGCTGGTCCAACTGAGGCGCCAGGTGGAAATGCCATGGCAAGCCGTTCCATAGGACTACATCGAGCATCTCTACGATCGTCTCCATGGGAGAATAGCAGCCTGTATTGCTGCGAAAGGTGGATATACACTGTACTAGTGCCGACATTATGCATGCTCTGTTGCCTGTGTCTATGTGCCTGTGGTTCTGTCAGTGTGATCATGTGATGTATCTGACCCCAGGAATGTGTCAATAAAGTTTCCCCTTCCTGGGACAATGAATTCACGGTGTTCTTATTTCAATTTCCAGGAGTGTATACTGTGGGATATGTACCACCTAGCTCCCATAGAGGAAGTGTTGGCGATACTGGACATCTAGGCCTCCCTGCATGACAAGTGTGTTGTGCAGGTAGTATCAGAATGCATTCGAAGGATATGTATATTGCTGAGTAGAAAAGGGGGAAGAGGATATGGATTGTGAGAGGAGGAGGCTGAGGTGGATGGAGGGAGGGTAGGACTGACAGAGTGGGAAGTAGGAGAGGGGTTAGGAGGAGATGGACAGAGAGAGGTGGAGAAGGAGGAGGGTCAGAGGGTGGAGGAAGAGATGGGGAAAAGAAGACCGACAGAGAAAGGGGAAGGAGGAGGTGGAAAGGGAGGGGAGGAGCAGATGGATAGGGAGATGGGGGAGGAAGAGATGAAGAAAGATATTGGGTAAGTGCATAGAGAGGAGGCAATTGAAGGGGAGTTGTGATGGACAGGGGTAGATGGGCAGGGATAGCTGGCAGGCGAAAAACGATGAGTGTATGAGAAGGTAGTGAAATATGGAGACAGCGTGTCTAGGTGGAAGACGGAGGGTGTATGTGGAGGCAAATGGAAGATGGACGGGTTGGAAGGAGGTATGTGCAAGATGAAATAAAGAAAAGACTGGCCAAAGCCAGGTATTCAGGTAGTATTGCTAACGTTTGTGGCCATTCGTCCTCAATTGCACTTCAATTATATTTATCACTTACACGAGAACAACTCTTATCAGCCCCATTGGAACTTAGAACATCCCTATTTGTTGAGTCAATAGTCTTCTGAGTGGTTTGATGTATTCTGCATCGAATTTCTCTCCTGTGCCAACCACTTCGTCTCGGAGTAGCACTTGCAACCTATGTCCTCAATTATTTTCTGGATGTATTCCAATCTCTGTCTTCCTCAACAGTTTCTACCCTCTACAGCTCCCCCTAGCACCGAGGAATTATTACCTGGTGCCCAACAGATGCCCTATCATCCTGTCCATTCTTGTCAACATTTTATGTACATTCCTTTCCTCGGCGATTCTGCGGAGAATCTACGCGTTTCTTACCTCATCAGTCCACCTAATTTTTAACATTCTTCTTTAGCACCGTTTCAAATGCTTCGATGTCCTTCTGTTGCGATTTTCCTATGGTCGACGTTTCACTACCATAAAAACGTACATTCTCAGAAATTTCTTCCTCAAATTAAGCCTATGCTTGGTGCTAGCAGACTTCTCTTGCCCAGTAAAGTAATTTGTACCAGTGCTAGTTTGCTTTTAATGGCCTTACTACGTCCATCATGGGTTATTTTGCTCCTTCAATTGGACATTAGTCATCTGGCTGGTTTGATGTTATGAGTCATCTGATTGATTCAGTGCGGCCCGCCATGAACTCGAATTCTTCTCTTGCGCCAAACTTATCATCTCGGAATAGCTGTTGCGACTCATGTCCTCAGTTATTTGATGAATGTATCCCAATCTCTGTCTTACTCTACAGTTTTACCCTCTACCTCTGGTACCTTGGAAGCCATTCCCTGATGCCTTAACAGATGTTCCATCACTTTGTCCCTTTTCTCATTGCTGCTCCTTCTCATTACTTTTGTCATTCTTCGATTTATCTCAATCTATATTCTGTACTCATTAGATTGTTCATTCCATCCAACAGAACCATTAAATCTTCTTGACTTTCATTGAGGATAGTAATGTCATCATCGACTCTTAGTACTGATATCCATTCATCATGAGTTTTAGTCCCAACCTTTATTTCCGTCGTTGATTCTTCGATGAATAGACTGAACACTATGGGTGAAGTAGGCCTAAAATAGAAACTGATAAAATCTCTATTAGCCATTCGATAACTTCAGTTACATTTTTGCGATGCAGAACATTATGCATTATCGTCTTCTCCCCAAAATGGTGTTAGGTGAAGCGAACTATTACTAAGAAGCTCCTAAAAACGTCAGGCGACAATGTTACGTTTATTGAGCCTACTGTTCCTTAAACGTGATACGCAGCAACAGATACAGCCCCGAATCACAGATAACACTATCATCAAAATTCAGCACGTTTTGTTTAGAATTAATAGTGCAAAAGTCCGCTCGTGGTCCTGCGGTAGCGTTCTCGCTTCCCGCGCCCGGGTTCCCGGGTTCGATTCCCGGCGGGGTCAGGGAGTTTCTCTGGCTCGTGATGACTGGGTGTTGTGTGATGTCCTAAGATTAGTAAGGTTAAGTATTTCTAAGTTCTAGGGGACTGATGACCATAGATGTTAAGTCCCATAGTGCTCAGAGCTATAATAGTGCAAAGCTATAGTATACAGTAATTAAACAAATACTTTCAAACAGAGCGAAACAAAGAAAGTTTTTGATTTAGCTTTGAAAATAGTTTTGATTTTTTTCTCGAAAAACGTTAAATACAAAATAAAGCCAACAAGAGCATTATGCTAGTATCAGTCGCATCAGACAGTCCACGAGGTCAACATCCATATGTTTGGGCACTGTAGCTATACTGAAAGCAGAAATTCCAGCAAAATAAGCCAACAATATCCTCTGGAATTGCTAACAGTATAATACTTCACCATTCAGGTGCCAGGGACGCAGGAAACGAACTAATTTTAGTAATGGCGTGAACATGCCCGATGCCATGCAGAAATTATACAATTGCCAACGCCTCTGGACGAGAATGAAATGCCCCAACTGCTGTGGGAAGCTATGTGACTTGCCTATTTATAAAACGTGTTAAATCTTGGGAAGGGAGGTGATGGCTTGCGGCATAGGGAGAAGGAATGGGTAAGGGATCGTGAGAGGAGAGGGGGGATGAGAGGGGAAGGATGTGGCTGAAAAAGGGGGCATTGCTTAGGAGATGGATTGCGGAATGGCGACGTCATGCAATTGCTCCAACCACTGCATGTATTGAACCTTGCGGTCAAAGGTCATATATGATCTAAAATACCCGTTGCCTTCCTCTGATGCTCCGAAGAATAGCTTGCTCGCCTATTGATGACTTAAGATTTCTGCCCATTAAGAATGGCTCTGAGCACTATGCGACTTAACTTCTGAGGTCATTAGTCGCCTAGAACTTAGAACTAATTAAACATAACTAACCTAAGAACATCACACACATCCATGCCCGAGGCAGGATTCGAACCTGCGACCGAAGCGGTCGCTCGGCTCCAGACTGTAGCGCCTCGAACCGCGCGGTCACTCCGGCCGGCCGCCCATTAAGAATGACATGCTGTGTTCTGATGTATTTCCACGACATACTGATTTAACACATTGGTTATTTGAGTAGTTTTCTCTGTTTTGACCAGAAGTATGTGGTTATGCAGCCTCTTGATGGATTCAAATATCCCTTCTAGTCCTTCGAACACTTTATTCATATGTATGTAGGAAGGTGATAGTTTCTTGGATGTAGCTTCTAAACACTGAAGTACATGAAATACATTTACCATAGAATGTGATTCTTTTGCTGGAAGTAGTTTCTTTACTACTCACAGACTTCTAGGGTGCCACGAGGTATCTTTTTGTTTCGATTTGATTACTGCCCAACGTATCGCTCAAAGTGCTGGAAATGTTTGAAACTGATGCAGAATCAATCAATTTGTTCCACAAGCAGATAGGGAACTAAGGGTCTTTCAGGGAGTCGGTTTCCTAGGTAAGCCTTGTATTACTGAAGTGTAGTAGATGTCTCCAGAGGTTGCCAACTAATGACTGCTTTTCCTCAAATGCCTTCTACTCCATCGGCATGCAGCACACCTCCTGGTTGAGTTTTCTAAATAGAACTTCATATACCATGCTAGCAATGTAGATTTACATTATGTTTTTTTTCGTTATATAATGATCTTTCCATATGAAACTTCCTGGCAGACTAAAACTGTGTGCCCGACCGAGACTCGAACTCGAGACCTTTGCCTTTCGCGGGCAAGTGCTCTACCAACTGAGCTACCGAAGCACGACTCACGCCTTCTCATCACAGCTTTACTTCTGCCAGTATCTCGTCTCCTACCATCCAAACTTTACAGGAGCTATCCTACGAACCTTGCAGGACTAACACTCCTGAAAGAAAGGATACTGCGGAGACATGGCTTAGCCACAACCTGGGGGATGTTTCGAGAATGAGATTTTCACTCTGCAGCGGAGTGTGCGCTGATATGAAACTTCCTGGCCGAATCTCATTCTGGAAACATCCCCCAAGCTGTGGCTAAGCCATATCTCCACAGTATCCTTTCTTTCAGGAGTCCTAGTTCTGCAAGGTTCGCAGGAGAGCTGCTGTAAAGTTTGGAAAGTAGGAGACGAGATACTGGCAGAAGTAAAACTGTGAGGACCGGGAGTGAGTCGTGCTTCGGTAGCTCAGATGGTAGAGCTCTTGCCCGCGAAAGGCAAAGGTCCTGAGTTCGAGTCTCGGTCGGGCACACAGTTTTAATCTGCCAGGATGTTTCATATCAGCGTACACTCCGCTACAGAGTAAAAATCTCATTATGCATCTTTCCATATGTCTCTTCACTGTCTGAGGACATGTGTAGCAGCAGGCGTCTAATTTCCTGAACACGTAGATTTCAGAGTTAGATGATTTTACGTGAGTGATTCAAAATATTTAAGACATTCGAAGCACGGCATTAAATAATAATGGAAGAGGATCTTCAAATGTTCTTTATGGGCCGATATGTTAACGAACACGAAGTTCACTGTTAAGCTGTAGATATTTGCAACAGCAAATTCTCTTTATGTTGCAATAACTTTATACATAAGAATATATAAGAAACTTTCAGCCTAAATTGCGGTAATGATACCAACCTTTATCTAGGTTTCAGCTCAAGTAATTGAGCCTTCTTCAGAAGTAAACCTCATTCTATAATATGTCTACGAGGGCGTGGTCTAGAAATAAAACTAAAACAGCCTGAATAGGCGTAGTCACATTTAAAAAATGCGGTACGTGGGGACTGAGTCACCACCAAGACTTAACTCTAGCTCCGGCGAGCGCCTCGTCTCCATGGACGCCGTGCGGTGGGGCTCGGGAACTCACGTGAAACTAAGTAGGACTAGATGACGCGCTGTATTTCAATATGGCGGGCAAAACTGCGCATGTCTAACTGAGACCATGACTGTCGAAGATAAAAGACCAACGCAGTTATATCTTAAAATAAATAACTTAAAGAATGGTTGAAACTCTGAAACATAAAGCCTCTGCACCAGGTTTTGGCTAAAATGTAAAACTATGCATGGATGCATAGTGCGAACGCACTACCCCGATGTACACTATTTGACTATATCGGCCCTTTCACAACGAATGCTGCATAACGTAACCATCGTTATTACTAAAATATGACATAAAACAGCGAAACTGTAGTACGTCAACGCCAAAATGCAATAATTTTGGATAACCTGTACACAGATGGTGGAGTAGTTTTTATCAGTTGATGTAGATATATTTGTTATTGCTGGCACGCACTGAATGAAGAATATCATCAAGATTAATTTTTAATTTATTACTAATAATTTTATGTTTAAGAGTTTGAATCGCTGTTATGTTACTATTAATAGTCCTAATTTTATAAGGCTAGAGAGAATGGAGTCGTGATCGTCGACTGAACCATGAATTTAGTTTGAAAACCTTTTCTTATAAAATGGTTCAAATGGCTCTGAGCACTATGGGACTTAACTTCTCAGGTCATCAGTATCTCAGACCTTAGAACTAACCTTAGAACTACTTAAACCTAACTAACCTAAGGACATCACACACATCCATGCCCGAGGCAGGATTCGAACCTGCGACCGTAGCGGTCGCGCGGTTCCAGACTGTACCGCCTAGAACGGCTTGGCCACTCCGGTCGGCACCTTTTCTTAAGAATTTAATTTATTTACTAGCGATTCATCAAGAACATTAACACATTTAATCACACTATGTAAGCGTGGAAGTAGGTGCCAGTGGGTAACTGATGAAAACAAATTAAATTTCTTTCAACAAATGGAAATTTTATTCCTAAAAGCCCTTTTTTTAAACAGATTTAAAATTATAACCAGAAAGCACCCTCAAAATATCAAGTTACAGTTTTATTCAGAGGCAGACAGAACAAATATTGACAGTATGAGCTTTCTGGCTGAGAACCTTGCCGCTGCCTTTTAACACGGCCATAGTCACGACCTTTCACGACAACCTCTGAAAGACTACACTGGTGCAAATCTGCCACACATCAGATTACTTTAAACTAAAAATTTTAACAACTCACACAAGCACATAACCTATGCACCCCATAGGAGGGATGGAAAGAAAACACTAACATTAAAAAAAAATTACCTTGTCACCGAAGGTGCAACTTGATTTTTAAAAAAAACTCTTACGGTGGAAGGGTGGCAACTTTATATACTAAAATGACCATTTAAATAAAACCCCATGAAATGCAGTCTTACATGAAATATACAAACATGCTCTACATTACACATATACCGCCTCTCAAGATGATAGGCAAGATAAAAACATATCTCAGGAATTCGGCCGTTACACTTCAAGCAATAAATTCGTTAACACAGAATCCGACAAACATGACAGAGGCAGCTGTTAACGTACGGCAGACCGACAGATACACAGACAGACACTAACGGCCTAACAAAAGCGGACGAGAGACAGACGAGCAAGCTGGGGGGGACGAGAGACTAACCAAGAAAACAAGTAGAATTTAAGAAGTAAATGAAATAACATATCACGAATCACTTAACTTCTAATAACTGCGGTGTCTGGCGAAGACATGTTTTTTTTTTTTTTTTTTTTTTTTTGTCATCAGTCTACTGACTGGTTTGATGCGGCCCGCCACGAATTCCTTTCCTGTGCTAACCTCTTCATCTCAGAGTAGCACTTGCAACCTACGTCCCCAATTATTTGCTTGACGTATTCAAATCTCTGTCTTCCTCTACAGTTTTTGCCCTCTACAGCTCCCTCTAGTACCATGGAAGTCATTCCCTCATGTCTTAGCAGATGTCCTATCATTCTGTCCCTTCTCCTTATCAGTGTTTCCAACATATTCCTTTCCTCTCCGATTCTGCGTAGAACCTCCTCATTCCTTACCTTATCAGTCCACCTAATTTTTGACCTTCGTCTCTAGCACCACATCTCAAATGCTTCGATTCTCTTCTGTTCCGGTTTTCCCACAGTCCATGTTTCAGTGCCATACAATGCTGTACTTCAGACGTACATCCTCAGACATTTCTTCCTCAAATTAAGGCCGGTATTTGATACTAGTAGACTTCTCTTGGCCAAAAATGCCTTTTTTGCCATAGCGAGTCTGCTTTTGATGTCCTCCTTGCTCCGTCCGTCATTGGTTATTTTACTGCCTAGGTAGCAGTATTCCTTAACTTCATTGACTTCGTGACCATCAATCCTGATGTTAAGTTTCTCGCTGTTCTCATTTCTACTACTTCTCATTACCTTCGTCTTTCTCCGATTTACTCTCAAACCATACTGTGTACTCATTATACTGTTCATTCCGTTTCGTATGGGTCTTATTGAAATAAAGCGTGAAAATTAAAGGGTGAAAGGGGGTTCCCTGAATCCTGCCTAACCGTTCCTCCTTCCCATGACCTTGTTTCTAAAACTGTTACTAAGTCTTCATTGGCCATGTCAGACACAGTGGTAATACTGGAAATAGCTGTGTAATGAGTAACAGGATTATAGTAGCAATGGTAAAAGAAGTGCTGAAGTAAATCTGTATCGGGCACAAACAACATTCAGTTGCAGCTGGAGTTCTTCTTGTAATTCCCTTCATGCATTTAGCGAATCAACATACTTTAGGAGACTATGCGCATCAACGTACTTTAGGAGACTATATGTTGTATTTTATTTAACTGTGGGTAATTCTACTTACGTATGATTCTAGTTATAATTCTAAATAACTGACACCCATGAAGAAATCTTCCTTCTCAAAAGACATATACTGGTGACATATATTGACGTATAATATAGCAAAAAATTTCAGAAAGGATACTTCTGAAGCAGTGCCTTACATAGAAGTGATAGTTTCACCACAGGTATTCCAGAGGAAAAAATACAGGAAGCATATTAATTGTATTGAAAGAAATTAAGCGCGCAGATAAAATGCGAAATTAAAATATGCCAGAAGGAATGCTTGAGGATAGAGTTAACTAGATGGAGGAACTGATTAATGGTGGATGCACTACAGGACAGGAATGCTTAACTTGACGCAAAAAGTTTAGTCAGTCTGGAACAAAGCCTGGTAAATCAACCACTATGCCCTAATCTCGTCATTCTTAAATGTTCGCTTTCTGAAACGGATACCGCTTGATGTCCTTCAACTGACACCTCATTTGCCCACAAAATGCGTCGTCTGCCTCGTTATTGTAACTCATCCAGAAAATCTTTGGCAATGTCATGAATCGAACCCTAATTGTCTGTAAGCAGCCATATTGATTGCTCTTAACTTCCGTAGGACTGGGAGGTGTAATGGTGAAAACAGGAGCAGACAAAGATACAACAGATTATGGAGAATGTTGGCTGTAGTAGGTATGTAGAGGTGCACATATTCGCACTAGATACAAAGAGATGGGGACAGTCAAGAGACAGAGAAAGAGAGAGGGAGAGGGAAAAAAAGAATGCTGATCATTACTTCGCTGGCGTTATGTGATGAGTTTAGGAAATAGTTCACAGAGAAATTCCATTGTGTTACTTCGCTTCCTAATGATATTACCGTTCGTTACTTTATTGGTCGCCAGTGTACTGACATTAAAGATAAAGGGGTGTTTGAGAAACAGATATTTTTGACATTTCATTCCAGCTCTGGTGCTTGGAACGTCCAGATAACTCTATTTCCCAGGTATCAACAACTTCTCATTATTGATTACTTCTGTAGCTTTGATGTTGACTCTCAGCTGTGACCTCCATGGACTTCCATTTAGTCTACAAACTACACAGTAGACCGCTGGTACGTTTTCTAAACATCTTTATTTTATCCATGATCTGATTATCTTAGTATAATTACTCCTAAATAAATTTCAAACTTACTTTTGTGAGGAAGTATATGTCGATTGGCTTGAATCCATATTGATTTAGATTTTTGTAAGCTACCTAAAACACAGGATCCGAATACCACAGACGTTTTCGTATCCACATCCACAGACATTTGAAAATTGAGCTACTACTCTGACCTCAGTGACTCCGCTGCCAAAGAGATGCGAAACGACACGAACATTCGCCTCGGGCTATCGGACGAATGTAATTTTCCCACTCATCAAGACTGAATCGCTTGGACGTTCTTTATTTGTTTATTTTAGAGTCATCAGTTTTCTGACTGCCTAGATGCGGCCCGCAACGAATTCCTCTCCTGAACCAACATTTTCATCTCAGAGTAGCAATTACAGGTATTTGCCGGATGTATTCCAATCTCTGTCTTCCTCTACAGCTTTTAGCCTCTACAGCTCCGTCTGGTACCATGGAAGTTATTCCTTGACGTCATAACATATGTCCTGTCATCCTGTCCCTTCTTCTTATGTCTTTTCCATATGTTATTTTCCTCCCTGATTCTTCGGAGGCCCTCCTCATTCCTTACTTTATTAGTCCAGAATTTTTTTTCTGTAACAGTACATATAAAAGACTTCGATTATTTTCTGTTCCGGTTTTCCCACGGTTCATGTCTCACTATAACACTATACTGCGCTCCAAACGTACATTATCAGAAATTTCTTCCTCAAATTAAGACATATGTTTGATACTAGCAGACTTCTATTGGCCAGAAATGCCCCTTCTTGGCAGTGGTAGTCTACTGTTTATGCCCTCCTTGCTCCAACAGTCATGGGCTATTTCGCTGCCTAGGAGACAAAATTCCTTAAATTCGTGTACATCGTGCACCCCAATTTCGATGTTAAGTTTCTCGCTGTTGTAATTTCCGCTACTTCTCAATGCTTTCGTCTTTTTTGGATTTACTCTCAATCCATATTCTGTACCCATTAGACCGTTCATTCCATTCAACGTATCCTGTAATTCTTCTTCACTTGCAGTCAGGATGTAATGTCATAGCGAATCTTTCATTGATATCCTTTGACCCCGATTTTTAATCCAACTCCTAAACCTTTCTTTTATTTCCATCATTACTTCTTCGATTTATTGATTAAATAGTAGGGACGAAAGTCTACATCCCTGTCTTACATCCTTTTTAGTCTGAACACTTAGTTCTTGATTTCACAGTATAATTGTTCGCGCTTGCCTCTTGTAGATATTGTATATTACCCGTCTTTCCCTGTAGATTATCTCTATTTTTATGGAATTTCGAACATCTTGCACCACTTTAAATTGTCGAACGCTTTTTCCCAGTCAGCAGATCCTATGAACTTGTCTTGATTTCTCTTTAATCTTTCTTCCATTATCAGCCGTAACAGTGCCTTCACATTTGCTAAAGGCAAACTATCCTCAACTATCTTGTCCATTCTTCTGTGTATTATCCTTGTCAGCAACTTGGATCCTTGAGCTGTGAAGCTGACTGTGCGATAAATATCACATTCTTCGGCTCATGCTGTTTTCGAAATAAATTAGTTATTATAAATTTTGTATCTTCTTAACAGAGTACACTTTTTTACAATCGCTTGTATAAGATATCTATTAATTGGTGTAGAAGTTTCGAAGTAGGCAATGGTAGGTGCCAGGGGAGCTGGGATAAATAATAGTTCGTTAGACTGTCGTTAGAAACATATCTGGTGAAGCAGTGAAAATAAGATTCTGGATGATTAGGTTTCATCATGTTCCTCTTGAGACTACTTTTTTTAGTATCCGACGTCGCAATTATTCTTAGATTTTCTTCAGGAGTATTCTCGTGTCGTTGCTTTGCTCGGTATTTCTTACTAAGCGGTTGGACAGAGCACGTGAGTAAGTTCTTTATGCCCCATTGTTTCTGGTGTTTAATTTATGGAAGTAAAGAAACTGTTTACTTTTCTTGCGCAGCGGTGAGGGTTTCATTTGTGTGTACTAGCGAGCGAGCTAAAAAATAAAACTTGAGTTTAGTGTCAGAAAATGGCTCTAACTTAAGAAGTGACGTCAAAAGTAGTTTATCTTTTATATTAGCGCTGGCACGGGAGTACAAACGAGGATAACATCATTATACGACTTTCCAGCTCCGCAGTTCAGGTTTACTGGTTACCTATGACTTCTTATTTGACGGACAGGAAAAATTTTCACACGAACTTTTTGATAATCTTGTGAATATGATCTCAACGTTGATTTACGTGTCTTTCACTTTGTGGATAGCCTGCGAAATAATCATGCAACCTATTGATAAACTGCTGTGTTATAACTGATAAAAAAAGGTTTAGATTTTACTTAGTACTACTGAACCACACACTGACAATGGAATAAAACTCAACCTGTACAAACTGTACTTGACTTTTTGCTTGAGTTATCAGTTTTTAAATCTGTACAGGCTTACTAAATGTTGTACACCGTCGACAAGCACAGTTCGTACAGTCAACTGGATTCTAGGGATGCCGCATTTTACTCCTGTAAATGCCTGGCCAGGCCTTCTGGGTTATACATTGGCGCACTGGGGGTATGAAAACACCTTTCCGTCACTGCTGGTGCCTCTGGACCAAGAAAAGTGTATAAAATCGCCCTCTTGGGTCAAGAAGGCAGCAACATATAGTACCAGTTCTGGGCCGCGACATCGGACAAGCAACAACTGGTTGACCGGCGACTGCAAGGCACATAACGGCAGCGAAGACCACCACGAATCGTGGGCTTTAATCTGACCTACGAAGAAGGGTGTGCTCGTCAGAGTGCCTCCAAACTCACAGACCCTCTCCACTCCACAGTGCTTCCGCACACGATAAATTCGCAAAAGCAGCTGCAAAGACGACTAGCACACCGTCGCAACCGTGACGAGAACACATACTGCCTTTGGTTTCAGTGAAGGTCGTATGAAAATTCGAAGTCGACAGATGAGCTACAGTGCAAGCAAGTAGGTTACTAATTCAATACTGGACAACGAAAACCGTTAAGCAGCCATGTTATCCATAACCAGAGCATCAACTTTGGGTACCGCAGCAGCGGCCCCACTCGTGTACCTCTGCTCATCACACGTGACATTGCACCGAGATAACATGACCGTCACAACACTGTATACACTGTATTTGGACACTCGAACGATGAAGAAAAGTTTTGAAATGATGAATCGTAGTACGCGCCAGTATTCAACGATGGCAGGGTGCAAGTTGTCGAAAACTAAATATAGCATTTCATTCCACAGCTTTATGAAGGAAAATGCTTATTTAATACTGTAATCGTATTATACCATTAAGTACTGAGATTAAAATGGCGTGCAGCACATGGTCATTATAATATGTTTTGTATCTAGTTAGTGCTGTGTAAATGACTAAGTCCATGAAAACGATTTCAGCATACACTAAGCCATGGTACTACAGGTCACTGACTGCTACTTTTCACATTAAGTCACAAATTACCTGGAACGCCTAGCTTCCGTAATAAGTGAACTGGGGTTCCTTACTGTGTATAGTTTTACGCCAGACAGGGTATAGCGAACTACAAATTTGTGACAAATAGCACTGAAGTCTAAAAGCTCATCAGTTACCTATTTCGTTCTATAAATTTCGATGAGCAATGTATTATAATACATCATATACCTGCTAAATGAAACGTGTAAAGGATCATTTAAAAAGGATATTGTGATAAAATCTAAAAGCTTTTTCCCTCTGGCCGTCTGTCAACCTATACAGAAAGCAACTGCGCAACAACTGTAGTCTGGAGACGGGAAATGCTGAAAGTGCGAAGCATCAAAATATAAGGAAAGAAGAAAAAATCATGGCATATTCTCATTATAAATTGTTTTATTCGAAGTAATCCAAATCGTAACAGTCTGACATCAGTTGCAACGTCTGATAGAAAACTATAGCAAAAGTATAACAGGTTTAGTTTTAAAAAAGTATAAAAATGAAAATTTAGGTAATCCTGTAAGTGGCATGATTCACTTCCAAGGAATTACTTACTGTATGTGCACATCACCACCTCACTTATTTCTGAGCTGTAACAAAGAATACAGTATTGACATGATTTACATAACTACAATTAAACCTTCACTTCATGAAAATTTTTCAACACTTGATGTGCTGGTCAATTGAGCGCAAGGGATGTTTCCTAGGATGGGAAGGTCACGTCGTTTGAACCCAAAAATTGCAAGATACTTTGTTTTCTTTCACTATTTTGCGCAAAACGCAGTTAAATTCTAATGATTTCAACGTGAGGTGGTTGCTACTGAGGACAGCTGTTCTTTTGTCTGCAAAATACGGCTTTCCTTTAATTATTTGTTTGAATTTTGCCTTTCGTTTACATCAAAAAGCACTAGGCACAAAAGATTCACTTCGCAAATACCTGGAATGAAGTAAAATGCACTATTACTTGTTGCTTGTAGGAAAAAAGTGAGAAACAGATTATAAAATAATTACCACCACGGTTAAAGGCGTTCGGCACGTTCGGTGTTCAACGTGTAACGAAAAATGGAACATACACTGTGCTGAATGTAATGCAAATACGGAGGGTGGACAAAAATATGGAAACTTCAGAATCACAACACATTAACATGCCTAATACGGTGTACGATAACCGTTGGCACTCCCAATAGGTTTCAGCCGTCTCGAATAGATAAAACAGGTCCTTTATGGTCTGCAAGGGTGGTTACAATTGAAGTGCAGCTGGTCACAGAGGTCCATTGTGGGTTGTAACTATCGTATGGCAACGAAACTTGGTAGGCAAGCCAGTGCGTTAATGTGGAGCCCGTTTTCCGCTAGAAGAAAATTATTTCCACTTTTAGCCCTCAGGTACAAACTTGGCGCCGTGAATGCATCAAAGATGTATAGAAATGTTTCCGTATCTAATGGATAGAAACAGGACGTGGGCAGAAAAGCTCAAATAAGTGAGAAAGCCAGAACATTGATTTTGTTACTAACCAAAATGGTTCAAATGGCTCTAAGTACTATGGGACTTAACATCTGAGGTCATCAGTCCCCTGGAACTACTTAAACCTAACTAAGGACATAACACACATCCATATCCGAGGCAGGATTCGAACTTCCAACCGTAGCAGCAGCGTGGTCCTGGACTGAAGCGCCTAGAACAGCTCGGTCACAGCGGCCGGCTGTTATTAACCGCAGCTTATACAATTTATTCAGTATGAGCACTGGAGACGCCGACGAGTGCTGAAACCGTAAATTGACGTAAACAATTAGATATACAGAAGTCGCATGGTTTCAGATCACGTGATCTTGTAGACCACGCATCTGGAAAACTCTGGACATAGCACGCTGCTAAAAGTTTGCATTAAACATCTTTCACTAGACGAGCGATAGGGGATGTTGCCCCATCTTGCATGAAAACAAGTGTCCACACAGTTGCGCTCCCCAAGGCAGGAACCACATGCTGTACGAGTAGGTCCCGATAACCTGCAGACCTCATGATGCATCTGACAGTCCCTTTGCTTGGATTTTCTTCAAAGAAGGACGGACCGAGAATAAAGGTGCTTGTGAATCCACATCACACAGTCACATACATCGAGTGCTCTAGTCCTTCGTGCAGAACATATGGTTTAGGAGTACACCAAATTCGGTCGTTCTGTGTATTCATGGCACTTTGTAGTGCAAAATGCGCCTCGTCATTCCACAGAATATTGCCTGGCCACATATCGTCAACTTCAATCTGTGCCGGAAACGGAACAGCACATCCAGAACATTGCTGCCTATCAAGAAGTTTCATTTGCTGCACCGTCTGAATATTGTACTGTTATTAGTATAATAGAGGCCGCAAAACTTCCCGTACTGTTTTCTACAAGTCTCGTGACAGTGCACGGGCACTACCAGCAGCCGGGACGAGTGCGGCATGGTCAGTTACAGGAACCTCCTCAGTAACTTTCACCGGGACAGGACGTCTTCCTCTTCCAGGTGCCACACCAAGTTCACCCGTTTTTCTCCTTTATGGCGTTTAATGACATCGGGCTTTTCCTCAGACCTTTCAGTCGATGCAGCACCGTAATTGCTCCCGTTCACGTAAAACAGTTTCTCTAACAGAACAGGGTCTCTTTTCTCGATAGCCATACTGTTCAATTACATTATGGATTCTCAAAAGTTAGCATGGTAGTCACACAATCATCTACATCTGCGTTATTTTTCTGCTATTCACAATAAAGTGCCTGGCAGAGAATTCAATGAACCACCTTCGAGTTGTCTTTCTAGCGTTCCACTCTCGAATGGGGAGCAGGAAAAACGAGCACTTAACTTTTTTCTGTGTGAGCTCTAATTTCTCTTATTTTATTGTGATGATCATTTCTCCCTATGTCGGTGAGTGTCAACAGAATGTTCTCGCAATCGGAGGAGAAAACTGGTGATTGATATTTTATGAGAAGTTCCCATCACCACAAAAACCGTCTTTGTTTTAATGATTGCCATTCCAATTGACGTATCATTTCTGTGGCACTAACTCCCCTATTTCTCGATAATAGGAAACGAGCTGCCCTTCTTTCAACTTTTTCGATGTCATCCTTCAGTCCCACCTGATGCGGATCCCACACCGCAGAGCAGTACTCCAGAATAGCGCGGACAAGCGTGGTGTAAGCAGTCTGTTTAGTAGATCTGTTGCACCTTCTAAGTGTTTTGCCAGTGAGTCGTAGTCTTTGGTTTCCTCTACCTACAACATTATCTATGTAATCGTTCCAATTTAGGTTATTTGTAATAGTAAACCCTAAGTATTTAGTTGAATTTACAGCCTTCAGAATTATGTGACATATTGCATAATCGAAATTTAGTGGATTCTTTTAGTACTCACATGAATAACTTCACACTTTTCTTTAATTAGGGTCAATTGCCACTTTTCACAACCATACAGATATCTCATCTAAATCATTTTACAATTCGTTTTGGTCATCTGGTGACTTTATAAGACGGTAAATGACAGCATAATGTGCCAACAATGTAACAGTGTACAGTGCCAGTTTTGGTCCTGGTGGTCAAAACTGGAACTAATTCCTTTCATCGTAAATTCATCACGAAAACGCGTTAGCATGTCTCATATTGTTTATAGCTGTGTTAGATACATTGCCATGATACTGGTTCGCTTTTGCATGATCTTTTGTTGCTAATACAAGCTCAGCCACTATGTTAACGCAGACGGTCTGTCGATGGCGTAATGGAATGCCGAAACCGGTTGCCTTTGGAATAATTCAAACGAAAGTACCGCTGTTGGTTTATTTATTGTTTATTATATCATATATTATTCACATGTTACCAAAAGATGTCATACTTTGCCACATAATAAAGATTTTAGTAGCTTTTTGAAGTACACATAAAAATGTTTATGTCGTATTCAGAATCATTATCCACTTAGGTGTTTCTACTCATAATGTTTTCTGTGCGTATTTCCAAGTTCTATACTTTTTGTGATGTTCCATGTCACTCCTGCTTCTCTTCCCCCTCTAACTCCTCCTACGTTTTCCTAATCATACCACTACTACTGTTACTGTTGTGGTTTTCAGTCCGAAAACTGGTTTGTTACAGTTCTCCGTGCTTCTCTATTCTTGTGCAAGCCCCATTATCTCCGAATAGCTATTGCAACATAAATCCTTCTGAATAACTAACAGACATACCACACTGAAACTTCCGGCAGTTCACATTAAACACAGGCGTGTGCAGGGATGCCAACTGCATTTTGCTCCAATACAACATTGCCATGAAATTACGAATGTTCCGAATTTTCCCAACAGATCTCATATGTCACCATTTGATAGACAACCTGTAATTGGGCTCAAAGAAGCCGATTGGATTAATCGGAGAATCGGTCGAGATTTCGTAGGAGCAATGCCACTGTTTGAGGAAATTGGTAGGAATGGGTGGACCGTGGGCGAAGACAGCGTCAAGGAGATAGAGAGTCGACCTGGAGAGACGGCAAAGAGAGAGAACCGTGCAATCGTAAGAGAGGCACTCAGACCCGTGATTCACCATTATCATCGATCCTACATGGAACTGGTGCGTCAGTGATCACAAATATCATTAAAAGGCGTCTCACACAAAGGAGGCTAATCTCATGGCAGCCCTTGCGCCGATTACCGTTGAACTCTGTAAACCAACAAGCCCGTCTGCGGTGGTGTCGAGCATATTCGGCCTGAAATCTCCTTGACTGGAGTAGAACTGTCTTCAGCGATGAGTCCCGCTTGGAAATGATCCCTGATGATCAGCGAAGGCGTCTGGAGACGCCCGGGATAGCGAAATGATATGAACCTGAATGACGCCCAGCATACGGCCCGACAACCAGGAGTGATAGTCAGGGGTGCCATCTCATTTCACAGCAGTATCTCTTTGAAACTTCCTGTCAGATTAAACCGGTGTGCCGGACCGAGACTCGAACTCGGGACCTTTGCCTTTCGCGGGCAAGTGCTCTATCAACTGAGCTACCCAAGCACGACTCACGCCCCGTCCTCACAGCTTTAATTCCGCCCGTACCTCGTCTCCTACCTTGCAAACTTCACAGAAGCTCTCCTGCGAACCTTGCAGAAATAGCACTCCTGGAAGAAAGGATATTGCGGAGACATGGCTTAGACACAGCCTGGGGGATGTTTCTAGAATGAAATTTTCACTCTACAGCGGAGTGTGCGCTGATATGGAACACGGCGGGAGTTTCTACTGTTATCTTCCTACTTGATAAATCCGACCTTTGTCAACAAGGTCACTGAATCTTTCATCAATTGAGAACCCTTTGAGCATTATGGGCAGGGCCCTCCATCTCCTCTAACCAGCTCGGAACTTTGACGATCTAATGCGCCAACTGCACAGAATTTGGCACGATATCCCTTAGGAGAACATCCAACAACTCTGTCCATCAGTGAAATGCCGAATAATTGTTTGCGAAAGGACCAGAGGGGGACCGATGATTCACTGACTTGCTCAATTTTGTGAGGCTCTTTCTCTTGGATAAATCATTCAATTTTTCTGAAACTGTAATCACTTGTTTGTTTGCACTTGTACATCACATTTCGCATTACCACCGATTTCCGTCTCATTCGGATGACTCCTTCATGGTGTGTCTTTTTCAATTCTTTTTTTTAGAGATTTTATGCAGAGATGATGATGCTTTCACAGCACAGACAGCACATCCTGGCACCTGGCTTGGGCCGCTACATCAAACCAGATTTCCGACAAGAAGACCATTTCAAATTAGATCAAAAGGTCCTTGCCGCATCTATTCCCAAATATGACGTTTGCAAAATGCTTGTGACGAAAGAATCATCTCAGTCTGTGGTTTTGTGGGGAGAAGACTCCACTGTAACCTGAAGCAATATCCACGATCTGTTTCTGCAACCAGTGTATCTATTAGTCAACAGATCTTTCTGGGTAGGCTGGTCAACTACAGCTCAATGAGCTAGATGGCCTGTCAGCCAAGACATCAGGTTCCTATTCCGGGAAAACTGGTACAAACTGCGATCCATTCTGTAACTAGCTTTTCAAAAACGATTCGAGATGAATGGAACTTAATTCATTCGAGAAAGTGTTCGTCAGAGGCTTTCAATCATACTTACCCTACTGCAGGATTTAATGCCTATTCATAATCAGTTAATACCTGCGGCCCGACTGCCCAGATTTATATTTTCCGTAGTTCCCCCAAACTATAAATGCGAATTCCGTTATGAAAGAGACTCTGGTGATTTCCTCCTGGCATCTGAGTTTGTACTATGTCTGTAATATCCTCGTGTGCGGCCTGACGTTGAGGAATAATCTTCATTCTGACCAGAATTCTTCCAACAAATTTAACCCTCGGCATGTACACTGAAGAGGCAAAGAGATAGGTGCATCTGCCTTATATCGAATAGAGTCCCCGCTAGGACGCTGAAATGCCACAGCTAGACTTGGCATGAACTCGACGTCTCAAGTAGTACTAGAGGGAACTCACACCATGAATCCTACTGGGCTGTCCACAAACCCGTGAGAGTACGAGGGGGTGGAGGTCTCTTCTGAACAGCACGTTGCAAGGCATCCCAGAAATGCTCAATAATGTTAATGCCTGTTGAGTTTAGTGACCAGAGACAGTGTTTAAACTCAGCAGGTTGTGGCTGGAGCTACTCTGTAGCAATTTGGGGTGTCGAATTGTCCTACTATAATTTCTCATGTCCGTCGGAGTGCACAATGGACATCAACAGATGCAGGTGACCAAACATAATGCTTACGTACGTGTCACATGTCAGAGTCGTATCTGGACGTATCAGGGGACGCATATCACTCCAGCTGCTCACGCCACACACGATTACAGAGCCTCCACCAGCTTGAACTGTCCCCTGCCGACATGCAGGCTCCATGGATTCGTGAGGTTGTCTCCATACCTGTACATGTCCATCCGATGGATACAATTTGAGACAGGACTCGTCTGACCACGTAGCATGTTCCCAGTCATCAACAGTCCAAAGTCGACGTTGAGGACCCAAGCGAGGCATAAAGCTTTGTGTCGTGCAGTCTTCAAGGGTGCACGAGTGGGCCTAGGGGCTCCGAAAGCCCATATCGATGATGTATCGTTGAATGGTTCGCACACTAACACTTGTTAACGGCCCAGCACTGAAATCTGCGGCAATTTGCGGAAGGGTTGCACTTCTGTCACGTTGAACGATTCTCTTCGGTCGTCGTTGGTCCCGTGCTTGCATGATATTTTTCCGGCCGCAGCGATATCGAAGATCTGATATTTTAGCGTATTCCTGATATTCACGGTACACTCGTGAGATGGTCGTACGGCAAAATCCCCACTGCATCGCTACCTCGGGGATGCTGTGTCCCATCTATCACGGCGCCGACTATAACATAACGTTCAAACTCACTTAAATCTTGATAACCTGCCATTGTCTTAGCAGTAACCTACCTAACAACTGTTCTAGACAATTTTTGCCTTAAGTAGAAGTTGCCGACCGCAGCGCAGTATTCTGCGTGTTTCCATACTTCGGTATAGGAATACGCATGTCCATACCAGTTTCTTTGGCGCTTCAGTGTAAGTACCTTACTGTCAACGATTCTTTAAATCCTAAGATACGCATCTGTATCTCCTGAACGATCATGAAGTCTCTCATGCAGCTTTGCGTCTTCTTACACATAAATCATAATATTGTGAAATGCAAATTTAGAATATTACCTCTATTTTCACGTTCTTCGGTTGGATAAAAGACAGATATTGCTGATGTATTGGTAGTCTGAGTACATAGCTCTTCAAGTGAAAGTACGGAAATCTCAGTCAAACCATCGTCACTAAAGTACAGGATGACTATTTCTAAGTTAATCAGACACGCAATGAACATGAAGAGACTCTGTTTTCTTCTCGGCGTTGTTTCTCAATGCGCGGGTAGCAAATGAAGGACGGAATTTTTTAAAATTTTGTTTGTTTATTTGGTTTTCTGGAATAAAGATAAGTACACGTACACCTAAACGGTAATATATGCCGATAAAATATAGAACTTCAGTGCTCACACAAGTTTATATTTTGTATAAAATATTCTTTTTAATCATTTGCGGCATTAATTTCATCCCCGTAATTGTGCGTCCGAAATAGACCGAATTTGCTACTCAGTTATAAAAAATGTTTTCTTTATGAATTTTCTGATTTCAATGAAACACTGTGCAATCTGACGTCTCTTATCGAAATCACATGATCACACAAAGAATTTTGCTGCATAATTTATCCTTGTAAACCTGTTGAAACCGTAAGTATTAATCCTTCTGTCAGTGAGTATATGCCTGTATCTAAATACACTAAGGGATAATTTAGGATCGTGCATCTGTCGCTGTTGTGGTCTTCAGTCCGAATACTGGTTTCATCTAACTCTCCAGGCTGTTCTATCCTGTGCGACCTCTTCATCACCGAATAACTATGGCAGTCTACCAAATTTATCTTCTTCAGATATGGTTTTCTTACAATTACCGGTCAACATTTTTATCTTCTCTACATCGACTATCATCTGTTATTTTTCTGCCCGAATAGCAAAACACATCTACTGCTTTAAGAGCGTCCTTTCCCTAGCATCACCTTTCAAGAGAATGTCCATTTCGTGCAACTGCTGTTCCATGTCCTTTGCTGTGTCAGTCAGAATTACAATGTCATCGGTAAACCTGAAAGTTTATGTTTCTTTTTTCTAAACTTTAATTGCTACTCCAAATTTTTCTTTGGTTTTCTTTATTGTTGTTCAATCTACAGATTGAATAACATCTGTCATGGACCAAAACCACGTCTAACTCCGTCCTCAATCACTGCTTCACTTTCATTGTCCTCCTCTCTTATAACTGTACAAGTTGTAAATAGCCTTTCGTTCCTTGTATTTTACCCCTGCTAACTTCACAGTTTCAAAGAGAGGACTTCAGTCAACATTGTCAAAAGCTTTGTCTGCGCGTACAACTTTTATAATCGTAGTTCTGCCTTTGCTTAACCTATCTTCTGAGAGAAGTCGTAGGGTGAGTATTGCCTCGTGTGTTTCTAAATTTCTCCAGAATCAAAACTGATCTTCCCCGAAGTCGGTTTCTACCAGTTTTTCCATTCTTCTGTAAGGAATTCGTGTTAGTATTTTGCAATCATGACTTATTAAACTGATGGTTCGATAATTTTCACACCTGTCAGCAGCTGCATTCTTTGGAATTGGAATTATTACATTCTTCTTGAAGTCTGAGCGTCTTCCGCTTGTCTCATACATTTTGCCTACCAGATGAAACATTTTTTCATGGCTGGCTCTCCCAAGGCTATCAGCAGTTCTGACGGAATGTGGTCAACTCCCGAAGCCTTGTTTCGATTTAGATCTTTCGCTGCTATGTCAAATTCTTGTCACAGTATCATATGTCCAAACTCATCTTCATCTATGTCCACTTCCCTTTCCGTAATACTACCTTCAATTTTATCTCCTTTGTATAGACTGTCAATGTACTCATTCCATCTTTCGGCTTTCCCTTCTTTGATAGGACTGGTTTTCCATCTGAGCTCTTGCTTAGTACTGCTACTAGCACTACTAATACTACTTCTAATGATAATAAAAGCAATGGTATTGACGCAGTGAGAAAGCCTTTCGAGCGTTATTCAGATTGAGCAGGAATTAAACCCAAACCTGCCCTTTTAACTTTTACTTGGGTTAGTGAAGTTATTGTAGGAGAATGTAGAGATAGTTTAGAACAACAGCATTCTTTCTGTCTGCTAGCGTTTTCCAACTGACTGGTGCCCGCGTCTTTAATAATCTTAATATTAATCCTAATCTAGAGTCTTTTTCGTAAAGTTGATGCTGTGGAAGAAATGAAATGGCTCTGAGCACTATGGGACTTTACGTCTGAGGTATCAGTTCCCTAGAACGTAGAACTACTTAAACCTAACTAACCTAAAGGCATCACACACATCCATGCCCGAGTTAGGATTCGAACCTGCGACCGTAGCGATCGCGCGGGTCCAGACTGACGCGCCTACAACCGCTCAGCCGCTGTGGAAGACTGTACAATATTAAGCGATGGTATCTGTTATTAAAGTGTAAGTAGGAATTCTACAAGTCTTGTTGAAGAAACAAGAATGTAAATGAAGATTCATTGGAGGAGCTTTTCAAGCGTTTGACAGAGTACTGGGTAAAACAGAAGCAAGTTAGAGCGCAGCAAGTGCGTTGTTTCCCTTTCCATCAGGTAATCTTTCGTAACGTATTGTGCCTGAAGCACTGTAACACACCTGTCGAAACTTGTAAGATCGTACTTCCTTAAAAACTCTTTTGTGCGCAAAACAAGACCCCGAACATGTCCGTAGGCTACCTCGTGATTGTGAAGGAAGTTCCCCGGACGTGCTGGATGACGCTGAGCCCACGGTCTTTGCCCTCGACGGTGCGGTGTGTCCTCACGTAATAATATATAGCACCGGCGGAAGCAAGGTCTAATGACAGGGCAGGGGGCGGCGCTGCACGGATACGCCGTCCCCCGCAGCTCGCGTGTGTTGTCGGTAGACGTATGCACTTCCGTGACAGTTGGCGGACGCTCGGAACTGCTACATTGTCTGCTACCTAATGACGCGTCTGCAACGGCGTCATTATGTGTCTAATAAGGAACCCCTTGAGTGCGAAGTCTCAAGATCAATCTTTAGTAAGGCTCATTTGAAAGTGTTGTGTTAACAATTACGACGGGAAAGCTATTAGCTGCTAATGATTCACCATATGCATCAGGAGGGCGACAGAAAATGAGTCTGGGAGGTGCTGAAATCAACCTTCTATGGGATGTATGTATTACTCTGCACAAAATGGACATCGCTTACATTCAAGAAATGTTCAGAACAAACTATTAACTTGCACCATGAACACAGAATAAAAAATGGCAGACGGCCGCTGTGGCCGAGTGGTTCTAGGTGCTTCACTCCGGAACCGCGCGACTGCTACGGTCGCAGGTTCGAATCCTATCTCTGGGATGGACGTGTGTGATGTCCTTAGGTTAGTTAGGTTTAAGTAGTTCGAAGTTCTAGGGGATTGATGACCTCAGATGTTAAGTCCCATAGTGCTCAGAGCCATTTGAACCATTTTGAAAAATGTCTCGCCACATTGATCACAAAGATTCACAACATCAAGACCGAAGGCGAACTCTTCTGAGATTGGCAAACTGTGCACGACGTTCTACTCAGGTATCCCCTCTTTAAAAATGCGTATATCATCACATAGGCGTTACGGGGTGATGTTAACTGATGGAATGTGATGGCGTGCAACAGAATAGCAGAAACAATCTGTCGTGGAGCTTATCGTGAAGCTGTCTACCCTTTAAGGCGTAGTTGCAGACATTGCGATGATGTCTGTTATAGGCACGCAAAAAACAAGTATCCAGAGGCTGAACTTGTCCTTGAATGACTGCATATGGTTTCCAGGTAGCGCAAAATAACCATTTTTGGTCAGTGATCGGTTCAATTGGACAAGAGAATCCAGTCCACTCCATGTAAACCCAGCCCACACTATTAATGAGCCACCACTTGCTTGCACGTTATCTTCTTGAAACCTCCTCATTAGTTATGTGATCTACCCATCTGATCTTCAGCATTCTTCTGTAGCACCACATTTCGAAAGCTTCTATTCTCTTCTTATCCAAACTATTTATCGTCCACGTTTCACTTCCATACATGGCTACACTCCATACAAATACTTTCAGAAACGACTTCCTGACACTTAAATCTATGATTGATGTTAACAAATTTCTCTTCTTCAGAAACGCTTTCCTTGCCATTGCCAGTCTACATTTTATACCCTCTCTACTTCGACCATCATAAGTTACTTTGCTCCCCAAATAGCAAAACATGTTTACTACTTTGTCTCATTTCCTAATCAAATTCCCTCAGCATCACCCGACTTAATTCGACTACATTCCATTATCCTCGTTTTGCTTTTGTTGATGTTCAACTTATACCCTCCTTTCAAGACACTGTCCATTCCGTTCAACTGCTCTTCCAAGTCCTTTGCTGTCTCTGAGAGAATTACAATGTTATCGGCGAACCCCAAAGTTTTTATTTCATCTCCGTGGATTTTAATTCCTACTCCGAATTTTTCTTTTGTTTCCTTTACTGCTTGCTCAATATACAGATTGGATAACATCGCACTACAACCCTGTCTCGCTCCCTTTCCAACCACTGCTTCCCTTTCATGCCCCTCGACTCTTATAACTGCCATCTGGTTTCTGTACAAACTGTAAATAGCCTTTCACTCCCTGTATTTTACCCCTGCCACCTTTAGAATTTGAAAGAGAGTATTCCAGTCAACATTGTCAAAAGCTTTCTCTAAGTCTACAAATGCTAGAAATGTAGGTTTACCTTTCCTTAATCTTTCTTCTAAGATAAGTCGTAAGGTCAGTATTGCCTCACGTGTTCCAATATTTCTACGGAATCCAAACTGATCTTCCCCGAGGTCGGCTTCTTCCAGTTTTTCCATTCGTCTGTAAAGAATTCGCGTTAGTATTTTGCAGCTGTGACTTATTAAACTGATTGTTCGGTAATTTTCACATCTGTCAACACCTACTTTCATTGGGATTGGAATTATTATATTCTTCTTGAAGTCTGAGGGTATTTCGCCTGTCTCATACATCTTGCTCACCAGATGGTAGAGTTTTGTCAGGACTGGCTCTCCTAAGTCCGTCAGTAATTCTAATGGAATGTTGTCTACTCCTGAGGCCTTGTTTCGACTCAGGTTTTTCAGTGCTCTGTCAAACTCTTCACGGAGTATCGTGTCTCCAATTTCATCTACATCCTCTTCCATTTCCATAATATTGTCCTCAAGTACACCGCCCTTGTATAGACCCTCTCTATACTCCTTCCACCTTTCTGCTTTCCTTTCTTTACTTAGAACTGGGTTTCCATCTGAGCTCTTGATATTCATACAAGTGGTTCTCTTTTCTCCAAAGGTCTCTTTAATTTTCCTGTCGGCAGTATCTATCTTACCCCTAGTGAGATAAACCTCTACAACTATACATTTGTCCTCTAGGCACCCCTGCTTAGCCATGCTGCACTTCCTGTCGATCTCATTTTTGAGACGTTTGCATTTCTTTTTGCCTGCTTCATTTACTGCGTTTTTATATTTTCTCCTTTCATCAATTAAATTCAATATTTCTACCAGCCCTCGTCTTTTTATCTACTTGATCGTCTGCTGCCTTCACTACTTCATCCCTCAGAGCTATCCATTCTTCTTCTACTGTATTTCTTTCCCCCATTTGTGACAGTAGTTTACTTATGCTCTCCCTGAAACTCTGCACAACCTCTGGTTTAGTCAGTTTATCCAGATCCCATCTCCTTAAATTCCCATCTTTTTGCAGTTTCTTCAGTTTTAATCTACAGTTCATAACCAATAGATTGTGGTGAGAGTCCACATCTGCCCCTGGAAATGTCTTACAATTTAATACCTGGTTCCTAAATGTCTTACCATTATACACTCCTGGAAATGGAAAAAAGAACACATTGACACCGGTGTGTCAGACCCACCATACTTGCTCCGGACACTACGAGAGGGCTGTAAAAGCAATGATCACACGCACGGCACAGCGGACACACCAGGAACCGCGGTGTTGGCCGTCGAATGGCGCTAGCTGCGCAGCATTTGTGCACCGCCGCCGTCAGTGTCAGCCAGTTTGCCGTGGCATACGGAGCTCCATCGCAGTCTTTAACACTGGTAGCATGCCGCGACAGCGTGGACGTGAACCGTATGTGCAGTTGACGGACTTTGAGCGAGGGCGTATAGTGGGCATGCGGGAGGCCGGGTGGACGTACCGCCGAATTGCTCAACACGTGGGGCGTGAGGTCTCCATAGTACATCGATGTTGTCGCCAGTGGTCGGCGGAAGGTGCACGTGCCCGTCGACCTGGGACCGGACCGCAGCGACGCACGGATGCACGCCAAGACCGTAGGATCCTACGCAGTGCCGTAGGGGACCGCACCGCCACTTCCCAGCAAATTAGGGACACTGTTGCTCCTGGTGTATCGGCGAGGACCATTCGCAACCGTCTCCATGAAGCTGGGCTACGGTCCCGCACACCGTTAGGCCGTCTTCCGCTCACGCCCCAACATCGTGCAGCCCGCCTCCAGTGGTGTCGCGACAGGCGTGAATGGAGGGACGAGTAGAGACGTGTCGTCTTCAGCGATGATAGTCTCTTCTGCCTTGGTGCCAATGATGGTCGTATGCGTGTTTGGCGCCGTGCAGGTGAGCGCCACAATCAGGACTGCATACGACCGAGGCACACAGGGCCAACACCCGGCATCATGGTGTGGGGAGCCATCTCCTACACTGGCCGTACACCTCTGGTGATCGCCGAGGGGACACTGAATAGTGCACGGTACATCCAAACCGTCATCGAACCCATCGTTCTACCATTCCTAGACCGGCAAGGGAACTTGCTGTTCCAACAGGACAATGCACGTCCGCATGTATCCCGTGCCACCCAACGTGCTCTAGAAGGTGTAAGTCAAGTACCCTGGCCAGCAAGATCTCCGGATCTGTCCCCCATTGAGCATGTTTGGGACTGGATGAAGCGTCACGCGGTCTGCACGTCCAGCACGAACGCTGGTCCAACTGAGGCGCCAGGTGGAAATGCCATGGCAAGCCGTTCCACAGGACTACATCCAGCATCTCTACGATCGTCTCCATGGGAGACGAAAGGTGGATATACACTGTACTAGTGCCGACATTGTGCATGCTCTGTTGCCTGTGTCTATGTGCCTGTGGTTCTGTCAGTGTGATCATGTGATGTATCTGACCCCAGGAATGTGTCAATAAAGTTTCCCCTTCCTGGGACAATGAATTCACGGTGTTCTTATTTCAATTTCCAGGAGTGTATAATATATCCGATACCTTCTAGTATCTCCAGGATGCTTCCATGTGTACAAACTTCTTTTATGATTCTTGAACCATGTGTTAGCTATGATTAACTTATGCTCTGTGCAGAATTCTACCAGACGGCTTCCTCTTTCATTTCTTTCCCCCAATCCATATTCACCTTCTATCTTTCCTTCTCTCCCTTTTCCTACTATCGAGTTCCAGTCACTCTAGACTACTAAATTTTCGTCTCCCTTCACTACCTGAATAATTTATTTTATTTCATCATTCATTTCATCAATTTCTTCATCATCTGTAGAGCTAGTTGCCATATAAACTTGTACTACTGTAGTAGGCATGGGCTTCCTGTCTATCTTGGCCGCAATAATGCGTTCACTATGCTGTTTGTAGTAGCTTACCCGCACTCCTACTTTTTTACTCATTATTAAACCTACTCCTGCATTACCCGTATATGATTTTGTATTTATAACCCTGTATTCACCTGACCATAAGTCTTGTTCCTCCTGCCACCGAACTTCACTAATTCCCACTAACTTTAACCTGTCCGTTTCCCTTTTTAAATTTTCTAACCTACCTGCCCGATTAAGGGATCTGACATTCCACGCTCCGATTCGTAGAACGCCAGTTTTCTTTCTCCTGATAACGACTTCCTGTTGAGTAGTCCCCACCCGGAGATCCGAATGGGGGACTATTTTACCTCCGGAACATTTTACCCAAGAGGATGCCATCACCATTTAACCATACAGTAAAGCTGCATGCCCTCGGGAGGACAGATTATTTTCGCTAATTCTCGTGTGTTCTACATTCACATCTACATCCATACTCCGCAAGCCACCTGACGATGTGTGACAGACGGTACCCTGAGTACCTCTATCTTTTCTCCCTTCTATTTCAGTCTCGTATTGTACGTGGAAAGAAGGATTGTCGGTATGCTTCTGTGTGGGCTCTAATGTTTCTGATTTTATCCTCATGGTCCCTTCGCGAGATATACGTAGGAGGGAGCAATATACTATTCTAGCCATCTTATGCTGACGTTTTGTGCCATCTATCCAATGTAAAGTTTATATCAATCATGACATTCGATTTTACATGTACCTGGGTTTGTGTATATTGTTAATTTTGTTTTTCCTCAGTGAAGTCTATGCTGCATATTGTTATTGGTTCTGTATGTGAACTGTATACTTGTGTTCTTCACTATTGCGTTTAATTTGTTTGATATTGTACCCGAATGTGTTTTAAGTATGTATGTTGGTTTAGTCGTTTATATTTTTCTACGCAATTTTATATCACTGTGAAGTTTTGGTTGCGTAGGTATAATTTGTGTTTTGTATATATGCAGTACTGAGTCTGGATTGAATCCAGTTTTTTCTGCTATATATCGCAATGTATCGATTACTTTTTGTATGGCGACTTGGTTTAGTGGTAGATTTTGTATTCTGTTGGTCATGGCTTGGACATATGCATGTTTGTGTGTCTCGGTGACATGAATTAGAACGTTTGACGCTCTCAGTGGTTGTGTACTTTCTACAAGTTTCGTAAATGTATGATTTAGTGTTTGCGACACGCAGGAAATTAATTTACTTGTTCGTTTCTGGTTCCAAGTGCATTTTAGTATGTAGTTTGTTTATCGAATTCTTCTCCTGTGCCAACATCTTCATCTCAGAGTAGCACTTGCAACCTAGGTACTCAATTTTTAGCTGTATGCATTCCAGTCTGTTTTTCTCAACAGCTTTTACCCTCTAAAGCTACCTCTGATACCTTGGAAGTTATTCCCCGGTGGTTTAAACTATGTACTACCATCCTGTCCTTTCTTCATGTCAGTGTTTACCCTATATTCCTTTCCACACCGATCCTCCGGATGATCTTCTCTTTCCATACCTTATCAATCCACTTAATTTTCAACATTCTTCTCTAGCACCACGTCTCAAATGTTTCGATTGTTTTCTTTTCCCATTTTCCTACAGTGAATGTTTCACAACCGCTCAATACCCTGCTTCAAAGTTACATTCTCAGAAATGTATTCCCCAAATTAAAGTCTGGGCCTGATGGCAGTACACTTCTTTTAGCTAGGAATGGCTATTTTGCCAGTGACAGTCTGCTTTTATTTCCTTCTTGCTCCGTCGATCATGGGTTACTTTACTGCCGAGGCAGGAAAATTTCTTAACTTTATCTGACTCGTGAACACCAATCCTGACGTTAATGTTCACGCTGTTCTCATTTCTCTTGCTGCTCATTACTTTCATCTTTCTTCGATTAACTCTCAATCCATATTTTTGTACTCATTATACCGTTTATTCCATCCAGGTAATTCTGTAATTCTTCCTCAAAAAATGGTTCAAATGGCTCTGAGAACTGTGGGACTTAACATCTGAGGTCACCAGTCCCCTAGAACTTAGAACAACTTAAACCTTACTAACCTAAGGACATCACACATATCTATGCACGAGGCAGGATTCGCACCTGCGACCGCAGCAGTCGCGCGTTCCAGACTGAAGCACCTAGAACCGTTCGGCCACCGCAGCCGGCAATTCTCCTTCACCTTCACTGAGGGTAGTAATGTCATCAGCGAATCTTTTCTTTGCTATCCTTCACTATGAATTTTTAAACCTTTTTGTTATTTAGTTCTTGGTCTTTCACTCTTCTTTTTTCTTCTTGACTCTTGTACATATTCTACATTACCTGTCTTTCCCTACAGCTTACCCGTATTTTTCTCACAATTTTGAACGTTTTGCACTATTCGACATTGTCTTACACGTTTTCTGGGTCGACAGATCATAAAATGTCTCTTGATTTTTCTTAAGTCTCTCTTTCATTGTCAAGCACAACGTCATAATTGCCTCTCTGGTGCCTTTACCTTTGCGGATCGTTGTCTGACATATCCTCAATTTTATTTTCCATTCTTCTGTGCATTATTCTTGTCAGTAACTTAGATGCATGAGCAGTTAAGCTGATTGTAGATAACTCTCGCATCGCCAGCTCATACATTCTGTATACCAACATGAATAGTCGTTTTGTCGCCACTTCCCAAAGTGATTTTAGAACTTCTGATGAAATGTTATTGATCCCTTCTGCCTTATTCGAGCTTAAGTCTTCCAAAGCTCTTTTAATATCTTATTCTAATACTGGATCCCCTATCTCTTCTCTATTGACTCCAGTTCCTTGTTATGTCACGTCATCAGACAAGTCTTCCTCCTCCTAGAGGCCTTCAGTGTACTGTTTACACTTATCCGCTCTTCCCTCTGCATTTGATAGTGAAATTCCCACTGCACTCTGAATGTTACCAACCTTACTTTTAATTTCCTCGAAGGCTGTGTTGATTTATCTATGTGCTGAATCAGTCCTTCGGATAATCATGTCTTTTTCAGTTTCCTCATATTTTTCATGTAGTCGTTTCGTCTTAGCTTCCCTACACTTCCCATTTATTTCATTCCTAAGTGACTTGCATTTATATTACCAAATTCTCCTGAACATTTTTGTACTTCCTTCTTTCATTTATCAACAGAAGTATTTGTTTCGCTACCCACGGTTGGTTCGCAATTACCTTCTTTGTAACTGTGTGTTTCTTTCCTAATTCTGTGATTGCTCTTCTCAGAGATATCAATTCCTTTTCAAATGAACTACCTACTAAGCTGCTTTTAACGCATATCTATAGTATCAGAGAACTTCAAGCGTATCTCAGCATTCCTTAGTATATCGATAGCCCACTTCTTTGCTGATTGATTCTTCCTGCTGGTCCTTTAAGCTTCAGTCTGCTCTTCATCACTTCTATATCCGCTCCTGGATACGCGTTGCAGTCCAGTATCTAATTTCGGATTTTCTTCCTGACGGTGATGTAATCTAACTGAAATCTTCCCGTATCACCCTTCCTTTCCCAAGAATATCTCCTCCTCTTGTGATTCTTGAACAAATTATTCGCTACTACTAGCTGACATTTATTGCAGAACTCAGTCTTTCTCCTCTCTCATTCATAGTACTATATTCTCCCGTAAACTTTTCTTCTACCCCTTCCCCCATAACCGCATTCCTATTCTCCATGACTATTAGATTTTCATCTCCTTTCATGGACTGAGCTACCCGTTATATATCCTTATATACTCTCTCTACCTCTTCATCTGCGGCTTGCAGCATCTACTTGTACACCTGAACAATGTTGTCGGTTTTGGTTTGCTGTCTCGATTCTAATGAGAACAGTACTATCACCGAACTGTTCACAGTAACTCATTCTATGTCCTGCCTTCCTGTTTACATAATATTTCTGCTACTGCTGATATTGTCCTGTACTCATCTGACCAGATATCCTGGTTTTCTTTCGATTTCACGACATTTACCCTCACTGTATCTAGATTGGGCCCTAGCGTTTCCCTACCCAGATGTTGCTGCTTCCCTAAAACGTTCAAACTTGTGACATTCCACGCCCCGATTCGTAGAGCGTTATCTTTTCGTTGGTTATTGAATCTTTTTCTCATGGACTCCTTCCACTTGACGATCTCCTCCCGGAGATGCGAATGGAAGACTATTTTTGAATTTTTTTGCCAATGGAGAGATCATAACTCTTTTTCAATTACAGGCTACATGTCCTTTGGACACACATTATGTTTCTTTAATGCAGTGATTTTCACAGCCTTCTGAATCTTCATGCACTTGATCATTGCTGATTCTTCCGGCTTAAGGGGCAGTTTCCCACCCCAAGCACAAGAGTGTGACCCGAACGTCTGTGCGCTCCTCCGCCCTCTTTGACAAGGGCGTTGGGTGAATGGTGGTGACTTCTTATGCCGGAAAACCAGCCGCCATTGCTGATAATTTTTATTCAGAATTTAACGGTGGCAGGTTTCGAACCTGAGACCGAGGAAGTTTTGATTGTGAATCAACGACACTACCCTTAGTCCATGAGTGGTAGTCATAAATCTACACACCCTTGCAATAGAATATGTAAGGACAGCGACCACAGATGATATTTAGATGTAAGTACTAAATCTACATAACCTAAAATACATTTTACCAACATTATAATAAAATTAAAAAATATTATCTAAATTACGCAGAGGGTCTGGAGATGGAAACCTAGCCGAAATGAATCTGTCACAATAAATACACCATTAAACTTCTATAGCAGCAAATCTGGATTTTATCGCATAAGTTTTCTGAGTTTTCAACGCTGTGGGTCCATTGAATCGTAAATTTAACGAATAGTTCATGTCCTTTAGAGAACCAGCTATGACTAGGATATTATTAGAAAATCGAACACAGAGTATCTTCTCATTAACTTTGATCCATTTGATTCTGGTTTTCATTATTTGTATTTCGCTTTCTATCAATAAATTAAATAAACAAGGAGAGGGAGGATACCCTTTACGGATATCGTAGACTCTTCTTAGTGCCATTGATAGCTATTTCTGTACTCTATTTTTTGCGTAGGCTAAGAATAAATTTTTTTGTTTTTCCGGTCTATTTCAGTTTTATTCAGTTTTTCCAAACTATAGTTTATCAAAAACCTTCACGAGCTCAATGAATGCGATAGATGTTTTCCTGTTGATTTCAATTCTTCTTTCTAAGATCATGATACATGTTTTCCTGTTGATCTCAATTCTTCTAAGATCATTCGTAGTGCCATTATATATTCTCCGGTTCCTTTTCTTTTCCTCAACCCAAACTGGACTTCTCCTAAGGTTTATACTGTAGTCTTCCATTAAAAATATTGAGTAGTATTTTTGAAGCACGGATTAGTAGCACCAAGGTTCAATAATCAGAACAATCATTGGCTTTTATTTTTTTATTTTATTATTGTTTTATTTTGTATGAAATCAGTTAGTAAAGTTTCGTCCTCACAGTAGACACGAGTAAATCTGTACATAGTTCTTTCGCTTTTTCCCCAGCATTCCGTGATAAGCAGGGTTGTTATCTGTTGCAGTCAATTTGTTGTTGCCAAGTTGTTTAAAACGTTGTTGAGTTCAGACTTGGTAATTGGTAGTCCTGTTTATTCATTTTCCTCATAGTCCATTCTTTTCATGTAATCTGAGCAATCACTGATGTTTTCTCCATCATATAGTTTTTTTGTGTATTCTTTCCACCTATCTGCTATTTCTTTCCTGTTCAGATATAATGTTACCTTTTTCAACTTTAACTATGTAACTACACACATCAAAAAAGTTTTGCATCACCTCTGCTCTGAGAGTTTTCGAACCTGTGCAGAAAACTGGAATAGCCACAATCATAAACATCATTTCCGCCCTTTTTATTGCTCATAAAAACCACACATTGCCTGTTGTACCACCATACAGCGAGACCTTCAGAGGTGGTGGTCCAGATTGCTGAACACACCAGTACCTCTAATACCAAGAAGCACGTCCTCTTGCATTGATGCCTGTATTCGTGGTGGCATACTATCCAGAAGTTCATGAAGGCACTGTTGGTCCAGATTGTCCCCTCCTCAACGGCGGTTCGGCGTAGATTCCTCAGAGTGATTTGTGTGTCGCGTCTTCCATAAACAGCACTTTTCAGTCTATCCCAGGCATGTGCGGTAGGGTTCATGTCTGAAGAACATGCTGGCCACACCACTCGAACGATGTCGATATTCTGAAGGGAGTAATTCACAAGATGTGCACGATGGGGCGCGAGTTTTCGCCAAAGAAGACGAATGCCTGGCCAAAATGCTGCCGATGTGGTTGCACTACGGTTCGGAGGATGGCATTCACGTGTCGAACAACCGTTACGGCGCCTCCCATGACCACCAGCGGAGTACGTCGGCCCCACATAATGACACCCCAAAACCTCCTTGCTGCATTCGCTGGACAGTGTGTCTAAGGCTTTTTCAGCCTGACCGGGTTGCCTCCAAACACGTCTCCGACGATTGTCTGGTTGAAGACATATGCGACACTCATCGGTTAAGAGAACATGGTGCCAATCCTGAGCGATCAATTCGGCATGTTGTTGGGTCCATCTGTACCGTACTGCATGGTGTTGTGGTTGCAAAGATGGACCTTGACATTGACTTCCGGGAGTGAAGTTAAGCATCATGCAGCCTATTGTGCGCAGTTCGAGTCGTAACACGACGTCCTACGGCTGCACGAAAAGCATTATTCAACATGGTGGCGTTGCTGTCAGGGTTCCTCCGAGCCATTATCAGTAGGTAGCGGACATCCACTGCAGTAGCAGCCCTTGGGCGGCCTCAGCGAGGCATGTCATAGACAGTTCCTGTCTCTTTGTATCTCCTCCATGTCTGAACAGCACCGCTTTGGTTCACTCCGAGACGCCTGGACACTTCCCTTGTTGAGAGCCCTTCCTGATACAAAGTAACAATGCGGACAATGCTGACGCGATCGAACCGCGGTACTGACCGTCTAGGCATTGTTGAACTACAGTAAACACTAGCCATGTACCTCCCTCCTTGTGGAATGCTTGGAACTAATCGGCTGTCGGACGCCCTTCGTCTAATAGGCACTACTCATACATGGTTGTTTACATCTTTGGGCGGATTTAGTGACATCTCTGAACAGTCAAAGGGACTGTGTCTGTAAAACAATATCCACAGTCAACGTCTGTCTCCAGGAGTTCTAGGAACCGGGGTGATGCAAAACGTTTTTTGATGTGTGTAACATTTAAACTGCAGTAGTCTAATTTTTTAGTACATCATATCTGTGTTTCCTTCTTCTGTGTGTTCTATTTTCCATCTTATTTTTCTCATCGGTTTATATTTTTCTGTGTAGCACTTAGTTGTTATTTCATTTTTTGCAATTGATTAAAACCTGTTTTATTTCCTTTTCTTATGAGATCCAGAGTTCCTGGCTTCACCTGTTGTTTCCTTCATTCTTCCCTAGTACATTCTGTGTGCTTTCAGTGACATATTTTCTTATTTACTCCCAGCTTACAGGTTCCTATTATATCTTGTGCATCTCCACTCTAGTTCCTCTGCTTTGTCTTCATTATTTAGTCTTATTCCCAGTTGTACTGTGTTACTTTCTAAATGTAATATCAGTGTCAAACGCAGGATGTGAATGGCTAGATTTTATGTATCTTTGACTAACTGGAACATAATCTGTGTATTTCCAATATGAAGTCAAGACAGGACGATCAACTTGGGTAACATAAGATCTTTATTGTAATTCCGTCACAGTTGATTTTTATTATGCTGGCCACTAGTGTCGAACTACCAAGTTCAATGGCATATTAGTTTCGGTTGCCTTCTGCACTATAGTGTACTGGTTCTTTGTACGTATGATCCAAATTTGATCTAGCAGTATTAGCCGGCAGTGACACATGGTGCGGAAATTTCGTTCAACCGTTAATTTTGCACACCAGTGAAATAGGTTTCGTCGTGTAACCTAGTCAACCATCCTCAGTTTCTAGGGTTTTGCTGGTGGAGTATTTGACTACAACAAAGTATTGAGTTATGCTCTCAGAATGTTCTACTGAGCTTATAACTGTTCATCTAAATGGGGCCATATGTAACTGTAGTTAAGGATGATCAATTGTGTAGTGTCTTGTCATTATAATAACTACCATCGCGGTTACAGAACATCAGGTCCACTTCAGAGTAACCTGGCAACTAACTACAGAGATTTCCGCCAATAATTACTCCACACCATACCTGAATCTTCCTTTCGATTCCTACCATTTCACATCACAATTGATCAGACTGAGCTAAGTTTTTCCTGTCATTCAGAGAGCAACGTACCGAAGACAGATGTTGATACTGATGATGGTTTGTAAATATGCCACCGATTTTCCCATATCCTATCGAATTCAAGTGTCCTGACACCATTATCATCTGCATGTCTCTAGAACGTTCTTCATTCGACGTGGATGTTATTTAACATAGCATGACTTTTCAATCTGCACGGAATATTCCTAGCAAAATTTTGTGTGCACAGTTGTTAAGCAAACGCAGGCAGCTGCTCTGATTCTTGTAGGTGTTGTTCTCGGAATGCTTTTGAGCCTGTAGACACCAAAAAGTTGAAAACCAGGACTCTTAGTTCAGACTCCGAAAACTTGCCGCATGCAGCTGCAATTATGATAGAAGACGCTTGCAAATGCGTACAAGACCTTGAGCAAACGATGAGTTCCGTAGTATTCACTTTGTAAGTACTGTTCAATTTTGGCAGAAGTTTAGACTTTTCAGACAATGGAAGTTTAATAATCAGTTACGGTGAATCAAGAACCGAACTATGTGCATGTTGCATCTCAGTAACCAAGATGTGCAGCTCAGTGGTTAGCACACTGGACTCGCAATTGGGAGGGTGATGGTTCAAATCCGCTTCCTACTATCCTGATTTTCCTAATGCGTTTGAGGCAAATTCCGAGATGGCTCCTTTGAAATGACATGGGCGATTTCCTTCACAATAGTTCCCTGATCCGAACTTGTGCTTCGTCTCTGATGAAATCGTTGCCGATAGGACGTTAGACTTTATTCTTCCTTCTTTCCTTTTACAGATCAGCATAATTCTCCAAGAATACAGCCTTGTCTTTATTTACTGAGAAGTATTCTCAGTCGCATAAATATGAAGGTTTTGGGTATTTGCACTTGAGGGTTCACTCCTTTACAGTATATGTGGACTGTGTCTTTAGTGCACCTCTTGGACATAGAAGAATGTGATGTGCAGAGATGTGTGAAAAGTGATGCACACGGACAAGAACACCGAGTGCCCACTGACCTCAGCTCCTCACAATACTGAAGCGCTGTTTTCGAATATTTACCACCCACTTGGCCCTGACATTGTTAGAAGTGCTCGTATAACAAGAGAACACAGAGTGAATTAAAACCCGAACCGCTGTGAGTTCCTGCCTGTTTTTACGAAACGCGAACAGAACATTGCAGTGTTACACAAAAAGGAAGAATCATAATGCTTTTGCCTCCTTTTACGCAAATTTACTCTACAGTTACATTAATGTGACCACCTGTCAAAAGCCGAAGTAACCACCTTTTGCAGCAAGAACCGCTGCGAGGGGTGCAGGAAGAGAGTCAGCGAGGTTCTGGAAGATACCGACAGGGATGTGGAGTCGTGCAGACCCTAGTGCCGTGGCCAGCTGCGGTAGGTTTCTCGGTTGAGGATCCGTGGCGCGAACAACCCAATCGAGTTGGTCCCACAAATTCTCGACTGGTTTTTTTCTAGGGAGTTTCGTGGGCAGGGGAGTATTGTTGAGTCATCGAGGTGCTTTCTTTAACAACGCACGTATACTGCGAGCTGTGTGGCACGTTGCATTGTCCTGCTGGTAGATGCCATTTTGCCGAAGAAATAGAAGCTGAATGTAGAAGTGGACACTATAACCAATGATAGAGGCATACTTACGACGATCCGTTGTGGCTTTCAGAATGATTATATCACCCAGAGAGTGCCACGAAAACATTCCGTATGCCATACTTGTGGCGAACCGTTGTGGCTTCCAGCAGAATGACTATATTACCAACGGAATGTCACGAAAACATTCCGTAGGCCATAACGCCTGCAGGATGATTGTTTTCAGACGCTTAAAGCCGTACACACCTTCTGTCCAATGGAGTGCAAAACGTGATGCATCTAAAAAAGCCACCAGTCACGATTCAGAGGTGGTGCAGTTGTGGTAGTTCTGGTACTGGCGAGTAAATTCCAGCCCTCATCACTGATGAACAGCAGTCAGCATGGGAGCATGAACCAGGCTCCTACCACGGAGGTCTATACGTAACAACTTCCGATGAACGGTCAATGACAAGTCACTGTTCGAAGCTCCTTTGTTCATCTGGGCGATCAGTTGCTTAACAGTTGCCACGTCCGTTCGCCTGAACACATATCCGCAGCCGTTGTTTACCGCTGCCATCTATGGCCCGTGGCGCTCTACAGTTGCCTCGGCGCTTGCTTTGGATGCTGTCCTTTTGCCGTGCATGATATACTTTAACCATGTCGGCACACACTTAGCATATTTAGCACCAAAAACTTAGCCATTTCAAAAATGCTTCCACCCTTGGCCCGAAAGCTAATGACCATACCCTTCTTCACGTCAGGAATCTCTCCGTTTCCGCATTGCGGGAGCAACTGCATTGTTCTCCACGTCCCCCCACCCCCTCAACTGCTAGTGCTATCATCAGCCGCCTGTCAGTGGTTATCGCTACGTCATATTATGTGACAAGACCGTGCAACTGATTACCGTTCTAGACTGACAAATGGTTCAAATGGCTCTGAGCACTATGAGACATAATATCTGTGGTCATCAGTTCCCTAGAACTTAGAACTACTTAAACATAACTAACCTAAGGACATCACACACACCAATGCCCGAGGCAGGATTCGAACCTGCGACCGTAGCGGTCACGCGGTTCCAGACTGAAGCGCTTAGAACCTCACGGCCACACCGGTCGGCTCAGACTGACAAACTGACTCCATAGCCAAGACATTTATAATATGTGACGTTGCTAGTAGTGGCATTGAAATATATTAAAACGTGCTACCTTCCTTATTTTTAAGTGTCCTTTCATACGCGCAGATTTTTACAGAAAATTAACTTGGTTTTCAGTTGTTGCTTGGCAAAACATCATAACATTATTAATTAGGAAACATTTTGTAGAACATTAGGAAGCGTTTCCTAACGAATATCTTTCTAAAAACATTTCTGGTCGATTTTCAAATGAACACCTCTCATACACTTGTACTTGACTGCTTGACTTCATGGTAGACCGATAAATATGATACGGGAGTATGACGAAGAAATAATGTGAGCCGCGCGGAATTAGCCGACCGGTCTGAAGGCGCTGCAGTCATGGACTGTGCGGCTGATCCCGGCGGAGGTTCGAGTCCTCCCTCGGGCATGGGTGTGTGTGTTTGTCCTTAGGATAATTTAGGTTAAGTAGTATGTAAGCTTAGGGACTGATGACCTTAGCAGTTAAGTCCCATAAGATTTCACAAACATTTTTGAAGTAATGTGACGTTGAAAGAAAGATTCGGAAGTAGTATTAGGTCTTTTTCTGTAAGGTTACCACTTACTGTCTATAGTTGCTGTAAGCTGTTCATTGGACTTAGTCCAGAAGACCTGCAAAGTATTTGCCATTAATAGTTTTATCGTTTGCACATTATTCTATAAGAAGTTTACATTTTCCATCTTACAAAACGTTGATTATGGTCTTTTGCAGACGAACTCTCAACTTCTGATGCTACAAATCGAAACACAATAAGCAAGAAATTTTTAAAATGATAATCGAAAATGACCTATTTTTTCTTTTTTTGCCATTTTGTCTTGCTTCAAGCGTCTTTTGGGAAATGTGCTTCAGCACATAGTCCACCTGCGCAGATAAGTTGTTAGCGTGTGTAGATGCTGTGTGGTTCGATTCCAGGTACTGAAAGAGATTTTTGTTTGGTAGGACTGGAATGTGGTGGGCTCTGTCTCGTGATGCCAAATGACGCACACTGAGCTATTCGAGTGAGAGAAGTCGTGGCTCCAAGGTCTAGCAAGCCGACTACTGCCCGGAGAGCCGAGTGCTTTGCCCACGCTCCTCTATACCTCACCCGAATGACGTCATCCGTTCCGAAGCCAACGTACAACTGTCCCATGAATCTGTACTGAGAATATTATACACCAGTTGTCAAACGTGTGATATTTTCACCACGAGATATTTCGGTACTACGTTATCCCATCTTCAATATATACATCACAATACTACACGTACTGTTGACCATTTAAAAATGCTTATATCGACCAGTAGTATGTCATACCTTACAGCTTATATGCCATTAAGCAAAGTCAAAAGTAAAAACCCAGCAGCAAACATGCATTGTCAAACAAAGAACTCTCTCCTAGAATATCTCATGTTGGCGTGCAATTCACTCAAGGCATAGTTGTAAACTAAAGGCAACCTCTTACATCTACCAAAGACAGAACATTCCTACAACAGTTACTTCAGAGTCCTAATGAAGCTTATTTCTATCATTAACTCTACTATGATTATTTGTCAAGTCCTAGTAGACTCTTAACACCAATACTACACCTATGTTCCATCGCGCGCATCAGTGTACAATGGCCAACAGGAAACAATCCTAGCCGGCCGCGGTGGTCTCGCGGTTCTAGGCGCGCAGTCCGGAACCGTGCGACTGCTACGGTCGCAGGTTCGAATCCTGCCTCGGGCATGGATGTGTGTGATGTCCTTAGGTTAGTTAGGTTTAAGTAGTTCTAAGTTCTAGGGGACTAATGACCACAGCAGTTGAGTCCCATATTGCTCAGAGCCATTTGAACCATTTTTGAAACAAACCTAAGCACGACATCGCTAACATGGGCCCATAAATTCCACTTGACCACTTCTGTCTTCTCATTTAACATGTTGACGTATTGATTTCTTATAGCGCAAAAGATTTTCACTTCCTTTAAACTTGACAACAGCCACCTTTTATCCTCGAAGTACAATGCTGCCTGTGATGTGTCTCTTCGTTTTATAGCACTTGATATGGGATAAAGTAGTCCCGGAACACATCGCGGTAAAAATATCACACGTTTGGCAACTAGTGGGTAACATTCGCAGCACTTAATGACGTCATTGGCAAAGGATGACACGGTGGTGGGTCGGTACTGAATGGTACATTTTTTTCCGCCACGACTTCGACGTCTGCGTCAGGTTGTAAACTGACATTAACACATATTTGTCCATTGGTTGGCCCAGAAAACTAGACATCGCACGGTGTAAATCATGGTGGTGTTGCGGATCCCACAACACACCCACACACTGGGTGATTGAAACGAAAGACAGTCATAACATAAGGAAACTGGAAGACTTTTGAGGGACCGTGGAGCGTTTCCAAACTGCTGTCCAAAGCTTATTGAAGACCTCTACGTTTAAACTCATCATTCACAACGACGGAATAGCTGATGGCGCCGTGTTCTGTTTGACTGATTCCTGATATTGCTACCATGCACGTGATCACTGTTTCGGTGTTAGCCATCGACCAGGACTCTTTCTCCATCCCCAACAAGGGTTGTCAGTTATTCATTATGTGGTAATTAACAGTGTACTAGTGGACGGTTGGGCTGGAAAAGACACCGTAAATAATAAACATCATAGTTGATAGTGGGATTAATTTTAGCAATTTTATCGTAATTTCAACACCAACCAATGACACGGCAGCATGGTTACCAGTTTCTGTATCATCACTAAACAGCTCCTCCACTTCTTTGTGAGTACCATAGCGAATGTAAATAGATGACTCTGCAGTATGTTCATTAATTGTTCATTCTCGAACATATACACAAAAATATGCCAGAGAGCGAGCTACATATCTCTAGCACTTCGACCATAGGACATAATTCGCGATCTTGTGATAGTGTTTTTGATAGTGCGGTGTTCACACGAAATGTATGGTGTGGTCTGTAGAATCCTTCTGCAGTCAGCTTCAGATGTCGTTGGGGCTGACGTACTATTAGAGTTGACGACTATCGTGTCTTCTGTGGTGGTCTGTGCGAATAGTAGGGCTTCCGGAATGGCAGTCAGTTCGGCTGGCATAATATTGGAATGAGGGTCCAACTTGTATAGACAGGACTTCTTGTTTGCTTCGGGGTATACAAGGAGCTCTACCAGCGCCTTGCCTAGACTTGGACCCATCTGTATACACCACACACGCATCAATTAGTGACACTGGAATTCCACTTCCGTTGCGATAGCTGGGCACTGCTTTTGTCACGTCAAATTGGTCCTGGCATCACTCTGCAGAGTCGACCTTTCCTATATCCTTCTGCATTGCGGTAGAAGAGGACTTTTCCACATCTTGTGCCTTAATGCGTGCATCTCCATAAATTCAATCGCAACGTGTGAAGTTGCTATCTATCCAGTGTCATCCCCATATACAGTGGAACGTTAATTCCAGAATCTTTTCGTCAAGGGGGGTTCATATCCGTCGAAATAGAGCCGAAAAAAAATTTCTTGCAGAGAAACATTCTTCGCAATTTTAATGGTGGTTCATTCGCTTCGACCAGGAGTGCATTGGTTGGGTTTGACATGAATACCCCAGTAACTATATGCAAGGTTTTGTACTGGAGCGTGCTGACTGATGCTGATCCGTAGCACAGGTGTCCTTAGTCAGGACCGGTGTGAAGACATGGCTGTCCGCCTATCAGAGCCTCACCGAAATCGAGCCGTGCCTCTTATAATGATAGGGCGGATACGAGGAGTCCATCTTAATTTTTCATCGATAATCATCCCAAGATACTGAGTTGTTTTCACAACTTGGAAGGTACAATGTCGCAGTCGCATTGTTTGCAGAAGTGGAATCCTATGTCAAGTAAAAATCAGAAGAGTGGACTTGAATGTCACGAGATTTCGAAGTTGCTTTCTGTACACCACTCAAGCATACGTATAAGAGCGGTATGCACTTTCAGATGACAGGAAGGGAGAGACTGTCTTCGGGATATATGTATAAGCCTGCATGTTGTAATATTTGGATGTCTGTGACAAAGAGGTCATGAAGGTCTGCAGAACAGAGACTAAATAATAAGGGATCAAAGATTTATTCCTGCAGCAGCCCTCTTCTAGAGTCTCCCGGTCCCACCGTAGTTCTGCATTGTAAAATGATTGTCTTTCTATTGCTCAGAAAGGTTACAACGCTACACACAAGTGGTTTTGGAATCTGAAGTTTATCCTTTTTTTCCCCCTAAGATTAAGAGGATGGAGTTATCGTATGCCGTAGTTAAATCTATGAACGCAGCTATCATATATTTCGATAGAAATTTCGTTGTATATCAGTAACTAACCGAAAAAGGACTTCATTCGTCCTTTTTTCCGAAAATGGCCCGCAAACAGTTTTGCTGGCTTGTCATTAACGGCATTTCTTTATTCAGTTGCAAAATGCAGTGACAGTACAGACGGAGAAGATGACTAAACGTGATGAAGGCCTATTACATTAAGGCCACATGATGTATCTTGCATAGAAATCGTACTGTGCTGAAATCTAAAACGGAACAGTATTATTTTCATTTACCCATGAGAAATACTTGCGTATAGTGATAAGTATTTGAATTAAACATAGATGCAATTTCAAAAAGGGTGCACCTGCCACCACCGCATACGGACTAATTCGGCGTGTCATCCGACTGGGATACCATCAAAACTTATACTGACTGTCAATAGAACAGTGTAGCACAGGATGTGGTTGGCGTGTGCAGTTGATAGCTGCCACGTAGCGGGTGCCCGACGTGTGGAACACTTAGACATCGTGCAGGTTCTGAATTTTTCACGTGGCACAATGTGGCGGATGTATCGCGAATACCTCGATTCAGGGGAAAACCATCACCTTCAAATTGCATGTTCATAGGTATCACATCTGACTGTTGTGGATGTGACACAGAGAAATACGCCACCTCAGTGCATGGCACAAACTGCTGAGCCGCCGTGCTATCCGGAACTAGCTAGCCAGTATTCGGCACAGAAGCCATTACCCTACACGTGCACTTCAGCTCACGGTTCGTCAAAGAGCACAGGAGTCTGAATGAGATCAAGAGCGCCGCCACTGGACGACCGGAACAAGTCAAAGTGTGCCTTGACTGATGAATTGTGGTAAGCTTTGGTAAATACTGATGACAAGGAAAGGGTACGTAGAAAGGGGCATGAGACTAAGCAATCCGCTTTCCGACAAAGCATCGTTCAGGTAAGTGATGGAAATAATCATGTGGAGAATGTATAAATCGGGGATCCCTGATACATCTGCCGTTGTCTCATACTGACGAAAAACACAGGAAGCGTGTTTCTGACCTTGAGCATCTGTTTGTTTGCCTACAGCATCTTATACATGACCGGCGACTTCACCAGCACTATGCACCACACTCTGCTCCCGAATTCTATTGACCCATATGGGACACCACCGACGGATTTACGGATCCCTATGTCATCGGCGTGACTAATCAACGTTAGTTGTGTATAGCTTTTGAGTATTCATAGCTCAGGATGGCTCCCCAACGTCATCTTTATCATGTAGCGTTCTGACAGGTAAAATTATTCAGCATAATTTACGTTACTGGTTGCGTAGCAACGCTTTGTTCGAGATGTGCCTCTGCTACTCCAAACATACCCCATTAGTCCAAAAAGTTTCGAGATTGGATTAACAAAAATAGACAGAAATTAGGATGCCGACTTTAATGCTCCAGGTGTTAACACATCCTCTCACCACTTGAGTACAACGAACGTAACATTCATACAAACAGGAGGAACGGTCAGAAAACTCCTCCTTTAAGACGTTCACCTTCGACGTAACACTGGTTTGAATACCGGTTATGTCCCCAAAACATTGACCTCCACGTAAATTTCTGCACTTTGTCGTTTTGTGGCAGGTTCATATTGACAGTACCAAGTCTCGTCACCCGTAACGACTTTTCCAGAAAAGAAACGCCCGCGTTTTGAATTTCAGTCAAGTCGCGGCAAGCGTCCACACGTCGTTCTTTTTGTTCGAGAATCAACGTGTGTGGGACAAATTTCTCCACACACTTTTTCCTTCTTCAAAACGCTCTGGACAATACCTCGTACATTCATTTTAAAGATGTAGAGATGTTGCTCTACTGCGATTTGTGACAACAGCGTTGAAAATTGCGGTCGCACGTCAACTACTTTACAATGCCCGCTCACACATCGATTATTAACAATTTACAACCGTAGTTGCAGCGCCGACGTCGCTTATACGCCACGAATGAAATCAGTCTCCGAATCTTATAGACAGTGTGTGTAGTTTTCACTCTGTTAAATATAACCTTCAGTAAGTCATTGGTGTACAACTTATGAGGAGACGGGCGTTACGCTGAGTGGAGTAGAACTCGTGAAGCAGCATTCCGCTAGTATATATCACACACTAGATTTCAAGGCTAACACAGAAACTTTCAGAAAAAAATATTTGTTTATGGAATTCAGTAACCAGTGTGCAACTTTTACTCAATATTTAGTTTCTGTCTGTCGGTCTCTCTGTCTCTGTCTGTTTGTCTCTCTGGCTTAAACTCGACGGTTCTCCTGCTCGTGCCAGGATCCCAGTCAACACCGTCAGATAAAACGAGATTCTGTCTGTCTGTGCAGGTGTGAGCCCATTGATAGCCTGCTGGTGCAAGATACCATTGACCATTGCCATAATTATGCTTAAAACGGTTCTTTTATTTTCACAAGTCTGTCTTGATCATAAAGATTTCTTTACACTTGATGACCAGTTTCGGCTTATCGCCATCTTCAGATCTATTGTAAATATAAATATTGTGTAAGCGAACAGGTTCAATTAATTAAGAATAAATCTGTACAAGTCTTAGTGAGGCATGAGATATAAAATATGAAATATTTATAGCCATGTAGGGCAGTCATACATACCGTTAAAATATTCTGATATAAATCATCGTCAAGTTAAACACGTGCGTGCTAACCAGATTGCGTCAGTATTTATACAATAAACTAAGGGCACTTTAGCCAGATTACATGGTAAACCAGTGTCCCCAATATAAAAATAATTTTTTTTTAACTAAAGACAATGCATACCGCATTTTAATCTTTAAAGTGCTAAAAATAAAATGATCGCTGACTCATATAAAGACTTTATGTGTTCAATTGATAAACTTAAAATAGTGTAAATGAGGGAATTTCCAACATCGCTTTTTGGCTGTGTCTCTTAAATTGTAATCGATAGTGGTTGGGAACCACTGGAATACACTGTCAGATAAGAGACCTCGTATTTTTATTTATTTGTTGCATTGTGCTCAATTCCCTGCATCATCAGATGTGCCAGCATGCAGCCGACATTGACCATAGATTTTGGCTCTTAAACTGCTTCAGCTGCAGCATATCTGATAGTGCCGCCCGTGGTCGCAATGTAGGCATGAGGTGGCCCTCCGCCTGTGGCGCGTTGTACAGAGTTCGTTGCTCAAGGTGAGCGCCCGACAGAGGTCAGTCGCGCGGGACAGCTCCTTGAGTGGACGACTTCCGCCACCATACCGCGGAGAGCGCCAGCCCTCGACTGCCAACTCCTTCATTAGCCGCCGTGCTCTTGACCCCGCCATAGCCTCACATAACACCTGTTTAGAGTGGTCTGAAGGTGCTCACAGTACCTTAGCAGTTCTATAGTCGTGTCCACATGAATCCAAAGCTGGCGCTCTGAAGCACTTTGTCGACATGTCAGTGCGGTTTTCTCTGGGTCTTCACGTGGCTTTCACCTTCAATAAACTTTTATGTAGGTAAAATACAGAAGTTACACAGTAGATTTGCTACAGATTCACTGCTACCAAAAAGGAAAGGCCAGTTCGTTCGTCCCAACATAGAGCAAAGCATATAAACTCCAATAGTAACACTGCTTGTAAAGCATCATTGTACTCGTCCCAATGTGTGGCTGCACAATAAAATAACCCATCACTTTCACCTTGAATTTGCTGAACATTTCCACATATATATTTGTTTCACAAAATTCATAACACAGAGCTGTATTTGGTTCTTTTATTGTACTAAAGGTTTCGGTTAAAAACCTTAATCTGGTACGAAACTAACAAAACCACTTTAAATAGTACGAAAATGGACATATACTAATACAGCTATTAGCACAGTCATTGATAAAAATTCTGTCGATCAGGTTCACGTTGAAAAATGACAATACAGTGTATTATAAACCTCAACTTGTACCTGATCGGCGTATTTTTGTCAATGGCTATGTGTTTCTCCGTCTTCCATTCGACACTCACTGGCGCGTTCTGCAAAAGATGTACACTTACGACACAAAACCAACGTTTCGTGTTCGAGACATACCTACGCCGCCGAGGAAAAAATCTCCTCCGATTAAGCCGCTGAAATGTGTTTAAACGTAGGATTTCGCCTAAGGTAACCGTGGTACCTGTACTTTCGGGTGGACTAGATACTTCTTCCCTTTGCAGCATGTGTCTTAGATGACGTGACCGTCAGAGAGGAACCCGTCCTCAACTGCAGTAGGATTAGGGTAGGAAATGATCTTGGCCAGTTTACACCTAAAGTGACGCAAGAGAATCTAACAGATCCCAAACATGGACCACGCCTCTGAAGAGATTAAGCTATCGACTTTTGACTATACCTAAGTAATAAACCCAGAACTGCAACGAGACGACAGTTACTCACTTCAGAGTTGGAAAAAATCCATGTTGATTCCAAAGTTACTGTTAAAGTGACGTTCGCAATTTTTAAACAAAATCGTCATAAAATATAAATTACAAAAATCCTCTGTCTATTTTTCGAAAAACTAACCAAAAATGTCTTAATACTGCCTAAAGATAATAACGAAACTAAGTAAACTCACCCCATTTTCGGGAATAGTGTAATATAACCAGCTGCAGAAGGTAAACATAGTTCCTGCTATCTGTCAGCTTTAAAATCTCTCAGATTTGAAATTCTCTCTGCATTTTGATCTACCACCAATGTGAAATAACGTACTTTTTCTGACAGACCGGATTGAGAATGCCACATCTTACACACATTTTACGAAACATAGTATTTAAACAGGTACAATTACCTACCAGTATCACATATGCCGGAACCAAAAGCTAGATCTCCGTCTGTTGGTCTTGTCGGACCATTCAGTACAAAACCTGTTACAGCCGAAAAAGGGGTGTATCAGACAATGCAACAGGGACCCTCTCTGGCGACTGATAATCTGTGGGAGCTGGTCCTTGTACAGTGTAGGTGATTAAACTCTAGACTGGTCTATGCAAGCGACGTCGATGACTGGCCGCCTGCTCCAATGGATCAATACCCGTATGTTTAGTAGGGTCGCCGCATATGCTCGATGCCAGCATGCAGTCAGTATTTGTTTTCGATATATCAGAAGAGAGAGACATAGCAAACATTTATCAGATGAAGTTAGTGGAGCCTTCATAGTTCGTAATTTTTCCCTGTTGGATGAGACAGAATAACGATGATAATATATTTGGGTGATAGACATGAATGGACCCTGAGGGATGCGGATCTGCTTTGGACTGCAATGTCTCTATGATGTTGAGTCTTTCTAATTTTCCCAGTAAGAAACACAACAACGCTACCGTAACTGTTCGTTCTGTCTTTTATACTACGTCGTGTTGCAGGAGCAAGCTTCGTTTGGCATTGTTCTTACGCATCATACATGGGCGGTGGAGCTACGATAACACGTTCCCATCTCCACCCAATGAAAAAATACACGGTCCTGTAGCATTAACTCAGATCAGTCTGTTTCTGCACAGGTTGCAGAACGTGGTAGATATAGCTCTCCCCGACTATTGGGTAAAATTGATCCTGCTGTCAATAGCGTTGTGTATTACAGTACATCACTCCATATCAACAGTGTCTTTCCCATCCCGACCGTCCAGTGGGTATGCTGATAACTACCACATACTGATTGACTCACACCACTTGGTTGAGATGGAGGGAACCTTGGCGGAACACTGGGTATCTGCTACTTGTCACTGTGGAGCATGGGATTAAATGTAGAGGTCATCACCACCATATGGTTGTTTGGTAGCGATCCTCAATGCCGCAGACTGGTTCTATTTCCATATGCTGCACTGTAATGTACATGGTTTTACTATTTTTTCACCAGTAAGGTGGCATACCTCCTTTTATTTGTACTACACCATGCGTGTTGTGAACAGCAGCTTCCGGCGATGGTCAACACCAGAACAGTAATCATGTACATGTTTGCAGAATGAAGGAAGAATGCTTTTCGAAATGTAACACCGAGATATCCGCTACCCTGTCGATGGGGAAGACGATATTAACTGTACAGGTCACCTTCGAATAGTTGTTGGAAGCGCTGTACAATACTGCAAACTCCTCCAGTTTCCTTATGTTGCGATGTCTTTCACATTTTTGTCAACGAGAAACACCACCTCTGTATTTTATCTGTACCAGGCTGTGTTGTGATAGCTGTACAGTTTATGTCATACGATGCTCAGCTTTCAGTGAGAGCCAGAGGTTTAAAATGTGTGACTCTCTTGACCAATTTAATTAATTAGCCTATCAGTATGGTAACAATGACTTGCCACCTGGCGGGTGGAAGTGATGGTTAGGGCGCCATGGAATGATTCTTGACAGAGGTTTCTTTTTTTTCGTTGTGGCGATATTTTTTTAACGAAATTTCGATGTCCCACCTACGCGTTGCGATATACGCTCTCACGATTTGTTTCGTAAACGGTAGTATGATATAGGATTACATTGGTAAAAGGGGACCTGTCTTAGAGTATAAAGCAGCTACGTTCTCTTCATTTATTATTGTTGTTGTCGAATGTAATATGATTTGTGTCTGCTCCGACATGTGAGCAAATGGCATGAAATATTGTTTTCTCTAATGTTATTTCACGTATCTCAAACGTTTGTAATACTCACGTACATGACAGTTTATTTACAGACACTGAACACGAAAGATGCTCTCGGGTCATGTAATTTGTTCATCAAGATAAAAGACATTGTTTCATATAGACAGTTTTTTCTACAGAGTTTCAAGTGTCGCTTTTTCTTTGCTCTGATGACAGTTTTGGTATAACGAGGACATTCTGCGGCGATCGTTAGTTTCCGCAACAAAATAGTCTAATCTATTTTTCCTGATTTTACGCAGGGTGGGTACGCCTCTGCTGATCACCTGTAACCGGCAGCGGTACACTTCGCTGGATGTTGCAAAATAATGAGATACGAATTGTATCCTGCTGTTGAATGAAAACGCTGTATCGATTTTGTTCATAAAACTAAAATTAAATGGACTGCTACAATTTTCGAGGAAAGAGGACATATTTTAATTGATGCTTGATTATACACTCCTGGAAATGGAAAAAAAGAACACATTGACACCGGTGTGTCAGACCCACCATACTTGCTCCGGACACTGCGAGCGGGCTGTACAAGCAATGATCACATGCACGGCACAGCGGACACACCAGGAACCGCGGTGTTGGCCGTCGAATAGCGCTAGCTGCGCAGCATTTGTGCACCGCCGCCGTCAGTGTCAGCCAGTTTGCCGTGGCATACGGAGCTCCATCGCAGTCTTTAACACTGGTAGCATGCCGCGACAGCGTGGACGTGAACCGTATGTGCAGTTGACGGACTTTGAGCGAGGGCGTATAGTGGGCATGCGGGAGGCCGGGTGGACGTACCGCCGAATTGCTCAACACGTGGGGCGTGAGGTCTCCACAGTACATCGATGTGGTCGCCAGTGGTCGGCGGAAGGTGCACGTGCCCGTCGACCTGGGACCGGACCGCAGCGACGCACGGATGCACGCCAAGACCGTAGGATCCTACGCAGTGCCGTAGGGGACCGCACCGCCACTTCCCAGCAAATTAGGGACACTGTTGCTCCTGGGGTATCGGCGAGGACCATTCGCAACCATCTCCCTGAAGCTGGGCTACGGCCCCGCACACCGTTAGGCCGTCTTCTGCTCACGCCGCAACATCGTGCAGCCCGCCTCCAGTGGTGTCGCGACAGGCGTGAATGGAGGGACGAATGGAGACGTGTCGTCTTCAGCGATGAGAGTCACTTCTGCCTTGGTGCCAATGATGGTCGTATGCGTGTTTGGCGCCGTGCAGGTGAGCGCCACAATCAGGACTGCATATGACCGAGGCACACAGGGCCAACACCCGGCATCATGGTGTGGGGAGCGATCTCCTACACTGGCCGTACACCTCTGGTGATCGTCGAGGGGACACTAAATAGTGCACGGTACATTCAAACCGTCATCGAACCCATCGTTCTACCATTCCTAGACCGGCAAGGGAACTTGCTGTTCCAACAGGACAATGCACGTCCGCATGTATCCCGTGCCACCCAACGTGCTCTAGAAGGTGTAAGTCAACTACCCTTGCCAGCAAGATCTCCGGATCTGTCCCCCATTGAGCATGTTTGGGACTGGATGAAGCGTCGTCTCACGCGGTCTGCACGTCCAGCACGAACGCTGGTCCAGCTGAGGCGCCAGGTGGAAATGGCATGGCAAGCCGTTCCACAGGACTACATCCAGCATCTCTACGATCGTCTCCATGGGAGAATAGCAGCCTGCATTGCTGCGAAAGGTGGATATACACTGTACTAGTGGCGACATTGTGCATGCTCTGTTGCCTGTGTCTATGTGCCTGTGGTTCTGTCAGTGTGATCATGTGATGTATCTGACCCCAGGATTGTGTCAATAAAGTTTCCCCTTCCTGGGACAATGAATTCACGGTGTTCTTATTTTAATTTCCAGGAGTATATATATATATATATATATATATATGTCAAGCCAGAACAGAATGTATCAACACCAATTGCACCATTTCATGCAGAAGATGAATACTGGGACTCATATTACAGATGTCTGACACGCCTCTTCCAGGCACATATCATAACTGACTTTGCTAAACAGCGTGGTTTTCCGCTATCTACTAACACCTAAGTAACGTTTTGTTTCTGCAAAAGCTACATTCCCTCACTAAACAAGAATATTTAGAATTGTCATTAATCTACAGCATACTTTCTAAGCATTACAACTAGTAAATGCGTGTTGTAACAAGTGGGCTCGTAATTTTTCGCTGTCACAAGAAGTTGAATCAGTCTTATGCTGCATGGACAGCTGACGTACAAATGATCACAAAGATTTGCAACGAAAATGCAGATTTTTGGTTGCAAAAAAGTTGCAAACAATCCTATGCCGAATTCTTAGTGCGTGATGTAATAATTACATATGCATCAGATACCTGCTACGGTCGCAGGTTCGAATCCTGCCTCGGGCATGGATGTGTGTGATGTCCTTAGGTTAGTTAGGTTTAAGTCGTTTCTAAGTATAGGGGACTGATAACCTCAGATGTTAAGACCTACAGTGCTTAGAGCTATTTGAAGAGATCTGGTATTTCTGAGAAATTCTTTTAACAGATTGCAAGAAAGAGTCGTTGACGTCAAATAAAAGTGTTTTCAATCACAGACGAGAGACCTATTGGAGGCGTTGGGGAACTGCCTAGTCAGTTTCAGGTCGCTGCCGCAAGTGCGCCCCCTAACCGTTAGGGGTGGCTGTGTCACTATGCTTTAAAGGAACAAGTCGCACTTGTGATAGCCGTCCTTTAATCTCCTATTGTTTAGTTAGCTATGTCTGCTTTTGTATCGGCGAAGGATCATCGCTTCAAGGCGGCCAGCGGCCAGCACACGCTTTGAGGTGGTTGGTGGGGTAGCTGGACATTTGAAAATGCTTGTGTCTTCCCCACTTGTGTCCAAAACCAGCATCTCGCCAGTTGAACATATTTCTCGCCAAAAAGAATAACCAGCTTGTATGTGCAGGGTAGAGTTTGACTGTGTCCGTCATTAGTTTCGAGTGGTCTTGCGAAATTTTTTCCCCGCAGGAACACCCCAGTGGTATGGCATCGTCAGTTTTTTAGATGTATTGCGATCATATGCCATCGTTGTGTAGTGCTATGCATTTGGTCGTGTAATCAGGCCCAATCTTTATAATAAATCACGTAATTATGATCGGTTTTTAGGTCAGTTTCCCGCCCAAAATAAATAATGTACGATAACCTTACTTCCTCCCCTGCATCTGGACAGTTTCCTTGTGTTAGGGAGGTGCACTTGGGCTTTCCGCCCAGGAATATTAGGATTCGAGTTCCTGAAAGGACACCGCCAGTTTGCCAGTTTTAATTTCTCACCAATTGCCAGGTGTGTGTGTGTGGGGGGGGGGGGGGGGGGGGGGGCTGGGGGTGGTATGCCAGGACAGCTCTGGGACAAAGAAATTCCCACAAAAATTCGTAATTCCCGCCAATAGGGTATGGGGTAAGTTGGGGAGGGGGAGGGGAAGTGTGTGGACAGGGGGGTGGGTCGTGGGGAACCCCTGTGCAAGCTGAGAAAAACATGCGTCGTCATCCAGGGCTGGAGGTGGGGTTTAATTGATAAATTTAATTAATGTGCATGTTAATTTGATATCAGAACTGTGCTTATCCCGCCATCTCCCAACTACTATTTTCTAATGAACGGAATGTTGGAGGTAAAAATTGTGAAGCGAGAAGTAAGCAGGTTCACATTGGTGTATGTTTCAACATCTGCGGAAGGATGAAGAGACTTGCACAGGGTAAACTAGAGCTGCATCAAATCAGTATTAAGACTGAATACCACAACAGCAACATCTTGTTTACCCACTGGCTAGTGCCCAAAAAAAATCCCTCAAATCGAGTTACATCCAGATGGACGTACAATAATTTCTGCAAACTTTTGGTATCTGATTTTTAATCGAGAAATAAGAAACAGTATCGTAGAAAGAGAATGGCACCGTTAATTCCCAGGGTAGAGATCACGTGACAGTTATACAACACTGTGGAAGGCTGCAAATAGTTGATGATGATGTGGCATGAAATGAGCAAGTGGGCAGAATGCGCCTCTGTGTGTATCATTTTCTTTAGGAGGGAGCAGAAGGAGATTAGTGTTAACGTCCTGTCGACAAAAAGGTTGTTAGAGACGAAGCACAGGCTCGGATTAGGGAAGTATGGGGAAGGAAATCGACCGTTCCCTTTCAAAGGAAGCATCCCAGCTTTTGCCTGAAGCGACTCTGGGAAATCGCGAAACGCCTAAATCAGGATTGCCGGAAACGGTTTTGAACCGTCTTCCTCCAGAATGCGAGTCCAGTGTGCTAACCACGGCGCTGCCTCCCTTGGTATCTTTTCCTTATTTCAAGTCTATGATCACAAATATTGTAGGTCGTCAGACTACCGGGTTCGGTCGGCTATGACCATCTTCAGATATGCAGCAAAACACAAATAAAACTAGTGAATGATGACAGCTTAAAACAATAAACAGCCCATGAAGAAAGGTATTATTTACATTCATGTGAAAATTATGGGCTTTAAGTACGAGGAGGCATACCTGTTTGACAAAAACATGTCCTAATATACCGGAGCTATAGTGGCGTCGTCAAATGCTAAACACAAAATCAGCGCCAGCATCGCCACACATATAAAAATTATGGTATGTACTGGAGTCGTCTTGTTAACAGTGCTACTTTTCAAAAGAAACTGCCGTACAGTGGGCACAAAATGTTTGTGTTACAAGTTCGCCAGACGTCGCTCCTGTAGGCGTATATATATTGTTCAATGTTATAACTATAGGACGTAAAATAAAAAGAAGAACACGGCCAGTAAAGTCTGTAGTAGGCTTACCAGATGTAAAAGTCATTACAGTAATAAAAAGCAATTAAGACACGCCAAAAGTTAGACTGTTAATAACAAAAAACTTAAGTGACAATAATTCTGATATGCTCTAGTGGTGAATTTTTGACGAAAATATAAAGGCATAAATAATAATAAGCCTAGGGAGCACACAGAATAATATAAAAATGACAAAAGCAAATAGCGAAAGATGCCCAATGAATGAAAACATACTGTAGCACATAATCAGCGCCCTCTGTTGGCGCTGCCGCCAGAATGGTGCATAGGCCAGATGTGGTTAGAGGAACGTAATGGTAAGAAGGCCCCACGCACCCTGGAACACGTCATTTCGAGAAAAGAATGATAAAACACTGTACCATTCCACTGACAAGATTATCTAGTTAGTGAAACATGTTATATAACGAGATAAGAGGCAAGAAGTAGTTGTGTTCTGTTGCAGATCTGAAGATGGACCGAAACCGACAGTGTGAGGAGGTACAATATTTGTGATCATAGACGTGAAATACGGAAATGTATTCGGATCACTGTTTCATTCACAACTGTATCGCAACTGTTGAAAATAGTTTCATTTGTCCGACATTACCACTGAGGACGATGCAGATAATCTGTTCTGCATTCCATTCATAAGACATAAAAATAAGCGCTTATACAACCTTATACACGACGAGAAAATCAGAGAAAGTCGACAATCGTTCTTTCTATGCAAGTGATAGTGCTACCAGAAGTACTGTCTACCACTCACGTGGGGTCGCTTGTAGAGGAACAGACTAGAGAGATTAGGAAACAGAGCTACTTACGTCAGCTTTTAGTTCTCCCACTCATTTATCAAGTTTCTGGCGATAATCACAGCCCTCGTAAAGCAACATCATTCTTCCTAGTGCTCTTGGAATTTCAAACGGAAAATTTCTCGAGTTTTTAAAAAGAAGGTATGTACAGTAAATGGGACGCCGCTCTTTGACTTACATTTATTTGTAAGAAACGTTAACTCAGTTTCGAATATGCTGTGACTGCAGCCTAGTATTCTTGCTTCAAATCTAAATTTTTCTATCTAAATGAGTGCTTTAATCTCATTTCTGGGTGGGTTAGCGTATTTATGTTTGTGGGAACTGGACATAAATGCGTTTTTGTCGTATCGAAAATACGTTTCCATGATTCGTTACAGAAAGTTACGTGATTGCCTTTCGTAACCCTCATTTAGTCCTAAATGAATAAAAATTCATAGTCGTGTATTTAAGATGAACAATAATCAAATTTCGACTACGACGAGATCATTAGAGTCGGAAACCTAGATAAGATTGCACCTATGGCTAAGAATAGCGACTGTGTACGTTCAAATGAGGCATCTCGTTCACAGGTTACGCTAACATAAGTTTCCTTGTGACATTATTGTCCGAATAATACCATTGAATTAGATCCTGATGTCCCAACTAGCAAAGTTTCATTCACGAGAAAGCTATTTCTGTAACTAGCGCTGCAATCCGACTCTTCACAGCTGAGGATTGAGAATTTCACACGCGTTCTCAACTTCTGACGAGACAGGTAACTTCAACAGTGAATTTAGTCGTGTACACTCGAGGGCGGAACACAATCTTTAGTAATGACTGTGATGTACTACCTTTCGGCAAACACATGAATTGTGAATGAAGAACTTGCTAATACCAATTGATAATGACATACATGTCCTAAGTACCACTGAAGGTAAGATGAGCTAACAGAAGTATCGAAGATTCGATACTATGCGCATGTTTTCGCCAATTTTTGCTTCGTTCGAAATTGGGCGGAAGGGGGGGTACTTGACCGAGAGTATTTTCTTGTTCCCTGAACTGTGTGATAGCTCGCTGTACTTACGACAGAAACGTAAACCCCCTGCTTCGTCAGCGCAAGATATCTTCCCACGATTGTGTCAGCACTATACGCCCACTGTTCTTTGTAGCTGTACTTGAGTTTCGCGGCGGACCTCCTGATGTAACATCCGGCGCTGTGACCAAAGCGCCGTTTCATGTATGGTGGGCCGAATGGGAAAGCGAGGCGTATCGCGTGTGTCTCTATCTGCAGCAGGTGCATCTTGCAACACGAGCGCAAAATGTTCAGAACACTGGCGGCCTACTTCCCAAAGTCCTTATCCAATCTGGCTGGCCAGCGACACAGCCACTGAATATGAAGAAGACAGCTGCAAAAAACTCCTGAACGAGTATTTTTCTGACTCTGAAATACGTACTATCATACAGAAGAATCTCTACGCTCTGCAAGTGGAAGCGAAATTAGATTTTTCTGAGGTACAGTTGAAACGTTTCCTCAATTATCTTCTGCAGATGTAATCAGAATGAACGTAAGGCCTAATGCTGCTGAGTCCCACGTAGCTAATATTCATCGTTCATAGGTACCTAGGGTTTTCAGAAGACGGCTGCATGAAAACTATGAAACATAAATAAAAATGTTAGTGGCCAGAATATCTCTCCAAGTTTTCATTATAACAAATCAAACATCCCATCATTTTTACTGCATTTCAAGCGAAATTCTTTCTATGGAATTAAGAGAGGAGAAAGAGGCGCTATGGAAATACTCATTCAATCTAACTGGTTCAACATCCATATGTTTCATGAGACAACGACAGCAATTCAGGGCTGAACAATGAAATTAGCTGTTTATATCAAGATAAGAAGTAAAAGACATCTGCAGCTTTTCAGAGACAACCGGAAACACAAGGAACATATACTGTATAACTGACCTGGGACCCGCGTGGTTCATCACAGAAAGGAAAAACCACAAAACTGAACAATTAAAGCAGCAGTCTACATCAGCAAGCAAAACACTTCCGTAGCTTTATTAAAGGGCTAGAGAAGACACTATAAGGACACCCACATCTAGCTGATCTCCGACTTACATGGTTCTTTACCCAAAAAAGTATCACCAAACTGAAGAATTAAACCCACATGGAAACCCCATTTAAGCATTTAAACAACACCCTGGCATATCCGTAGAAGACGCGCCAGCTTCTAATGGATTCTGAGGCACCGTATACCTATACGAGCAGTGGCCATGGGTGCGGAACCTTTGGGAACTGGCAAACCAATAGTCCTCCTTGACTGGTTGCAGCGCTACAGCCGCTACCTTCTTAGAAATGATCCCTGGTGTATCCAGGAGGCATTTACTGCTATACTCTATTGCTCTGAATTCTTCAGCCCTTCACGGACATTCTTGTGCCTGCTGGGATGCGATGTTATTTTTGACAAGGCGTGTTCTTCTGCTAGCTTTTCTATCTATATAGTAGAACTGAGGGCCTTTTATAACAGACTTGGACATCGTGAAGTGCCCCTGTGCTTCAAATGAGTGGGTTCTCTGACGTTGCAACCTTCTGATATAATATCTCAGGCATTTTCTTGAAGCGTTAGATGACTTATGTGTCTTCTACTGCTTCGTGTAAATATTTGGCCGTAAAGCACGACAGCACATTTGTAATGTAGAGATTGTAGTCTCTACATTTACGCCTACTTTGTAGTTCCACACAATGGACTTCCATAATACATAATTGGTGGGACGAGAGTCCAATTTATCACGGATCTATTTCGTATAGATAGGTTAAGAAATTCGTCTACGATAGGATACAAGACACGCAGTCGTTGATTTAGCCGCTGCGGACTCCAGCTGTTTGCCTCTGCCACGTTAATCTGCTGTCCATTATGAATATCATAAACTTGGCGGCTGTTGTCCAGGGAATAGGTAAACAAAGAGCTGGAATTGCGAAACCTGTGGTATCATTCGTTTGGTTAATAGAACAGCTTGATTCTTCGATCCGTTAAAAGCCTGTTTTCCATTTAGAATACCAAATTTCCAAGTCGTGGCAAGCATACTGGAGTGGTCTATGCACGGCCTGTGGCCATCTGCTTCGTGTAAATATGACCACATCGTCAGCATGGCGAGGGACGTGTTTTTTGCAGTCGCCCGCCAGGATAGCGGCATATCCGGACATGACGATAAACCTTGTGACAAGAAACGTGACTCTTCCGACTAGGCGACACCTTTCCATTGATCATGATCTAATCCGAATGAAACAGTGCCCACTGGAAAGGCAAAGGACGATGCTGTTGGATGAACGTAAGAACGTAAGAGTCGTCTGGCGCTGAGTCCCATGTTCAACAATCTACTTCTACATCGTTGCTCTGCAATTCACACTCAAGTGCCAAACAGGGGCTTCTTGGAACCACCTTCGGACTAATGCCCTACCGTTCCACTACCAGCACGTGGGAACAATTGACACCTGAAACTTTCTTAACGCTGTGCATTGAACAATGTGCGACGAACGGTGTTCCCTGAAACACTTTTTCCTACACCAGAATTACACTCAATAGTCAGATCTGACACAGATCGCCGACTTTCCTAGTCTAAAGAGCGATTAAGCCTCTGAAGAGCACGTTCAAAGATGAGCCATGGAAGTCCAACAGTTTCTCGCTCCTCGTGGTTTCACCGTTATTCAACCCCTCTCCATCGATGTTCACACGCGAACAGCTTCGTCGTTTCCGGGCCGATCGCTCCAAGGTGCTGCGCCGCAACAATGTGCCCTTTATCAAAGTCGCTTATATCAATGGTGAGCCGTGTTCGGCTCCCGTTCTTGCCATCATACCTTGGCGTCTCGTTATAGCGCTATTAGCGTCTCGTTTCCTTCTTGTGTTAATGGCGCCACTGTCCGTCATATTGGCGGAAGCTATTGGCCGCTTTCTACTGCTTGATATTCATTTGAATTTGGTGCAGTTATTGGTGAAGTGCAACCAGCGGTCTCTTACTGCCTAGTGGCCCCTAACGCCCCAGTTAAGTGTCCTGGAGGTTAGCGTAATTTGCGGGAGTGTACGTTTGCTCGTCTTCCCAATGCTGTCCGGCGTGACGTGTAATTTGACAGCTTCCTTGATTGGGGTAAGGATAATTGTTTTCCTTGTATACCTAGATTATAGTGGTTCCTTCTACATTTGGTGTTTTAAACACTGGGTTCTGGAGATGCAGTGCTATCTATCGCTTCGCTCTGGCCTGAATTATTTCATCGTCGAACTGGTCATCTGGCATTAGGTGGATCTGGTAAGAGGGTTGATCGGCGTTTAAACTGTTTCTAGTTTGAGTTGCCGTCCTTAGGTGAACATTACTCTTGGCTGCCAGTCTCTCTGCATGCACAGCTGTAGTGACCTTCCTCAGGTCGATCCGTGGAGCACTGTCTGTGGATCACTCCATCTTACTTGGTCAAGTTGTCATAATTGTTTAAAATTTACCTTAATGTTTGAACGTGTAATTTCCTTCCTCACTTGTAATTCAGGCATTAAGCCGCTAAATGTTTGTAACATTGCTTGTGGCCGTCAGACGACAAATAATTTTCAATTATGTCTTAATAAGGCCTTCAGCCATCACTACAGCCTGTTACAGTTTATTGAGATTGTTTAAAAGGTTTTAGTATTTTTAGCGTGCAGTTGTATACCTTATTTCTAATTCAGGCCTTTAGCCATTGAGTATTTGTGAAATTGCTTGTGGCCTTGAGCCCACAAATAATTTTGAATTCTTTCTTAATCAGGCCTTCAGCCATTAATTGTTTGTAACATTGTTTGTGTCTTTCAGCCGACAAATAATTTTCAATTCTAGCTTGATAAGGCCTTCAGCGGTCGCTATAGCTTGTTACAGTTTAAGATTGTTTAAAAAAGGTCATAGTATTTTTTAACGTGGAATGGCCGTCCTCACTTGTAATTCAGGCCTTCAGCCATTGAGTATTTTTGAAACTGCTTGTGGCCTTCAGCCGACGAATAACTTTTAATTTTTTTCTTAATCAGGACTTCAGCCATTGATTGTGCCTAACGTTACTAGTGGCCTTCAGCCGACAAATAATTTGCAATTCTTTCTTAATAAGGCCTTCAGCCGTTACTGTACTTTGTTACAGTTTTTGATTGTTTAAGAAGAAAATATCTCAGTATTTGCCAACGTGTAACTGTCTTCCTCATTGTAATTCAGGCCTACAGCTGTTCAATATTCTGAAGTTGCTTGTAGCCTTCAGCCGACAAATGATGTTGAATTCTAAGGCCTTCATCCGTCAGTGTAGTAAATTCCTTTAAAATGATTGTTGAAAATTATTTCCTCAAATAAAGTGTATGTGTTTACTGTAGCCAACGGCAGCTGATTACGGCCCCATCCACAATTGTTGCCTTATCCTGCCTCTCCCTGATTCTTCACAGGACGTCCGGACTAGAGGTTTGGATCGAAATCCAGCAGCGTCAGATTGGGAGACCGAGGGGATCAGGCAATGGGAGACCCCCTTCCAATCGAACGCTCATGAAACGTCCCATGGAGAAATGTGTTAACGTACCCGTGGGCACCATTCTGCTGGAAAATGACGTCGGAGGTATCTGTGGAACAACTGCATAGTTCACCAACATGTAGAGATAGCTGCGCTCTTGTCACTGGCGCGCATACGCTAGGCGATTTAGCTCAGTCTTTGAAATGGTGAGGAACACATCTTGGAGAGTGTGTCTATCGATTGTGTATGTAGTCAACAACGTAAAATGTCGAGTTATTTAATTATAAGGATTTGTATGTGTGTACTCTAACACGGAAAGCCCGTACTTTCCTTGCCTCGTCACATACCTGCTATGCCACTAGATGGCGTTCAGTCTCGCTATGGGCAGCGGTCACTTTTTTTTTTAAAGAAATGTCCGCCATTTGGCCATAATTATTGCTCATTTATTTCACGCAATGATGTTTTCATAGCCATTCTCAAGTGAATGTTGAAATGCTACAATATATCTGATCTACATGACATGTCATCGTCGAAAAAACATATTCCTGGTCTGGACGAGTTGTCGTGTTACAGGATATGAGCACAAATCGAAGATATGTAAAATAAATGAACAGTAATTTACGACCACTTGTAGGAAATCTGCTTCAAAAATTTCTACATGACTGTAATTCTCCACGAAAATAAGAAGCATCATTAGTGGTCAAAACATTTGGACCCATGCATGACCGGTGACATTCAGTTGCTCATTCGAGGCAGAATCATCCATATCTTCGTTACTAGAGTAGTATCTACTCAGTACAGAAGTAGATATAGCTTTGGTTGATTGACACAAGTAGGGCAGCAGTGAGCGCATGTTATTGTCATCCCGTGGTTTTTATGTGCCTGGCGATAAATCAAAAGTAAAACTGCTGGAAGAGGAATGAATGATGTCACAAAACACATGAATATAAAGAAGGTACCTATCTGAAGTGGTGTAGTTGTATGATTTGTACCCGGTAGTGGTGGTGGTGGTGGTGGTGGTGATGATGTTCATTTTCTTAAGAGTAAAGGTTATATGTGTCTCAATAATTTGGATTACTAAAGTCGATGGTACGACGGGTAGCTTTTTCTCCTATTAGCCAAGGAAATAAATTCCTGTAAAGGAATACGTGGTCGTTACGATATTTTGCGAATAACTTTGTCTAGATCGCCTAATGTATTTCTTACTCACTAATCGTCGTGAATGATGTAATATACAAAAAAAGATTAAGTGATGTGGATAGTATTAAATGCAAAAAGCTTTGTTACGAACAATAGGAGGCGTTTGGGATAGACAAGGTCACAACGAGTCGTGACTCACACAACAGTGACTATCAGTGACTATCCGTAGCGGAATTGGTGTCAGAATGTGTTTCACCTGCAGTATGTTTCTAAAACTGAAATACTGTGCCAGACCGTCAGCAAAACTGTTAGCAGTTCCTTAATGAAGTGAAGAGACTGGATTATCTTTAACAACACTGTCACGATGACGTCGGCAGAATGATCATGGTGCTTAGATTTATTTCCTACGACTTGTGATGAAACACTTCTACATATAACGAGAGTTCGAAATGCAAAACAACCATCTGTGCAAGGAGCATCCAGAAGCAAACAGAACGGGTTAGGTTGGCGTAAGTGTTGACTGATGAACTGTCCTTCTCAACCTCCTTTAACGACTGGATACGTCGTAAGAAGACCCTAGAGCTTTTTCTGCAGTGTGGTGAGAGTGTTGGACACTTTGCTACGTTTTAATAAGAACAGAATTATCTCTTAGAGAATGTCATTGCTCAGTTTGCGTCTCGTCCAAGCTCACTAAGTGTAGCAATTCCAATCATCATACTATAATGCCCTACTGAAAAAGGCGATGGCGATTTAATTAGACTTGAGGTACGATATTCTCGTGAAAGGATGACTGCGAATGTGCCAATATATGCATGGTTTCGGTAATGGAGAGACCCATACATCTAGCTCGGACGATTTCGTTGGCTTCAGATTCGCTGAGATTACGTTGTATCACTCATATGCCAAGTGCGACGACTGATGACATCTCAGTTTCGTGGCATTTACTCTACTCCACCAACGTGGCAGCCGGATTTCAACCCTTCTAGTATCACTGGGGTCAGTATGAGCCTATAGTTCCATTGAAAATATGGTCAGAAAAACCCTGAAAAGATAGTATGAGTGTTGCAAAGTGGGTTGTGCTGAGAAGTAATTGTTTAGAAAAAAATTCAGTAAGTTGCGCCGTTTCTGAGTTAATTGGCATTCAGATTAGCCAATCACACCGTCGCACTCTAATTCAAAGGGCCTGCGAGGAACAGTTAGTGTCAGTTGTTCTCATAGAGAGGTGATGGCGCACGAGGATGCTCAGCTTTGGCTCAGCCTTCAGTCCTACAGACCCACGCTCGGTTTTGGTCTCGCTCTCTTGTTCGGTTTTAGGAAACCAAAGGAAGAACACCTTTGGCTTCCGAGGGCCTCAGTTGGTAAAAACGGAACCCTTATTTGTAGAATCACTTTGTTGTCCTTCTGTAAGACCCTTTTTATCAGTAACAGGTATAGCTATCTCGTTGAAATTTATGTCAGGTACCAAGGTGTATGCTCCCTTGGCTTCTACGTCTATATGATTACTCTGCAATTCAAAATTAAGTACCTGGCAGAGGGCTCATCGAACCACCTTTAAGTTACTTCTCTACCGTTCCACAACCTAGCTGCAGACGGGAATAATGATCACTTAAATATGTGCGATTTCTGATTTCTCTTATTTTATTATGATGGTCATTTCTTTCTATGTAGGTGGGCGCCAGAAAAATATTTTCACTCTCTAAGGAGAAAATTAGTGATTTAAACTTCATGGGAGGATCTAGCCGCAGTGAAAATCGTCTTTGTTTTAATGATTGCCACTCCAATCCCTGTATCATGTCCACGGCACTCTCTCCCTTATTTCGCACTAATATAAAAAGAGCAGCCCTTCTTTGAACTTTTTCTGCTGCGGGTCCCACACCGCACAGCTATACGCCAGAAGAGAGCGGACGAGCATAGTGTATGCAGCCTCTTTAGTAGACCTGTTACATTTTCTAAGTGTTCTGCCAATAAATCGCATTCTTGGCTTGCTTTCTCCACAACACTATCTATGTGGTTGCTCCAATTTGAGGAATTCGTAATTGTAATCCCTAAGTTTTTAATTGAGTTTATTGCCTTCAGATTTTCGTGATTTATCGCGTAACTGAAATTTAGGGGGTCCTTTTTAGTGCTCATGTAAATGAATTGTGTGGTGTCCTTAGGTTAGTTGCGTTTAAGTAGTTCTAAGTTCTAGGGGACTGTTGACCCCAGATGTTAACTCCCATAGTACTCGCACCTGTATTATTGGTAGCATTGGTAGGGAAAGAAAAATACCTGAATGTGTGTGAGAGAAACTGGGAGCCGACGACTTCTCTTTGTTTTTTGTTTGTTTTGCACGTTATCAGAACCCCACATCTTTCCCTGTTAGTGCAGTGTGTGTCTTACATCCTTAAAAATATAAATTGTGTTTTATAAGAAATAAAAATTGCTTGATCGCATAGCTTCCGCACTTTTATGTAACCAAAGCAACTGATTTTGATGCAAGTGCATTACATGCACAAATATAAAAAATAGCTATTGTTGTTATTTTGTACTCAACAGAAAGTTTTCCATAATGACCAAAGGTACACGTTACCAGTTATTATCGATAAGTGTGGGAGTTGTTTATGAATAACAGAAACTTGTTTTATATGAGTGCGACCAAGTATTGTGGTGACGTTTGATATGTTTTTGTTTTGCAATGTTTTTAATATTTTACCATGTTTACAGGAAATTGCGTTTTCTAGCGCTATATGATAAATGTGTAATGCTTTTTTTAAATTTTTTACTACAACATTCCTCTGTTTCACGTCACAAACCAATATTTTTCGAGTAAATATTGAAAGTTTCAATTTTACTGGGTATAATATTTTTTTAACTAACAGACACAAGGGTAAATATGTAGAACTAAAATATTCTGTATGTTGCGCGAACGATAATGAACCCTCACTCAGTTTCTACGTGGTTTACCGCTATAGATTTATAGGAGAATCTAGTAACACACTCATCGCAAACGCAAAAACAAAGCTTCGAAATCAGGTAACGCCTGACAGGTATGCAACAGACTTAGCGTACAGGTAATACAGTTACGATATTAGCTGGACAAAGCTGCTAGGAAAACTACGCTTACTAATGGTAGTCTATGGTACCACTCTAATTAATGGTGTTACTGCTCATAGGACACGTGTTTATTCCATCCCACGTCACATCTAGGTCACAAGAGCCGGAGAAGTAATATTAGAAAATCACTTCTAAATTGTATTAAAGGTGTCATCTCGAAATGCTTTGAGATAAACACAGAACAAATGGGAGCTCAATGCTCTTCAGTTATTGTTGTCCGTTTCTGAAACTGCCTCGTTGGTCCCGCTACAAGTACCGTCTATTTGGACCGTCTTACGGCAAACATAGCAATAAGCGCTTCCATTACTTTGGCAACGATCTGCAGGAGTGGAGAGAGGCATCGGAACCGTCATTGCCTGTGATCCGCAAGCAGATGTCCGGGCGGAGAGAGAAAGTGGTTTGGATGCGCCTGCCTGCCCTGTGTTGTGACGCAACACGGTTGCCGGTTCCGGCGAAAGGCGCGCCTAGAACGTAACGCGGAACGCAGCGCCGGTGCTTAGGCAACACGCACGAAGGCCTGCTGCTTCCTGTCACAGCAGGAAAACGACCGACAGCGCCACGTGTGGGTGTGCGGATCTTTCCGGGATAGCTTAGTGTGGCGTTACACTCAAAGGGTTGTCCCACTTTCTCATACTCTTTCCATGTGCGGAAAATCACTGTTTATAAACATCATCAAAATTCCCGACATTGCAAGCTTTCAAAGCATGTATTTAGGTTGGAGGTCTATGCGGATAAGAGAAATGCTGTTCGCACCTGATTTACGAGCTCCGTATCCGCGTCTGAATCCGCATCCACATCCGCAAGTCTTTCACTCGCGTCTGCGTCCATGAATATTAAAGTTTTGTGAGCCGCTTTACACGGTGCAGTGTCCTGAATTTTCACTACTTCAGCCGGACGTCGTAATTTACATTACAAATACTAAAAAAACAGAAGCCAATCGTAACAAGGCTTTTAATACACTGCACAAAAAGGGCACACCACGAAGGAATTATCCGAGTTAGAGGTTGATTTGGGGTGAGACGCCAAACAGCAAGGTCATCGATCTCATGGGATTAGGAAAGGATGGGGAATGAAGTCGTCCTTGCTCTGTCAAAGGAACCATCCCGGCATTTGTCTGAAGCGATTTAGGGAAATCACGGAAAACCTAAATCAGCGTGCCCGGACATAGGATTGAACCGTCGTCCTCCCGGATGCGAGTCCAGTGTGCTAACCACTGCCCCACCTCGCTCGGTCTCCGAGTGGGTCGGAAATCGGTGATGTACATTATTTAATTGGCAACATTGACCATTATAAATAATTATTAACAGTGTGGGGGGCTGGGGGGGGGGGCACTGTGGACTCCCCCCCACACGGAGCCTCACTGCTGACGTGGCAGCGATTACGTAACACATCATGACTCAGCACTTTCGATTGGCATAGTATAAGACTGACAAACAGCGGACGCGCATGTCTAGTAAGGCTAGTATGCGCGTCCGGCATAACACCAAAATATGAAGTTTTAAAATTGATAATTTACGATTTTAATTTTGGAACAATTGGATGATATAGAGAAAGAGCTTCACAAACTGAATAAGTCAAAAGCGCGTTGGTCCACCTCTGGCACTTACGTAAGAAATTATTCGGCTTGGCACTGATCACTGCGAAATTAAGTCCAATTGGCTCGTTAGATCAACAACAACAATATCGTCGACGTACATCTGCACTGTAAGTGTGCTTCTGACGTCAAGCAAAGGCTGAAAAGAAATGGCATCCCAGACAATCACTCATTTTTGTCGGGTCGTATAGCGGGCGTCAGATTGGTATTCCACTACTGTCCGAGACGTCTGTAGACACGTCTTCGGTCTAAAATCTCACTGACTGGACTATAATCGTCTTCAGTTATGAGTTCCTCTTCGAATTAAGCCCCGATGACAAGAGAGGACATTCAGCAACTCTATTAATCAATACCAAGTCGAATAACTGCTTACATAATACCCACATATGGACCTACCCATTACTGACTTGTTCAATTTGTGTTGCTCTTTCTTTGGAATAAATCATCCAATTCTTCTGAAACTGTAGTCATTTGTTTTTCGATATATGTGCATCAAATCCCCCCCTCCCGTTTTCATCCCATTTGGATAATTCCTTCGTGGTGAGTCTTTCATTGTCTTAAAGTGTATAATAAACGTTGTAAATTTTCCATCATGTACTAAGGTATAACATTCTGTAGTAATTAACGTTAGTCATATCGTTCGTTTATAAAATTACGTTAATTCATTATGTGAAGTTATTTGAACGTACTACAGTCCTCCTATTGCAAAGAGTTGCATTGAAATCCGGAAAGTCATATAGAAAATTTTTTTTTAATGGAACGAAAAATTCTGGATATTGTGGACACACAATTACAAATGGTTCAAATGGCTCTGAGCACTATGGGACATAACATCTGAGGTCATCAGTCCCCTAGAACTTAGAACTACTTAAACCTAACTAACCTAAGGACATCACACACATCCATGCCTGAGGCAGGATTCGAACCTGCGACCGTAGCGGTTGCGCGGTTCCAGACTGAAGCACCTAGAACCACTCGGCCACACCGGACGGCCACAATCACAGGCATGGATTTAATACAGCAAATGATTAAAAAGAATATGTTACACAAAAGATAAACATGTGGGAGCACTGAAATGCTATAGTTTATTAGTATATATTAACGTTTACGTGGACTTCTAATTACCTTTATTCCGGAAAACCAAATAAACAAACACAATTAAAATATTGCCGCCTTTAATTTCCTAGTCGCGCAGTAAGAAACATCGCCGAGAAGTAAGCGGTCTCTTTACGTTCATTACCTGTCAGATTAGCTCAGAAATTATCATTCTGTGCTCTAGCGACTTTGGTTGGACTGTGATTTCCTTACTTTCACTTGAAGAGCTATGTACTCAGACTATCATTACATTAGCAATATCTGTCTTTTGTCCGACGGAAGAACGTAGGAATATAGGCAATATGTAAAATTTGCGTTTCACGATAGTGTAATGTAAACGTAATAAGATGCCAAGTTGCTTGAGTACTTCATGATAGTTCAGGAGATACAGATGCGTATCTTAGGAGTTAACGTATCGTCGACAGCAAGGTACTTACATGCCGAGGGTTAAGTTTGTTAGAAGAATGCGCGGAAGAATGAAGATTATTGCTCAACTGCTTGTCGCAGACGAGGATATTACAGACGGAACACAGGAACAGATATCACAAAGCTGAAGGAGGAGTCCACCAGAGACGGTTCGTAACATAATTCGATTTTTATAGATTGGGGAAAACTACGGAAAATCTAAATCGGGCAGCCGGGTGCGGATTTGAATCCGCTGATTCTCAATAGGCCTTAAATCATTCGGTAGCGTAAATGCGTTTGAAAGACTCTGATGAACACGGTTTTGAAAGAATAAAGTTGCATTCATCTCGAATCGTTTTTGAAAACTTAGGTAAATAATGGATCGCAGTTTATACCAGTTTGTTCGGAACATGACCCCGATGTCTTGGCTACTAGACCATCTAGCTCACTGAGCTACCCAGAAAGGTCTTTTGATGCAGTGACTGTGAAACAAGTGATTACAGAAAAAGATCATAGACAGTGCTGCAGTTACGGTGTCGCCTGTTCCCCCCCCCCCCCCTAAAACCACAGACTGAGGTGGATTTTTTCCTCAGAATCATTTTACACACTTCACATTTGGGAATAAGTGTCGCAAGGATCTTTTGATCTAATTTGAACTGGTCTTGCGTGTCACACTCGGGAAACATCTGCTCAAAATAGGCTAAATTCTTCTTGCTGTGGTCTTCTGCCCGAAAAGTGATTCGATACAGCGCCCCAAGCCAGGGTATGCTGTGGAAGCCTCATCGTCTCTGCATAAATACTCTCTAAGACGAAAAACAGCATCACGAAGCACCCATCCGAATGGGACGGAAATCGGCAGATGTGGCGTACATGTGCAGACGAACAACTGATTATAATTTCATAAAAATTGGATGATTTATTGAAGAGATAGAGCTTCACCAATTGGGCAAGTCAGCAAGGCGTTGGTCTTCCTCCTTATGCAAACAGTTATTCGGCTTGACATTGATAGACAGAGTTGCTGGATATCCCCCCGAGGGATATCGCGCCAAATTCCGGACTGCTTTTGGAGATGGAGGGTCCTGCCCATAATCCTCAATTTTGGAGAGATTCAGTGACCTTTCTGCGAAAGGTATGATTTGGCAAGCACGAAGACAAGCAGTATAAACCCAAGCCATATGCGGCTGTCGTTATCTTGCTGAAATGGCTTCCCATCAAGGGCGACAAAATGGGCGTAGAATATCGTCGACGTACCGCTGTGCTGTAAGGGTGCCGTGGATAGCCAAATCGATCCTGTTATGAAATGAAGTGTCACCCCTGACCATCATTGCTGGTTGTCGGGCCTAGAGGCGGGCGACAGTCGGGTGGGGATCAGTTCGAAGCGGGATTCATCGCTGAAGACAGTTCTGCTATAGTCAATGGGATTCTAGGCCGAATGTTCCCGAAGTCACTGCAAGTGGGCTTCTTGGTGTACAGAGGGCAATGGTAGTCGACGCAAGGGGCTCCACGAGCTTAGCCTCTTCTCTGCGAGACGTCCATTAGTGGTCCTTGTGGCCACTGAAGCACCAGTTGAACGTGGGGTCGATGACAGTGATGAATCCGAGTCTCTGAGTGTCTCTCTGACGATTGCTCGGTCTTCTATTTTTGTCGTCTCTCCAAGTAGACCGTTTCTTCCTTGACGCTGTGTTCGGCCATGGTCCACCCATTTCTGCCATCATCGCCGAATAGTGGCATAGCTCATATCAAATATCGAACGATTCGCCGATTACTCCAAGCGACTTCTTTGAGCTATCAAATGTAGACATATGCGTACATTTCTCATACGTCTGTCTGCGATGCGTAGTTACTATCCGATCCAGTACACAGAAAGGAACTCGCGAAACTTTATTCGCCGGTATGTATTAAAGGTCACCTGTTACCATCCTTGTCAGTTGCCACCAAAGTTTACAATTTTGCATTTCCGTCGATACCTGTATGAATATTAATTTGTGACCCTTTTGCATAACTCCTTCGTGGCGTGTCTTTCTTTTTTGTCTTAACGTATTAAAAAATTGCTTACTTCTGATGACTCTTGGTCTTCCTCTATAAACTGAACCCTGTCGCTTTCCATGTTCCTGCATTAGGAATTGACGACTGTATTATTCTCCAAGATGTATGCTATAAACCTGAACCTCTCTTATATCGAGTTAATGTGATACACGTCATTCCTCCCTAATTCAGTTCAGTACCCCCTCATTAGTAATCCATAATACCAGTACAAATCTTCAGGATTTTCTGTAACACCACATTTCAAAATCTTCTGTTCTCTTCTTGTCTGAACTGTTTATCTTCTGCGGTTCACATCCTTACAAGACTACTCTTCACACAAATAACCTATATACAGTGTTAATAAATTTCTCTTGTTCAGAAATTCTTTTCTTGACAGTACCAGTTTCCATTTTACATCCTCACCACTTCTGCCATCATAATTTACTTTGTTACAGAGTACGAAAGACAGATTTAAAAGCTAAAGGGGTTATCTTTATGGCGTTTTCCACACATCGCACCTTGTTGCGCTTAAGTCTATTTCGCAGACTCAAACTGCCAAGTACGAAGGGCGTTCGATAAGTTATGCAACACTCTTTTTTCTCCTCCAGTCTCGCTTGAAAAAATGCAGACATGCTTGTAGGATATCGTGGAATATTCCCTCTTCATTTCCTATAGTTTCATGAAGTTGTCATAGGTAGTGGCGCTATACATAGCCTTCAAAATGGCGTCTGTAACGGAGGTGCCTTACAAGTAGACAGCTGCCATTCTTTATCTTTCGATGGAAAACCAGAGAATGGCACATATTCTTAGGCCATTGCAGAGTGTCTACGCAGACCTGGCAATGAACGAAAGCGCGGTGGGTCGTTGGGCGAAGCGTCTGTCATGATTGCAACATGTTGCGTGAACCCATCCGATCTCACGTGTGCCGACCGGCTGCACACAGCTGTGACGTTTGCAATGTTGGAACGAGCGGCCACTCTCTCATTCGAGGTGATCGACAGCTCATAATCAAATACCTCGCTGCACAACTGTACGTTTCTACTGTTAGTGCTGACACGCTCGTCCACCAGTTGGGGTACTCAGCGTTATGTGCCCTCTGGGTTCCTCGTCGTCTAACGGAAGACCATGAAGAGCTACCAAGGACCATCTGTGCGGAACTGCATGTGCGTTACGACGCTGATCGTGCGAATTTTTTGTCGAACATCGCTACAGCCGATGAAACACGGGTTCATCACTTAGAATCGGAAACAAACGGTAATCCATGGAGTGTCACCACAACATCAATCCTCCGAAGGAAAAGTTCAGAGACGTACACTCAGCCGATAAGGACATGGCGCCGGTCTTCTGGGACTTTGAACGAATTATTCTGTTTGATGTCCTCACTCATGGTGCAACGATCAACTCTGCAGGGTGTAGTGTTGCCCTCATGAAACTGGAGAAACGACTTCAGAGAATTCGTCGCCACAAAAATGGAAACAAACCTCTCGTTCTCCAAGACAGTGCAAGGCCTCTCAAGTTTTTGTACCCGAGAGGAGCTTACAAAATTTCATTGGACTGTTCTTCATAATCCATTCTACACTTCGGATTTCGCACCTTCCTATTTCGAGTTTTCTGGCGCAATGAAAGATGTACTCTGCGGGAAGCCGTACTTGGGTGATGCAAAGGTTAATGATGCAGCGAGACGTTGGTCTGGACGTCGACCAGTAGAGTTACACGGTGCGGACACACACGCTGTCCCTGTAAGGTGCCTGAGCCGTGGCTGGCTCACGTTGTGCGTTGAATTAAACATTGGTTGCTATTCTGTGTTTAGTCTCCAGGGGCTATCGCGATTATGCTGTTATCCTCTCCCTCCGCGAGTGGCAGCAGCGGTGTGTATCGATATTCGCACCTTGTACTATCTTTGGCCTGGAGCTTATAGTTTCCGGCTGCGCTGTGTGCGACCAGTTGGCCGGTTGGCGTGCAGCAGCGAGGAAATCTACGCGGCGCGTAGTTTGGCCGAGGCCGCTGGCGGCGTTCATTCGCGATCAGTGTGTGGTGCTGTTCCCATTGCTCCGAGGTCCGTGGCTCACCGATCCTGGACACGAAAGTTGGGCTTTGACTTAATTTCCAGCAAGTCACGATTGTTCACATTGTGTCGTTTGGATTTCGTTGGCGGCTCTTGGGACATTCCCGCTAGCAACAACGTGTGTTTTCAAGTTGGCAAATTTTAGCCACCCTCCGGTGGATTTTATTGTATTTGGGTATTTTGAATTGAAGTGCACCAGCGGAATCTTCTGCCTTGTGGCCGTTAACGTTCCGGTTACGTACCCTAGCCGTTGACGTAAATCCAGGCAGTGTATTTTCCTCATCGTGTTGTCGCTGTCCAGCACGGTGTGTAGTTTGACAGCTCAATGTATAATTGGTTATGGGCGCCAATACCTTCTACGTTGTTCCATGGAATTCCCTGTTGTGTGCTGGTAGGGTGGAGCGGACGTGATCTTGTCAGTGGGTCCGTTGACTGTCTGTCGGTTGGGTTGTCGTCGGATCGAGAATGGTTGGGCCGACTTCCTGTCTCGCCTAAGCGAGCGTTAGTATTTGAATTCCAGGCCGCCCGTCGGAAACTTCTGAACGCCGTTGGGGGTACTGCCTTTTCTTATCTGTTCTTCTTGTTTGTATTTGTATGGCTTCTAGCCGATCTTTAAATTAAGGCTGTTTTGCTCTTAAGGCGTAAGATTGTTTGGGCCTTCAGCCTAACTGCCTGGCCTTTTAAAAATTTATTTTGGCTTGAGCCTTAACAGATGGGCCTTCAGTCGATTTTTTTTAATTAAATTTGTTTTGCTCTTAAGGTGTGAGATTGTTTGGGCCTTCAGCCTAATTGGAAGAACCGGTTTAAGATAAGGCCTTCTGCCTTTTAAATTTCTGATTTTGGTTTGAGTCGTAAGTTGTTGGCTTTCAGCCGATTTTGAATTAAAGTGGTCTTTCCCTTCAGGCATGAGATTGTATGGCTTATTCAGCTGGTAATTAAGTTCCAAAAATAAAGGCTGTGTTTTTTTTTTTTTTAATTTTCTTGGCTCTTGTAATGTTTGGCCAGATAAATGAAGTTGTATGTTTATAGTGTAACTGATAGCCGCTTATTTTGGCCCCTTTCCACAATTTACACTACCTGTCCTACCCTGCATCTTTAGCAGGGCGTCTCAGTGCCCAAGGCCATCGCACTGAACGGAAATTATGCTGAAGTAGTGGGTGTTGGATGCAAAAATTGGGGAATGATACGGTATATTGTAATCGTGGATAAAACCAACGTGTTACCATAAGAAAGTGTTTTGCATTACTTCTTGAAGGCCCCTCGTACCTATTTGTTTTCAGCCCGGAACACTGGTGCCAGCTCGCTATCTGCCGTGTGTTACAGCTACGCCGGGCAGTGTAGGCTGCACAGGTCAGGACCCGGCGACTCGCCGACTCAGCACGGCCGGTGCACACACGGGCGCTTATCGCGCACTGCGCTGCCTCAGCCGGCACGTGCCTGCCCGCCCGCCTGCCGGAACTGCAGCCGCACTCTTCAGATGTAGATTTATTGCGGCGCAGTTGCCGATCGCCAGGCCTGCTAGGGTTGCAGATGAGCTCACTGTCACCCGTTGCTTCACGAACGACTATGTGTTCCGTTGATTAGCTCCTACGCACCAAGGTACCAGGGGTTTGGGTGCAAATGGATCCATCAAGTCACGTCACTCTTCAGTTGTTAGCAGTACCCCACCTGCCGTGTGTAATTGGGCATGAGTCGAGACAATTGGTAGCCGAGTAACGCTTTGCGGTTGGTAACCAAAGATGTGAGGCATCTTTGTGGGAAGCATGGAAGTGGATTAGGAAACTGTATGGCAGGAAGCCAATCGATAGTGGATCTGTACCCTGATTTATTTTCTACGCCAAACACAAAATGTACCTTTTTTTGGTGTGTGTGTGTGTGGGGGGGGGGGGGGGGGGGGGGGGTGAGGCTGTCATCGGTCTTCTGTTTCGTTTGATGCGGCACGTCACGATTTCCTCTCCTTCGTATCACAGAAGCACTCACACCCTACTTCCTCATTTGTGGGATATACAGGGTGATTGAGCTGTCCTTACTTCTGGGTTTTATGTAACCCGCATTGCCTTCAAACACCATGGGCAAGATTTTCATATTCTCTCACTTATTACGAGCAAACTACTAGTCCGACAGAAGAAATGAACAGGGATTCTTAGGAAATGTAATGTACTTAAATTTTGCATTGACATGAGTTTTCGCTAGAGACCGTAAATTTCGAATTATTTAAGGGGGGTAGGAGGTCAAACGGGCCGACTTGGAGCAGGAGAGGCACCACAGGACATTTATTTTCTACTGTCTATAGGTTAACAAATAAATTCAGAAAACTTTGTCAGCATGACCAGGGAGGATTGAAGACACACAGTCGTAGCAGTGGAAGTTCAAAAACGTAGCAAAATACCTTTTTTTTACATGTGAAATTTCATCGTTTTTTCACTTACTACTGGCTGCATTTGTTTCTGTAGGTACACTTTTCTTCCTAAGTAAGAGAGATTCTCCGATGAATATTAGACAGCATGCAAGCAGTACTTACAGTTGTATGAAACTCTGTAATTTTCCAAGTATATTAAAAACTATGGTAAAAATTGAGGTAATTAACTATAAAATTTGAGTTTTTTCTAAACATGTAGTTTAAAATGCAAGAGTTCATTCATTTTTTCATAAATTAAATAAACTCTAGAGTTTCATACACATGTAACTATAGTTTGTATGCTGTGCAAAATTCATCGAAGAATCTCTCTTACGTAGGAAGAAAAGTGTACCTATAGCAACAAATGCAGCCAGTAGTAAGTGAAAAAATTATGAAATTTCACATGTAAAAATGTATTTTGTTACGTTTTTGGGCTTTCACTGCTATGAGTATGAATACTGAATCCTTCCTGATCATGCTTTCAATGTTTTATGCGTTTATTTGTAAAACTATAGAGAGTGGAAATTAAAATGTCCTGTGGCGCCTCTCCTGCTCCAAGTCGGCCCGTTTGACGTCTTATCCCCCCCCCCCCTTAAAAAACGCACAAAAATTAACTTCAGACGAGTTTTTCTGGAATAACTTCAAAACCGTGGAAAACGTCTGCCACTACAAAAAAGTCCCTTTCATGTTTTATGTGTGGCTAATAGTTTGCACGAAGTGAGTGACAGAACATGAAAAATTTGCGTGTGGTATTTGATGGTGCTTTAGGCTGCATGAAACCTACCGGTAGGGGCAACTGAACAAATTGCATAACACTCCCTGTCTTTAATTATTGATTTCCACCTGTACAGTCCTCTTTTGTATTAAGGAAGTGACATTCTCATGTCTCAACACATGTTCTTTCATCCTGCTGCTTCTTCTAGTCCGTATTTTCCACACATTCCATTCCATTCCATTCCGATTCTCCGGAAGACCTCATTTACTGCCAATCCAGTTAACTTTTATCGTCCTTCTATAGCATCACATCTCAGGCATTTCGACTGTTTATTTTCGGCTTTACCACTGAAAAAAGTGCATTTATTGAAAATGTTTCTCTTCGACAGCAAAATGGTTACATCTACTGTTCATTGTTACGACTAGCAATTTCGACAAACGCATTTCCACAGGGTATAAAGCAGTGACCCATTGTTGAAGGACTGCTGGTGTGGGCAATCACATTATTTTCGACTGTTGCTTCGTACAGAAATGAATCAGCACACCTCCATGAGGGGGAAAAATAGGATGTAAAATTCCATCGATCACACAGACCAAAGGATACCAGGCCTGTCGTCTGCTTGTGATGGTAATAACAAATTAGAATTTGCCTCACCGCAGCACGATCTTGCTAAGTTCGTACCTCTCAAGAATGGTAACACGGCGAAGACATGTGACTTTGTTTATGTATTCAGAGTAAGATACAAGTAGTATTCTATTTCACATATAGTAGCAGTCTGCACTTCAAAGAAAGAATACAAAGGGGTAAGGACAAAGGAGCTCTACACATACTACAGTCGTAAGCGTTCACAAGATACAGGGTGTTTCAAAAATGACCGGTATATTTGAAACGGCAATAAAAACTAAACGAGCAGCGATAGAAATACACCGTTTGTTGTAATATGCTTGGGACAACAGTACATTTTCAGGCGGACAAACTTTAGAAATTACAGTAGTTACAATTTTCAACAACAGATAGCGTTGCAAGTGATGTGAAAGATATAGAAGACAACGCAGTATGTGGGTGCGCCATTCTGTACGTCGTCTTTCTGCTGTAAGCGTGTGCTGTTCACAACGTGCAAGTGTGCTGTGGACAACATGGTTTATTCCTTAGAACAGAGGATTTTTATGGTGTTGGAATTCCACCGCCTAGAACAGTGTTGTTGTAACAAGACGAAGTTTTCAACGGAGGTTTAATGTAACCAAAGGACCGAAAGGCGATACCATAAAGGATCTGTTTGAAAAATTTCAACGGACTGGGAACGTGACGAATGAACGTGCTGGAAAGGTAGGGCGACCGCGTACGGCAACCACAGAGGGCAACGCGCAGCTAGTGCAGCAAGTGATCAACAGCGGCCTCGGGTTTCCGTTCGCCGTGTTGCAGCTGCGGTCCAAATGACGCCAACGTCCACGTATCGTCTCATGCGCCAAGAGTTTACACCTCTATCCATACAAAATTCAAACACGGCAACCCCTCAGCGCCGCTACCATTGCTGCACGAGAGACATTCGCTAACGATATAGTGCACAGGATTGATGACGGCGATATGCATGTGGGCAGATTTTGGTTTACTGACGAAGCTTATTTTTACCTGGTCGGCTTCGTCAATAAACAGAACTGGCGCATATGGGGAACCGAAAAGCCCCATGTTGCAGTCCCATCGTCCCTGCATCCTCAAAAAGTACTGGTCTGGGCCGCCATTTCTTCCAAAGGAATCATTGGCCCATTTTTCAGATCCGAAACGATTACTGTACCACGCTATCTAGACATTCTTCGTGAATTTGGGCGGTACAAACTGCTTTAGACGACACTGCGAACACCTCGTGGTTTATGCAAGATGGTGCCCGACCACATCGCACGGCCGACGTCTTTAATTTCCTGAATGAATATTTCGATGATCGTGTGATTGCTTTGGGCTATCCGAAACATACAGGAGGCGGCGTGGATTGGCCTCCCTATTCGCCAGACATGAACCCCTGTGACTTCTTTCTGTGGGGACACTTGAAAGACCAGGTGTACCGCCAGAATCCAGAAACAATTGAACAGTTGAATCAGTACATCTCATCTGCATGTGAAGCCATTCCGCCAGACACGTTGTCAAAGGTTTCGGGTAATTTCATTCAAAGACTACGCCATATTATTGCTACGCATGGGGGATATGTGGAAAATATCGTACTATAGAGTTTCCCAGACCGCAACGCCATCTGTTGTTGAAAATTGTAACTACTGACCCCCTAGACTCTCGAGTACTGACATTTACTCAAATACTGTGCACGTATTTGTCAGTTCTATAGAATATAAAAAGTTTTTTGTCACCTATGAGATTTACTTTTTTTGCCTGGAAATGTCTCGAAACTAATCAGCTCATTTATGTAAAAATGGGAATTTTTAAGTCCCCTCTTGTAAAAATACCACCGGACGCCCATGAGTACAGTACAACTATACTGTGTAAGACAATTAAATGATCACTTTTTCGAAAATCTGTAATTATCTCCCATTGCGACGCATAAGTTTGATATTTGGCTCAAGTGTGCCTACTACCTCTGTCTGTACTGGTGAATAAGGTTGGCCCCCTACGACGTTAACGTCGGACCGACAACGGTTTAAAACTCTCTGTACATGCGAAAAAAAAACCGGAGGCCGTGTGGCGTGTAAGGTGTGTTAATGACTTCATATTGGCACAAAATTTCACCACCATTCTGTCCAACGCCAGCGTGGACTTGTCACACGATAGGCTGGTCTTCAAAACCCTCTCTCACCCAAGTTGCAACCATTCTTTTGACATCTCTGCGATGGAAGTCAGAAACGAGACTTCCAGCGTTGAAATCAAGCAGTCTCCTTACCTGTGGCCGGCGAAAACATTTTATACACACCAACGCTCAAAACAGAAACGAAAAGGACACAAGGGGTGCCGTAAAGACCGTCAATGAAACCGTCCCTTTCTTTAGTCTTTGACTCTCGCGCATTTCGCGTTCTAAAACGCCAGTTCCCAGTGCGATCAACAACAGTACGACGTCCTTGAAAACCTTTGACGCTGCTGAAGGCCCCACGCGTTCCAAGTCTCCTCTGTGTACACTGTGAGGTTGCATTCCCGCTAAACGTGACAGCCCCCGTCTGGAGTGCAGATTTATTCACGCGTGTGTCAGTGTCACACCCCTCCGTGATAGGAGCGCGTCAAACAGAAGGGCTCAAAACGCCAAGCGCCCTTAGCTCCTTCGGATCGTATTCAAATTTCGTCGGATGATTCTAATCGGTCGCTAGTGGTTCCGTCCTGTATTCGAAAGCAAAAATTGCGGTCGCGCCACACTTAAAAGGCGTGCGATTGTGTTCAGTGTGATTGCAGCCTCACAACGTACTTAGAGAGGGGTTGAAACGTCCGGGAGAGCCAACAGCATCAAGGTCACAAGGAAAGGGGTGGTTTCCTTAACGTCCTTCATGCCATCCGCTGCCGCCTTTTCGTGTTGATTCTGAGCGCGGTGTGCCTGACATCCTTTTCTCGGCCACCCATAACCCTTTCAGACCACCTGGTTCCAATTGCGTACATTAACTTTTACGTCTCTTAGCTGTAATAGAAAATTTTTTTCCCAATCAAATCATGAAGTAGATATTTCTTAATGTTTTCATCATATGCGAGTGCTACCAACTGTTGGGCATCACCAAACAAATATCAGTAAGTCAGTGTGGCAATGCACAGCAGCTCGTGACCAACAGAATACACGGATGTGGTTGGTTCCCTGTATTCCACCGTATAATTACAAATTGTTGTTGTTATTGTACATAGTAATTATTGAATGAGCAATGTACTATTTATTACGATAGAAAATATTTCGTAGTTAGTTAATTTAGTACATAAAATGAAGCCAAATATACAAAGTATATTTTAAAAACTGGTGTATAATTTTTTGTAAATCTAGCATCGAAAATAAGTAAAATATACATAATAGTATTACCACATAAAGAAAAATTTTCTTTTTTCCACAAAAATTCAGTTCTGAAAGGGTTACGGAAACCGCCACGTTATTCCAACGCTGGGTGTAGCAGTTTTGACCTTCATCGCAGGTGTCTCTTAAGAAGAGGTGAAATGTGGGTAACAGGCTGTGTAACGACCTTCCCATCGTGTGACACGTCGGCCAGAATTCTGGTGAAATTTGGTGCCAATACATCATTAACCAACCTTACACGCCACATGAACTCCTGAGCTCTGGCCTTTTTCTCGCATGTGTCAACACCTTGCTGTCTGAAGCATGCTCGAGCCAGAGGTTGCTGGACGCCACGCATTTGCTCTATTACAGAGGGATGTCGTAGGCACCTTGGAGCTAAATTTCAGACATATACGTCAATGCATTCAGTTAGAGGGTCCCAAAATACTGCTCCTGCAATTGTATTGGGTGATGCTGAGGGAATTAGATTAGGAAATGATACCCTTAAACAAGTAAAACAGTTTTGCTATTTGGGGAAGTAGAGAGAATATAAAATGTAAACTGGCAATGGCAAGGAAAGTGTTTCTGAGGAACAGAAATTTGTTAACACCGTGTATAGATTTAAGTGTAAGGAAGTCGTCTCTGGAAGTATTTGTACGGAGTGTACCATGTATGGAAGTGCAACATGGACGATAAATAGTTTGGACAAGAAGAGAATAGAAGCTTTCGAAATGTGGTGCTACAGAAGAATCCTGAAGATTAGATGGGTAGATCACATAACTAATGAGAAAGTATTGAATAGAATTGGGGAGAAGAGGAGTTTGTGGCACAACTTGACTAGAAGAAGGGATAGGTTGGTAGGACATGTCCTGTGGCATCAAGGGATCACAAATTTAGCATTGGAGGGCAGCGTGGAGGGTAAAAATCGTAGAGGGAGACCAAGAGATGAATACACTAAGCAGATTCAGAAGGACGTAGGTTGCAGTAGGTACTGGGAGATGAAGAAGCTTGAACAGGATAGAGTGTGTAAAGAACAGTTTTTTCTGCACGAACACCTGCAGGATAGTGTTTTTGTTAATAAAGTCCAGAACGGTCACCATTTGGAGCGCAACACAACTTTCGACAACATTATTTTTGGTTAGCCAGGTCCTGGTCCCTGATCCAAGATCCGAAATGGATACGAACAGATTTCTCATCAGTACACTGTTGAGGAAACGCAGTGTTAGATGCATGTCGAAGCTGAAATGCGATGGCGCATCGTGCTTTTGACAGGTTCGATCCGGCCATCTTCGCACTCTTTTTAATGGGAAAGCAACTACCGCAGTAGCTTACAAAGTCTACACTCGTATCTGTTTCTTCAAGTAAAACAGAACCTGTATCGTTTCTTGGGCGAATCATAACATTAAAGTTTTATTTGCGTGTTCTGAATACCAAGATGCCAATTTTTTTTCAGTGTCTTACGACAATTGCAAGCCTTTGTAGTTCGTTTTATTGGTTAGTCGATTTACATGCTACCACGTATGTCAAGTATATTAAAATATTACGGACAGTGGTTTCCACATCTCTTAAAAGGCCTCCGTAAACGATCAAATGTGTTTAACAAAATCGTTCTTATCTGACCATGGATTTTCCAAGCAAGCCCGCACACGTTCACGCAATGTTTTCTAGTTTAACCACACTATGAAGCAGACGTTATTCGTGTTCTTGTGTATTTTGAGCGTAGTGAGTGTGGCCACAAATTCAGGCAAAGCAGTTCTGGCATTGACTTTATCACTGTTTTTAATGAAAGAACTGGACTCACGTCCTGGGAATGGCTAACCATGGCTAACCATGAAAATATGCTAAAGGAAATATTACTCTCAGACCCCGATGATTACATCAACTTTCTTCGAATGGACAGTTAACCTGTTTAAAATTTATTAAGTCCCTCCTAAGAGAGCAATCTCCCTGTCAAGTTCGCACTTGCCTAGCCACGGATGTGGCAAACAAGCTCGTACACGTATTAAGAAAGTTTGTCAAATTAACCTTACTTTTGAAGCAGACACTTTTAGTGTATGCTGTATTTTGCCACTAGTAGGAATGGCTACAAATACAGATACAACATTTCTAAAATTGTCTCTGGCACTGTATTTAAAGAAGAAGAAAACAAAGCGCTGGTCCAGGAAATGATTTAAAACGAGAAAAATGCAACTGAAAACATGTTAATGAAAATGTTCCACTCAGAACCTGACGATTATATCAACTTTCTGCAGATGGACAGTGAAACGTTTTATAACTTCACCCTCTCATTGAAAAAGAAGACACAAGTATACGAAAATTTATTTGCTTCTACTTGGTCGTCGAAAGACAGGTCATTAAAGTACTGAAACGTGGGAACATGTAGTCTACATCGTTCTTGGAAGAACCTGAAATTTCGATTTCTTTTATTTCATTTCTCTCCGCTTGTATGTGATTGTATGCGTAAAATATTGATTTTGTTCATACCCTCTCCATAAGTAATATATAACTGGGAAAGATTTAGTATCTCTACCATTTTGGCAATTTTCAGTGCTATTTTGTTTTTATACTCGATCATAGATAGCATAGCAGTGGAAACTCACAATACATTGTTATAAATCGTAATAAAACAATTTTTCACCAAACATACGCGGCCAAGTATCGACACAAACAACGTCCGCCATCTTGTCATACTTTCTGTCAATCAAAATTTCTGTAAAACACGTCAAACACGATCTATGCTTGACAAACACGTCAAACTGCACGGTATATGGCCAAATTTTGGGAAGAATAGTTAAGTTTGACAAAATGTTTGATCGTTTACGGAGCCCTTTAAGGGGCCCATATGCGGAAATTCACGGACATAATGGGACTGGACTAAACGCAGATTGCTCTCAAACAGGACCAACGTGCTCTTTCTTTTCTGCAGAAGGACAAAGACCGGTAGACATCCATCAGAAGCGTGTGTGGAGAAAGCTACCGTTATGGAGTGGCGCGCCAAGTTCATGAGAACGCACGTCCCTATTAGGCAAATGTCGTAACGCACAAAGTACGGCAACACGAGTGGGAGACACTCGAGCTGCCGCCCTATAGACCTGACTTATCCGCATGCGATTATCGCGCCTTCGGTCCACTGAAAACGGCCTTGAAGTGTCGACGATTCCCGTCGGACAAGGACGTGCGGTACGCAGTTATGAACGTCTTCACGCAGCAGGACACGGTATGTTGCCAAACTGGTATTTTCAACTTTGTGCGTCAGTGTGCTGATTGCGTCAATGCTCACTGCAAGTCTGCCTGTTTGGCATACCGACTCTGGACTGTATGGCCTTGGAACAGAAACTATTCTCAAAAAATCATTTTTCACATCATAGGTACTAGACCAGGAGAAGCACGTAGTAGTCAAATACTAAATCTGACTCAACAGACTGAAGACGGTTCTGGAAGGAAATTGATAACTACTGCTGTCTTTGCTGCCCTTTATACTGCACATGATACAGTAAACCACGAACGACCCCTCATGAAAATCAATGAAATAACAAGGAACATTCCACTGACTTTCATGTTAAGAGGGAGTTGCAGAATCGAACATTTTAGGTAACTCTCCAAGGGAAGAAATGTATACAGAGGAACCACAGACCTCACAACAATTACTGCTCAAGAAAGAACATTTGAACAGGTTGAACCAAAACTGGCAAAGGTTTTGTATACCTTTCGGATCTATGAAGAAAATAACCTGCGACGTAATCTAGAAAAAATGCTAGTGTGCGCTTTCCACCTGCGTAGTAGAGAAGCCTTAAGACAGTTGGAAATAGAATGGACAGGGGCTTGACTACAGCACTGCACCAAACCAAAAGACTTGCGAGTCACCCTAGACCGTACACTGTTATTTAAAAAAACATCGCGCAGATCTAAAAGGAAAAACATCTGCAAGAACGAATATTATATGAAAACTGACTGGTTCAACACGGGGAGCATAACCTGAAGTTCTTAGATCATCAGCAATGGGATTGTGCTATGAGGCACCAGTGTGGGAGGCGTCTAGCCACTCCAAACAGGTAGACGTCCCTTTAAGTAAGACTGTCAGGATTGTCACCGAATGCGGAGGCCTACACCTGTCCACAAAATTTACCCACTGGCTGTCGCAGCACCACCGAACATGAAGCGCAGAGTAGCCAGTGAAGCAGAGAGAAAAAAAGAAGCAAATCGACCCACGGCGCTTAATGTACGAGAATAACCACCAAAAAACGGACAATACCCCTAGAAAGCCGATCTGAGACCCGCCGCTTACCTTTATGGCTAGACTATCTGCAAAATACAAACCTGCACCCCATAAAGGAAATTACACAAGGCCAACAAATACAGTACAATACGTGGACATTACTGAACAGATTAAGAACAGAAGTCACAAAATCCAAGGAAATATGATTATGTGGGGCTACTCTGCAGACGACCTGTGTGAATGTGGAGAAACACGGACAACTGAACATTTTCTCATGTGCCCACGGATGGAGTTCGTTTGCACAGCGAAAGATCTATTTTTGTGCAATAACCAGGCCATTAAAATTGCAGAGTTTTGGCGAAAGAGAAGTTTTGATGTTTTTGCCCGTACTCTGAAAGTTGTCACTAACTTAAAATAAGATCCGTATAACACAAATGAAATGACTCAGATTGTCGTACATAAATATTATCTACAGGTGCACCTTTCTCGAAATGTGTGAACTTTCAGCAAATTGACTGGGAAGCATGCAATTGGATAAACTACCTCACGAAGAAAGTGAAGCTTCCAGAAAAAATGGTCGGCTGTCAGCGTAACTTTGAAGATATATACATTATCGACGGGTATGTAGCGTTGTTCAGGCCGACGAAGGGAGAGGGACAGGAAGCCTCATGTGGGGCCCAAGTCTTTCAGGGATTCAGGCCTTTCAGGATGCTCATTCGGCAAATATCAGACTGATACTACAAAATAAATTTCGTATCATATAATAAAAGAACATTACCCCAACACCACCAATGGTAAGCTAGCTCTTGGTTTCCACGTCAGTTCTTCACTTGTATGATCCTTGCATACCAACTGCATACAATTCTATTTCGTGTTTAATCTTGAATGCAGAATATTCTCTTTAGACATTGTGCTCAAAGTCACCTTGCGATGGAGTGGAAAATGAACTTTCTTTATACATAGTAGTAAATCTCATAAATATTGCCTCGACAAATTTACATGGCAACAGCTGTGAAACGTCATTATAATTGAGTAAGAATACCAACAACATTCAGAGATATGGCAATTCTGATTCCATCACAAGGTAATTTTACACGAAAGATACAGAAAATATTTTGCATTCAAGAGTAAACACAAAATAAAATGTATCTATTTCAATATGGTCGTCCTGGAAGAATAGTATGAACAAATGAAAAGACATCAAACAGGTACATTGTAACGCTAATGCTAGGAATTAAAGACGAAATATTCTTTTTTTGTGCGCCCGTAGAACACCCACGTTCTATGGGAACTCTTATGTTAATTTAAGTGACATTGTTTCTTGGTCAAAGAGGCTTCGAACACGGAGGTTCGTCTCAGAAAACTGGAGATCCAAATCCAGAAACTTGGCTAGGAATATTAGAGTTCTTGAGTCACTATGATCTACTTCTTCGAAAATACATTTGCAATGTCAGAAACTGGCAAGAAGCTGTAATGTGTTTACAAGTGCATTATCACTCAGTTGCTATTCAAATGAATTTATTTCTAGTTGCACCCATCAGGTTAGAAGCAGTAACTTGGAAAAGAGAGAAAATGAGAAGTGTTATTGAATTAAAGTATTATTTATGCAGCTCCAGATACGAATAATGTTATATTTACTGCAATAAGGATAACCACAAATATGAAAAATTGAACGGTTATTGAAATTTGTGGATTGTAATCAGAAAACAGGAGTTGCTATTCCACATTTATTATGATCAGTACTCGAGAATGCCGCGAACGAGGTTATTACAACGGAGTAATATGAGTAGTTCTTTTACAGGAGCTCAAAATATCTGCTTCAGTGGAGTCCTCTTGCAAAATTTTCTCTGTGTGCTTGACATGTCCTAATATGGAGTACTTGAAGCGAAGGGTTGTCCTGGAAAAGATACTTTCTCTAAGTGATTCAAAAACTTTTCAACATATTCAGTTGGCGTCCACAACGATGGTAAATTCTGAAACAGTGTGTTGGGGGTTCCTTATATTCCATGTCCGGTATCCGTTGACGTCTAAAAACAGTTACTGCTCAGTTAGATGAGACTGCCGTTGTTGTTAAGAGTATCGATAAGTTAAATTTTCTATCAAAACTCGTGTCGCAGTACTAAGTGTTTTACATTGTGTGAGATCTTTAAAGTGTTTATTCATAGCATCAGTTTGGCGTAAGTTGGTACCAACTGGCAGCAGAAACAGATTACTACAAGCGCGATATACCCCGCACTGTTGTTGAGGTAAGACAATTTGAGAGCTTGTTAAAAGACTTAAAATATCTTTGCGAAAATTGAGACCCTCCGTCTAAAATTGTTGCGAGAACAACATCGATCCTGATTTTCTGGAGGTTCTCACTAAAAAGAGGAAGTCAGTTCGTGATGAAACCAGAAATGAATGACAAATGTGAATTCAAAAAATTTATCCATCATAAATGTTTTACGTCACTACTGACAACTGTGTCTAACTTGAAAACCTTACATGAAAACGTGAGGATTTTAGCTGAAACACTTACATTTCTATGCAAATTCTCAAAGAAGACTTGACGCATGCTAGGTATTATTAACGAATACCATAATGGCACCGCAACAGATTTAGAAGAAGAAATTCAGTATTTGAAAACAACTAATACTTCAAACTTTGAATACGTTATTTCGGAAACATACATTTTGAATTAGACACACAAACTTAAAATTTCAAGCTTACTGGCACTAGACATTGCTGCAACTCACTAATTAGTGTAATGATTAGTTTTTTAAGGTGAAGTGAAAATAAATTAAAGTAATTAAAATATTAAATTAAATAGTATGTACATTCATTTTACAATAAATCATTATTGAGTAGCTTCTGAAGTCGATCTTGTGAGTTCGTCAGTCGTATCAGTTTTCTGTCTTGCTGTGTAGGTCTCGGTCGAACTATCATCCAGTTCCGTATCTCTGGTGGTCTTGGGTTCATAATAAGTGCGTTTGTCACTACTTTACAAACCGATACTTATTACAGGCGTAAATGAGGCGATCGAAAAGTTTCCGTTTCAGGGTGTTGTTGCAGCGTACATGAAACGACCACAACTTTAATATGGGTACCGACATGTAGGCAAGAGCTTAATGTCGAAGTCATGTCTTTCCGACGTGGGTGCAGTAAGTGCGGAAACGTGAAGTGCTTTTTCTTGACTACCGAAGGACGAACACCGGTAAACATCAAGCAGAGAATGTCCTGATCTCCCATTGTGAGATTATCCGCTTTCGGTCCCTTAAGGGTCGACAGCCGTGGTGGACGAACATGTGCACCAGGGAGTTACGAGCTTCTTCACTCATTTTACCGAAGGTTATCTTCAACCTGGTGCGACTGTGGAATGCTTACATCAATACGGCGATTTTTCCTTACTAGCATACCGATTTTGGGCTGTAAGGTCTTCGAACGAAAGCTTTTTGATTCCCCCTTATGCTGTTCTTTCAGTCTCCTGCTCCGTGAAAATGGAGAGGTACTGGTGTTATGTGTCGTTATATTTAACCTTTGTATACTCATTCATGGTTCATCCCATTAGTGTGTTAGTTCATTCAAAGCCACTGTGGAAATTGGAGACATGGTTTACGATTACTTTTTATTTTACTGCATTCCAAATGATTCTAACATAATATTATAGAGGGTGTATCTCTTAACTATAGGTCTTTGAAACAACAGACGGCATGAAACTAAACATTTTTCCTAATAAAGCAGTGTCCAGTAGTATGTCGTTTTGAACTTGTACTGGGATGAAGAAAACTGTATATTGTAATAAAAGTACTGGAATGACTTCATTGCAAATGAATGTGGAATTTAGGGCACAATATTACCAATGGCATATCATGCAAGTGTGTTACAGACTGTTGTCTTTCTACAGAATCATTATAATCAAAAATAATGAAGTTTGCAAAAATATTTATAAATGTTATTTAAATCTGTACCTACCGCCAGCTAACCTAATTGTGATGACAAGTGTGCAAAACCACAAATGTGATTATAGAAAATGCACTCGAAAAAATTACGTTATGACGGCAGGAATTTTAATTTTCAATGTCAGTTCTGTAATTACGAAGTCTGTCTTTCCACACTTTCGTAGAAAAACAATGTTACGTATTTTAACACTTTGGAACTAAGTAAATAAATTTCACGGAATGAGTTCTGTTACGTATAATGACAAAGTAACTTGAGTAGTTCATTGTTTCTGTGGTAAGAATAGCACCTGAAACAAAAGCATTTAAAATCTTTGTGATGAGCACTGGCTTATGTAAAGAAAACGAATCACTTGCAGACACTATAATTCTGACGAGTACTGATTATGTGCATGACCTATACGACATCAGGAAACTGGGAACAGTTACCTTATAGAACTGTATATAAACTTTCTTCTCTGCGTCGGAATACTTAGCGCAATTTATTCGGGGGAATCTGCTTTCTAAATACAATGCAGTATCATGCCAGAGACTGTATAATTTAAATGAATCTTTGCAGGCTTTGTAATACAGACTAACACTTCATCCACTATGCAACCCAACGTATCGCTGGAGATAGTGCCTCGATGATTCACGTGTGTATACTATAGCACAAACTGATTCAACCTACTGCGCCACGAACAACCATTAGTTCGCTTTAATTCCGCCGGCAATATCTTGTGGAATGTATAGTATTGTCCATAAATTACATTTGTAAAGAAATGTTTAGTGTTTAATAAGAAATTGTAGTTATTCTATATCTCATCCCAATATTTATCTTTGGTATCTCCAATATTCCCCGAATTACGTTACGTTTAAGTAATGTTAGACCTTTAAAACAACCAAACGGGATTGCTTTGTTTGGAGAATGGGCCCAATCACACACCCTGGTCCGGGCCCAGTCTTGGCTCTCAGCGTCCCTGGTGTTGTTACTAGAGGTAGTAGTGTATCTAAAGGGAGTGAACAGCTTCAGAGGTTGAGTACCACCGCGAAGAGAGTCAATGCACTCTCCTGAGACAGCGTCATACGCACTTGAGTGAAAGTGGCCTTGCTGGCTGGCTGTCGAATCGTGAAACACCCTGATTTGTGAGATTTGCCTGATGATGGATTGCATGGGAAAGTGAGGGTTGGCTTACTTACTCTTCTTACCGATCCGATCAACAACATCAGATTATCATAAAGGTGGATAGCCGAATTATGCAACAAGCACGTCGTAACCCATTCACATCTGCGTCTGTCGTTCGAGAGCAAGTAATGGACACCCTGCTACATTCTGTTTTATTTCACACCATTGGTCTGTAACAAACAGCAGCCTGACTAGGAAATTAGTGTCCGATGAGAGGGCTGCCATTAATACCACAACATAAAAGGCTGCGTGTGGGCGTGGTGGTGCTGTGATGAGAAACATGGGCTGTTCATGAAAGACGGCGGACTGTGTTTAGTAATGAATCGCGGCTCTGTGCTACCATGGATGACCATCGGCGAATATGGTAGCGACTTGGAGAGAGGTACCATTCTTCCAATGTTTTCGAGAGGGACAGTGGTGTAGCTCCAGGCATCACGGTGTGAGGAGCCTTGGGGTATGCCTTAGATCTCGGCTCGTAATGACTGAGGGACACACGACGACACAAGGATGCATGACGGACATCCTTCTTCCTCACGTGCTCATGCGACAGTATCGTGGAGTTATTTTTCAACAGGACACTGTTCGTAAACACAGGACAGGGCACGTGTCTCTATGAACTGCCCGTGTGCGTCCGCAGGTCGTGGTCGTGCGGTAGCGTTCTCGCTTCCCGCCCCCGGGTTCCCGGGTTCGATTCCCGGCGGGGTCAGGGATTTTCTCTGCCTGGTGATGACTGGGTCTTGTGTGATGTCCTTAGGTTAGTTAGGTTTAAGTAGTTCTAAGTTCTAGGGGACTGATGACCATCGATGTTAAGTCCCATAGTGCTCAGAGCCATCTGAACCATCTGCACTGCCCGTGTGACACTGAACTTCTCTCGTGACAAGCAGCATCGACAGATCTGTCCCGTTAGAACCTACGTGGGAACAGCTCGGACGTCAGTTCCTTCTCATACCCACTGTCTAGCATATCAAAAACCAGTTAGAACAATTACGGGCCACCTTGCCTATGTAGTGGATACAACGTCTGTATGACCTCGTTCTCTACTGAATCAAGGCGTGCATCAAGGCCAGAGGGTATGTAACGTCATAGAGATAAATGGGCTCGTTCCACAAAGTTATTTGGAAATTTGGCTACATATTGTGACCACTGAAATAACATCACTCACCATTCCTACTTGTGAAGGTCTGTTTAGTTTCCTCCTCTCCATCTGGGTGCTTCTAGTTTTTGTCAGGAGTGAATATCGAAATGCAGTCACTTTACTTATCCCTATATTATTAACTCTCTTTTTCACTGCGTCGCGACTTTTCAACACATAAAACGCCTCTACTAATATAATAACACCTTAGGCCTTTTTTGGTCTACACCTGCTTTTAAGTAACTTTTCCCCTTCCTTAAATTTTTTGACACATATTTCGGAAAAGTTAGAGACACGTAAAGTCGGAAAACTGTCCAGATTGTAATTTATGTCTTTTGTACTATGTTATTCTGCGCCCAAAGGTTTGGCCTTCTCTGCAGAAATTGACGAAGGGTTTGCTCGTTGCCAAATCAAGAAAATATTCCATCCCATTAACGAACATAACCCGAGATAAAAATAACGACTACTGAGTGATATCGTTCGACATGGGTCATATTTCCTACAAGGCTGCCTGCCGGGTACACGATCCTCAGTTTCCTTCTGGAAGGGATCGTTAAGAGAACGGTCACTAAAATGCAACTTGAAAAAATCAAATATCTCGCCAGATACAGTGTTTAAGCACCAAAGTTTACATTACTACGATTCGTTAAAAATGTTATAGGTAACTGCTAAATAATCGAGAATAATTTACTTGTTACCGACGTTGAGAAACAACGTGACTGAATTCAGGCAATAATTTTTTTTAAAAAAAAGAAAAGAAAAGAAAAGAAAAGCAGGTAATCATAGATAGTAGAACTAGGAATTCTTAATGGACAAAGTTCTCGTGTTCTGTCTATAGTGCAATACGTTTGGTGCCGTTCTTTGAATGTCATCGCTATCATTCCGTGACTCACAGTACTGTCTGACGAAAAATGAAGAATGTGGCAGGTAGGATTGGTTGTCAGTGCCTCTTCGTACACATACACAACAACGACGGGTAAGTAAATGATTAAGAGCAGCAATTCCCAATGACAGATAGAACGGCCACCAGACTGCATCAGCGTTGTTCGTGGCCCGCCGTTGTGACCGAGTGGTTCTAGGCACTTCAGCGTGAAACCTCGCTGCTGCTACGATCGCAGGTTCGAATCCTGCCTCGGGCATGGATGTGTGTGATGTCCTTAATTAGTTAGGTTTAAGTAGTTCTAGGTATAGGGAACTGAGGACCTCAGATGTTAAATCCCATAGAGCTCAGAGCCGCTTGAACCATTTGCTGTTCGTGATTGGTGCTGTTACCAGGCCTGGCAGAATATATAAGGGGCGTGAACAGCGTCGGATGTTGAGTGATGCCTGTACAAGAGAGGGAGTCGCCACGTAATGGAGTAAGACAGCACTATCAGGACTTGATAGAATCTGAAAGGGGCCTGACGATGGGTCTCCATCTGGTCAGCTGGTCCAATCGTGCTATACTCAGATATGTGGGGCATTTGGATGTGACAATGGCTTAGTGATGGATTGCATGGAAAAATGAGGGCAGACATACTCATAGTCGAGTTTCAGATCGATCACGTCTGACGACCATAACGGAGTATCACCGTGTTGTGTATCGTAAACCATTCATATCTGTGCCTACCACCCGACAACACGTAATGTACTCCATGCAAACCCGGATGGTCGTCGTCAGCAACCAATGGAGAAATACCGTTATTCTAACGTTCTGTAGAGGCACAGCGGTGTTACTTCTGGCATCGTTGTGTAGGGACTTCGTGTAATACTTCTGGTAACAGCTGATAGTGCTCGATGGAGCTCCGACCAACAACAGTACGTCACAGACACATTGAGCCCTCGTGTGACAGTGACGTAGTGCCAGTTTTCAGGACAATGTCCCTCCCACATGGCACGTGCCTCTATGAAATGCCTGCATGATGGACAGATATTCCCGTAGCCAGCAAGATCCCCACATGTTCTCCCAATGGAACATATGTGAGATCAGCCCAGCTCCAATCTCAACTGAGTTCCAGTAGCCAGCCGCAGTGGCCGAGCGGTTCTAGGCGCTACAGTCTGGAACCGCGCGACCACAACGGTCGCAGGTTCGAATCCTGCCTCGGGCATGGATGTCTGTGATGTCCTTAGGTTTGTCAGGTTTAAGTAGTTCTAAGTTATAGGGGACTAATGACGTCAGAAGTTAAATCACATAGTGCTCAGAGCCATTTGAACCTTTTTTTTTAAGTTCCAGTATCTGGGATATCAAGGACCAGTTATAAAATCTGTGGGCTAGCTTGCCACTGGAGAGGATGCACTAATTTTATGACACGCTTATAATAGAATAAGTGCACGTCTACAGGGTGAGTCACCTAACATTACCGCTGGATATATTTCGTAAACCACATCAAATACTGACGAATCGATTCCACAGACCGAACGTGAGGAGAGGGGCTAGTGTAATTGGTTAATACAAATCATAAAAAAATTCACGGAAGTATGTTTTTTAACACAAAGCTACGTTTTTTTTAATGGAACCCCGTTAGTTTTGTTAGCACATCTGAACACATAAACAAATACGTAATCAGTGCCGTTTGTTGCATTGTAAAATATTACTTACATCCGGAGATATTGTAACCTAAAGTTGACGCTTGAGTACCACTCCTCAGCTGTTCGATGGTGTGTATCGGAGAGCTCCGAATTACGTATGGATTCAAAGGGAACGGTGAGGGACCTTAGGTGGAGAGAATGGAACAGCACATTACGTCCACATGCCAACACCGTTTTATTAGTCTTTTTCACTGACGCACATGTACATTATCATGAGGGGTGAGGTACAGGTAAACACGTGGTTTCCGTTTTCAATTACGGAGTGGAGTGGAGTGTGTCCCGACATGTCAGGCCAATTGATGTTCAATGTGGTGGCCATCATTTGCTGCACACAATTATAATCTGTGGCGTAATGAATGTCGTACACGCCGCAGTACACCTGGTGTAATGTCGCCGCAGGCTGCCACAATACGTTGTTTCATATCCTCTGGGGTTGTAGGCACATTACGGTACACATTCTCCTTTAACGTACCCCACAGAAAGAAATCCAGAGGTGTAAGATCAGGAGAACGGGATGGCCAATTTATGCGTCCTCCACGTCCTATGAAACGACCGTCGAACATCCTGTCAAGGGTCAGCCTAGTGTTAATTGCGGAATGTGCAGGTGCACCATCATGCTAATACCACATACGCCGACGCGTTTCCGGTGGGACATATTCGAGCAACGTTGGCAGATCATTCTGTAGAAACGCGATGTATGTTGTGTTTGTTACAACACGCAACTGAGCGTTGGAGATTTCAAGCGTCACCTTTAGGTTACAATATCTCCGGATGTAATTAACATTTTACAATGCAACAAACGGCACTGATTACGTATTTGTTTATATGTTCAGATGTGCTAAGAAAACTAACGGGGTTCCATTTAAAAAAACGTAGGTTTGTGTTAAAAAACATACTTCCGTGCATTTTTGTATGGTTTGTATTAAACAATTACACTACCCCTCTCCTCACGTTCGGTCTGTGGAATCGGTTCGTCGGTATTTGATGTGGTTTAGAAAACATATCCAGCGGCAACGTTAGGTGACTCACCCTGTATAAGTCAGAGAGAGTGAGAGCTCGTAGTGATAAGTAGGCTTTTACTACAAAATTTCTTTTTTTATCCAGATGCTGAACACTTATAAATTTATTTTTATACATATGAGAGTTAGTAACTTTCACTCATTACAGTAACAGATATTCTTCTATGGAATACACCATCACTGGGCTGTCCAGTGAAGTCTTTTGCCATCACGACCACGTGTCCAAGAGATCTATTTCTGTGGTAACATTGCATTCGAAAGGCAGGAACTGTCTAGAATGAATCTTTCTGTGTGCAGAGGAATGTACGCTGTTGTGATACACCATCACAGATGAAGACTGTGCACCGGACTGTGACTCGAATTTGGACCTTCGCCTTTTGCGAGCTTTACCCTTCCATGCTGAGCTGTCGAAAACGATCCGTCTTCACGTCTTCATTTATGCCGATACCTCTCTCCTACACTCCTCACTTCATAAAAGCTCACATACACACGTTGCTTGATTCGAAATCCAGGAAGAAAGGACTGAAGCAGGAGAGAAGTAGACGAATAAATGTAAAGCTTGGCCCTGAATGATGCCTGGGCGGCTCAGACAGTAAGAGCGTTGCCCGCGAATGGCAATGACGTCATTCTGCTTAGCTGATCACCGATCAGAATTAATGTCAAAGGCTTACTGAGGTTAATCACATTTTATTTATTTACTTATTTACTTAAACTGAACTGATTAGTACCAAGACGCCTTACATCAGATCAGAGTTTCACACATACGTCATAGTTACCTAAGAAATAACAATTTCAGTATGACAAATAGCATTAAAATGATTTGACTGCCTATGGCGACAACGTGAGTAAATATTTCTGACTATGAACTAATAAAATTAATTCTGGCAGATCAACTACTGCTACTGCTGCTTTCGCGGCGATAACCATTAATAAAATATTCTGGGGTTTCAAGCTGTTAATCTCTTGACGCGGTTTGAAACCAGAGAATATTTTATACATGATGATGATTACGAAATGATTATGATGACGATTATAGTGACGACGATGACGATGACGACGACGACGATTACGGTGAGGACGATAATGACAATAATAACAGCCATAGTGGTATATAATACAAGAATATACAGGTGTACGAAATAGGGGTTTTCTGATACTGTGAGTTCAGAGTAAAGGAAATTTAATGAGACTCCATCAGCTAAGAAGATTGGGAAATGAGGAAGATCTGGTTAGAAAGGATATACAGGGATAGCGACTGCGTACAATGATGAGCCTAGTCATTATTTATGCATCAGAAGAGATGACATTAACACTCCTCTGGAGCTGGAGACGTCATTCAGTTTTCTAATGCACCAGGGGAAGTTATTCCAGACTCGGATTCCTATTACTGAGAAGGAGAAAGTATGTGAAGGATGGAGCAGGACAGAAAGGACTTTGCTCTGATGAGAATGGGTATTTCCTCCATATTGTTCAGACACTAGGGTTAAGGTCGAGGAGAGACACGAGGGACAGTATATGTCGATAAAACAGTAGAGGAGACAGAAGGTATGGAAATATCTCTGCTTATCTGCACAGGATAGTTGTGAATATGACGGTGAAATATGATCGAAGGGTTGAACATTATCGCTATTCACAACCAGTTCTAGGAGCCGTGAGGTTTTATGGGAGAGACCTTGCAGGATGATATCGCTTTAATCAATAATTGGTAATATATTATATTGTACAGGTTTCTTTTTCAGGTCTTGACGGAAGAGGGTATAGAGAGATGCTGGTGCCTTCTTGCACAGCGCAGTTATGCGCTCATTCCAATTTAGATTTTCGTGTATATGTTGGGGAGAAGCTGCTATCTGTGTTTGTCCCATTTAGGGTGAAAGATGCTAGGGATTTCCGGTCTTCCGGTTTAATAAGCCTAAAATGATCAGTCACTTAGGTTGTGGATGGGGTGAGCTTCTATTTTGTGGCGCTTTTGGTGAAACAAACAAGCCAATACTGAGATTTTCTATAGCTGTCTTCAGGTTTATATACAGTTGGAGCTCATCAGCTCATCAGCTTATGTGTCGTATTTGCAATAGGACAAGACTGATGACACGTCATGACATACAATGAAAAGAGTATAGGAACGATTACGGAAACCTTCCCCGCATCTCGTGGTCGCGCGGTAGCGTTCTCGCTTCCCGCCCCCGGGTTCCCGGGTTCGATTCCCGGCGGGGTCAGGGATTTTCTCTGCCTCGTGATGGCTGGGTGTTGTTTGTTGTCCTTAGGTTAGTTAGGTTTAAGTAGTTCTAAGTTCTAGGGGACTGATGACCATAGATGTTAAGTCCCATAGTGCTCAGAGCCATTTGAACCATTTGAACGGAACCCTGGTGGGCGCCCGATGTGGGATACCATATACCATACGAGATACTGTAGAATTCTGTAATAGTGCCTCATAATAATGTAAAATGTGGTTGTGATTATGGAAGAAATGGGAAGCCTCAAAAGAAAATGCCGGAACTACAACCAGACAGATTGAAAGTTTTTCCGATTGCAGTATCACTTCAAGAAGATGCCTTCAGTGCAACAGAGGCAGAAAGCGACATCGGAACATCACAAAAATATTTATATACATAAATAAACTTAAAAATGAGAATTATTTCACGAAACGCGTTGACGTGTGCATGAAAAAATAAGTAATTTGTGGAGCTTTCCATTATTTAAATCAGAAATTAATCCTTGAGATACGTAATGTTCCATTATCGACTGACGTAATTCATAATAAATACAATTTTATCTACTCTTGTGGAAATGATCTCAAGGATTCAAGTTGTATGACTTAGTGGTTTTCAGTACAAAGATGAGTTAGATGAGATAATTCTGTATATAGTTTCCTGTAAACACTGATGTATACGATGAACAGAAAGTGAGACTGGAGTGAAAGAAGTGGGGTATAACAACTCTATGGTTAATTTTTATGATGATTTAACCATGCTACTGAAAAACAATACAGAAGCGAATATAGAAGCCATACCTCGGAGATTTAAGGCTTAACTTCTGGAGATTCTATTAATGTGTACTAAGCATATTTGGATGAACACTCAGAAATGAAGATGATAGGAACCCATCTCCAACAACTGTACGCAGTGTCCTCGGCGTAATGGCCAGCGCCTGCCGCTAGACAACCACATCGGCAGCAAACACGAGTTTGTGCGCTGACGTCTCGGCGTCTGTTGAGGTTATAGCTTTTTTGCTAAGTTACTGTTCGTGCTGCTCAGCGGGTGTTTCCCATTTAATGTTCACTTTGGAGAAAAAATAGACCCCAGCAAGTCTTAGCAAAGTATTAGTTACTCCATGATCTTGTTGATGCTGCAACTGTTTTTCAGTTAATGAAACGCCGTTTCACTTGCTTTTTTTAAAACTTTATTAAGTTTTGACGTTGCTTCTGTGTAGCGTAACTTTTAGATGGACTTGATAATGGCCTAATATAAAGGACGAAACCGGTCGTGCGAACTTAATAAAGTTCTACAAAAACAACTGGAACGCTGTTTCATTCATGTTAGCATATTACCTCTTGTCCTTGAAGTTGAATTTGCATTCTGAAAACTTCTTTCATTCCCTTCACTGTTTTTCTGTATGCCGGTTGTGTAACAGGGACTGTAGGCCGCATGTCTACCTACATTGAAAAATGAACTTGCCTTTCTTGATGTCGTAAGCTTAGTACTCACAACTGGTTTCTGGAGAAATTGTAAACTCGTCTCTAATTTATCCCCAACTAACTAACTATATAGAATTTCTTATTCCAGTTCCCACTGTCGAAAGCTTACTCTAGATCCATCTACGCCATGAATGACTTTTACTTTTTCTAACACAGAACTGGCAATCGGTCATCCTCTTCAATTAATCTTTAGTTTTCTGTGCAATATATATATATATCTGTGCCACTTTCAGCGCCTAGATAAACAGTGCTGCGTGGTACGGAGATGTTTTTAAGCAGTTACAGTTCATTACAAAAATCGATGTCATGATCATGTAATGCAGCTGATTAATTTCTGTTTCGATACGGTCGTTCAATTTCGGTAAACTTTTTTTTTTCATTTGTGGTACTAGAAGTTCAGAACTCAAACATTACTCACTCAAAGCAGTTCGACGCAACTCTCAAAAATTCTCGAGAAAATGGATTTCTAATTTTTTCGACCACTCCATGTTTAATACGCAAAAATAAGATAGGTTCTTCGACAAGCACTGTGACTGTAGTAGAACACTTGGTGTATGGGGGGGGGGGGTCTAGGAGAACCTTTAATAGGGTGTATGTACTACACTTCACAAAATGGACATCGTGTTCATTCAAGAAATGTTAAAAACAAACCGCTAACTTGTGCCATAATCACCGAATAAAAATTGGCACGTCACAGTGATCAGAAAGGTTCGCACCATCAAGATCTAAGGCTAGGTAGCTGAACGTCCTGCAGGGTTTTCGCTCCCAAGGAGAATGCATATAAAATCACACTAGTGCAACAGAGTGATGAGAACTGAATGAATGTGATGGCATGCAACCGAATGCGAAACAGTCTGTCGTGGAGATTATCGTGAAACGCTATCCTTTACGGAGTAGCTGCAGATAATGCTATAATATGTGTTTTCGGCACGGAAAAAACAAATATTCAGAGGCTAAATTTGTCCAGTGGCTTCCATGTGGTATGAACTGCAATGTCACACATTTTTCAGGAGGTGTAGTTTGCTCTAAAGGAGTATGATTTTGACCCCAGACTAGGAATCAAGCGAAAGCAAATTATTTTGACCAAATATTGCCCAAAAGGAGTGCTCATACTACAGCTGTTTCTGTTACACCCATTTTCCCACTCTTTCTTGCTGTGATGTAAATATTCCCTGTTGTCGTTGCAAGATCACGCACACGAGAAGGAATCTTAGGGGGTAGAGCACCTCCAACATCCGCAGCACAATAAAAAACTTTCCAGACAGTTTACCATCCAGATCAAAGCCACTACAATTATATACGAAGGTGTTAAGGCACTGATGTTAGTTGGTCTTGTTAAAACTCTCTTGATACCTCCAATTTCCAGGTTTCCTTTCACGTTCATTTCTTCTTTAAATCCGGACTAGTCAAAATTAAGAAAAAAGGCTTACAGAACGATGGGATAAGTTTGTTTATCTCGTCTACAAATTTTCGGGCCGACTCCGTGGCTTGCTGAAGTTGACGCTTTGTTTGCAATTTCATTATTTTACATCTTCCAGTTCTGCGGAACCGTTTGAAATTCCTCTGAAATCACGGCACTCTAGATAGCGGGAAATTTGATGCACACAATGTAGGTCACTATCATACACATTACATAAATTGAATCGAGCATCCTCGTCATGCAGAAATACCAGTATTTGTAACAAGTGCATGTCGAAATGTCAACTTCGGCAACTGTTGCTGTAGGTACAACGCAAAGTTTGCTTTGTTTATCGCTGCCAATGCTTTACTTTGTATCAACACCGCTTGCACTATTCTGAGTTACTAGTCGACTGAGCACTTATACTAAGCTCCGTAGCCTATTGCTGTGCTGCTCACCGCTGGATACCTCCAGTCCAGCCCCCCTGGTACCATTAGAAACCAATATTGTGGTTGTATGATAGACAATATGCCACAAACATTTCTGGCCTTTTGGGTCCTCGCACTCAAGGGGTTCCTTGCGAGAAACGGCTTTGTCAGAGAGTACAAATGTCGTACTTCCCAGAGTACATGTCGTTATTTCACGGTCAAGTGATATCATTGTGTTTAAAAATGAGCTGGTGATTTCGATTTTTATGATGAAGCAGAAAGGGAAGTTGCTTTAGTATTGATCACTGATTCTAGATCTGTGTTCTCAGACCGCAGGTAGAGAGGCCGATAACAGCCGACCACTAGTAATCGCAGGGACCTGGCTTCCGAGTGATGCATGAGACAAGGTAAAACTGGGTATCTTGCCACCACCAACTCGCTTCCTACAGCACTGTACTCTGGCATGAACATCGCTGACGTTTAGTATGCGCGACGTAACTGCTTATGGGATCTCACTTGAGCAACTCTTTGGAGTGTGAATATATGCTTACTAACAGATTTGCGTGTACATGGCTCTTTGGGTGTGTTCAGAACACTTCAATGGCAAGGCGCAGACTGATTCGATGAACTAACTGTCAAGTGACAACTGTCCATTCATACTTATTGTGTAAGTAGCGTTTTCCTTGTGGATTCACCTGCGTATGTGTCCAGTGCATATACTGAACATATTTTCTCTTCCTCTCTCTCGCTGTGTCCACCTCTTCCACCCAGTGTCTGTCAACTTCATTGTCCCACCTCTATCTTTCTCCTCCTCCCTACCTCTCTTCGTTCATTTCCTATACCCCCAGTCCCTGACCATATCTCACCTCCTCTCTCTGGCCATACCATATTCTCCTCCCCCTCTTTCTTTCCACCTTTGCCTCCCCCCTTTTCACCTGCCCACTGTCCCTCTACACCTCATGCATTTCCTTCTCCTCCCTTCTCTCTGTACATTTCTTCCTCCCCTCATTCTGTCCATCCCTTCCTCTACTCATCTCAACGTGTCCCCAGCCATGCTCATCAACACTTGCAGCCCCTGCAATAGAGTTCAGTGAAACAGTCCGATATTATTTTCACAACACACCACCCATGCAGATCAAGCTACACGCCAAGGACTTTAAAATCATTTATTTGTCTCTAATGTACAAGCCGCCATGCAAAGCAGATCAGTAATGTGGGCTGACACGCCAAGGACTTTAAAATCATTTATTTGTCTCTAATGTACAAGCCGCCATGCAAAGCAGATCAGTAATGTGGGCTGACACTTCTCTAACACAGCACACCTCCCATACAGGGCAAAATACACTACGCGATCAAAAGTATCCAGACGCCCCCAAAAAAGACCGTTTATCATATTAGATGCATTGAGCTGCCACCTACTGCCAGATACTCCAAATCAGCGACCTCAGTAGTTATTAGACATCGTGAGAGAGCAGAAAGGAGCGCTCCGCGGAACTCATGGACTTCGAACGTGGTCAGGTAATTGGGTATCACTTGTGACATACGTCTGTACGCGATATTTTCACACTCCTAAACATCCCTAGGTCCACTGCTTCCAGTGTGATAATGAAGTGGAAACGTGAATTGACATGTACAGCACAAAAGCGAACAGGCCGACCTCGTCTGTTGATTGACAGAGACCACAGGCAGTTGAAGAGGGTCGTAATGTGTAATAGGCAGACATCTATCCAGATCATCACACAGGAATTCCAAACTACATCAGTATCCACTGCAAGTACGATGACAGTTAGACGGAAGGTGAGAAAAATTGGATTTCATGGTTGAGCGGCTGCTCATAAGCCACATATCAAGTCGGTAAATGCCAAACAACGCCTCCCTTGGTGTAAAGGGCTTAAACATTGTACGACTGTACAGTGGAAAAATGTTGTGTGGAGTGACGAATCACGGTATACAATATGGCCATCCGATGGCGGGGTGTGGGGATGGCAAATACCAGCGTGTGTAGTGCCAACAGTAAAATTCGGAGGCGGTGGTGTTACGGTGTGGTCGTGCTTTTCATGGAGGAGGCTTACATCCCTTGTTGTTTTCTGTGGCACTATCACAGCACAGGCCTCCATTGATGTTGTAAGCACCGTCTTCGTTCCCACTATTGAAGAACAACTCAGGTATGGCGACTGCATCTTTCAACCCGATGGAGCAACTGTTCATAATGCACGGCCTGTGGCAGAGTCGTTACACGACAATAACATCCCTGTCATGGACTGGCCTGCACAGAGTCCTGAACTGAATCCTATAACACACCTTTGGGATGTTTTGGAAGGCCGACTTCGTGGCACGCCTCACCGACCGACATTGATAGCTCTCCTTAGAGCAGCGCTCCGTGAAGAATGGCCAACCATCCCTCAAGAAAACTTCCAACACCTGGTTGAACGTATGCCTGTGACAGTGGAAGCTGTCACCGATGCTATGGGTCTGGCAACACCATATTGAATTCCAGCACTGCTGATGGAGGGCGCCACGAACTTGTAAATCATTTTCAGCCAGGTGTCCAGATACTTTTGGTCGCATAGTTAATGTGTCTGGGGCGTAGAACCCGTTTTTTTGCCCCTGACATATTGGCTGTTCTACAAAGTAGGTTGATATGACAGACTGTCACTGTTCCCACACATATCATGCTGGTCATGCAGGGCAGCCTATATGCCAGGGGCTGGAAAAAACCATTGTTACCTGTATCTCTGCCCTTACTGGAGATATGAAGTTTTAAACCCCACAGTGCTGATACCTGCTGTTTCTGGCCAGGATTGGCACAGGGGTTTTGAAGGTCCTAGACATAGATACCTGCACTATATATATATATATATATATATATAGGAAAAAAGAACACATTGACACCGTTGTGTCAGACCCTCCATACTTGCTCCGGATACTGCGAGAGGGCTGTACAAGCAATGATCACATGCACGGCACAGCGGACACACCAGGAACCGCGGTGTTGGCCGTCGAATGGCGCTGGCTGCGCAGCATTTGTGCACCGTCGCCGTCAGTGTCAGCCAGTTTGCCGTGTCATACGGAGCTCCATCGCAGTCTTTAACACTGGTAGCATGCCGCGACAGCGTGGACGTGAACCGTATGTGCAGTTGACGGACTTTGAGCGAGGGCGTATAGTGGGCATGCGGGAGGCCGGGTGGACGTACCGCCGAATTGCTCAACACGTGGGGCGTGAGGTCTCCACAGTACATCGATGTTGTCACCAGTGGTCGGCGGGAGGTGCACGTGCCCGTCGACATGGGACAGGACCGTAGCGACGCACAGATGCACGCCAAGACCGTAGGATCCTACGCAGTGCAGTAGGCGACCGCACCGCCACTTCCCAACAAATTAGGGACACTGTTTCTCCTGGGGTATCGGCGAGGACCATTCGCAACCGTCTCCATGAAGCTGGGCTACGGTCCCGCACACCGTTAGGCCGTCTTCCGCTCACGCCCCAACATCGTGCAGCCCGCCTCCGGTGGTGTCGCGACATGCGTGAATGGAGGGACGAATGGAGACGTGTCGTCTTCAGCGATGAGAGTCGCTTCTGCCTTGGTGCCAATGATGGTCGTATGCGTGTTTGGCGCCGTGCAGGTGATCGCCACAATCAGGACTGCATACGACCGAGGCAACAGGGCCAACACCCGGCATCATGGTGTGGGGAGCGATCTCCTACACTGGCCGTACACCTCTGGTGATCGTCGAGGGGACACTGAATAGTGCACAGTACATCCAAACCGTCATCGAACCCATCGTTCTACCATTCCTAGACCGGCAAGGGAACTTGCTGTTCCAACAGGACAATGCACGTCCGCATGTATCCCGTGCCCCCTAACGTGCTCTAGAAGGTGTAAGTCAAGTACCCTGGCCAGCAAGATCTCCGGATCTGTCCCCCATTGAGCATGTTTGGGACTGGATGAAGCGTCGTCTCACGCGGTCTGCACGTCCAGCACGAACGCTGGTCCAACTGAGGCGCCAGGTGGAAATGGCATGGCAAGCCGTTCCACAGGACTACATCCAGCATCTCTACGATCGTCTCCATGGGAGAATAGCAGCCTGCATTGCTGCGAAAGGTGGATATACACTGTACTAGTTCCGACATTGTGCATGCTCTGTTGCCTGTGTCTATGTGCCTGTGGTTCTGTCAGTGTGATCATGTGATGTATCTGACCCCAGGAATGTGTCAATAAAGTTTCCCCTTCCTGGGACAATGAATTCACGGTGTTCTTATTTCAATTTCCAGGAGTATATATATATATATATATATATATATATATATATATATATATATATATATATGTATATATATATATTCTCCTGGAAATGGAAAAAAGAACACATTGACACCGGTGTGTCAGACCCACCATACTTGCTCCGGACACTGCGAGAGGGCTGTACAAGCAATGATCACACGCACTGCACAGCGGACACACCAGGAACCGTAGTGTTGGCCGTCGAATGGCGCTAGCTGCGCAGCATTTGTGCACCGCCGCCGTTAGTGTCAGCCAGTTTGCCGTGTCATACGGAGCTCCATCGCATTCTTTAACACTGGTAGCATGCCGCGACAGCGTGGACGTGAACCGTATGTGCAGTTGACGGACTTTGAGCGAGGGCGTATAGTGGGCATGCGGGAGGCCGGGTGGACGTACCGCCGAATTGCTCAACACGTGGGGCGTGAGGTCTCCACAGTACATCGATGTTGTCGCCAGTGGTCGGCGGAAGGTGCACGTGCCCGTCGACCTGGGACAGGACCGCAGCGACGCACGGATGCACGCCAAGACCGTAGGATCCTACGCAGTGCCGTAGGGGACCGCACCGCCACTTCCCAGCAAATTAGGGACACTGTTGCTCCTGGGGTATCGGCGAGGACCATTCGCAACCGTCTCCATGAAGCTGGGCTACGGTCCCGCACACCGTTAGGCCGTCTTCCGCTCACGCCCCAACATCGTGCAGCCCGCCTCCGGTGGTGTCGCGACATGCGTGAATGGAGGGACGAATGGAGACGTGTCGTCTTCAGCGATGAGAGTCGCTTCTGCCTTGGTGCCAATTATGGTCGTATGCGTGTTTGGCGCCGTGCAGGTGATCGCCACAATCAGGACTGCATACGACCGAGGCAACAGGGCCAACACCCGGCATCATGGTGTGGGGAGCGATCTCCTACACTGGCCGTACACCTCTGGTGATCGTCGAGGGGACACTGAATAGTGCACAGTACATCCAAACCGTCATCGAACCCATCGTTCTACCATTCCTAGACCGGCAAGGGAACTTGCTGTTCCAACAGGACAATGCACGTCCGCATGTATCCCGTGCCCCCTAACGTGCTCTAGAAGGTGTAAGTCAAGTACCCTGGCCAGCAAGATCTCCGGATCTGTCCCCCATTGAGCATGTTTGGGACTGGATGAAGCGTCGTCTCACGCGGTCTGCACGTCCAGCACGAACGCTGGTCCAACTGAGGCGCCAGGTGGAAATGGCATGGCAAGCCGTTCCACAGGACTACATCCAGCATCTCTACGATCGTCTCCATGGGAGAATAGCAGCCTGCATTGCTGCGAAAGGTGGATATACACTGTACTAGTTCCGACATTGTGCATGCTCTGTTGCCTGTGTCTATGTGCCTGTGGTTCTGTCAGTGTGATCATGTGATGTATCTGACCCCAGGAATGTGTCAATAAAGTTTCCCCTTCCTGGGACAATGAATTCACGGTGTTCTTATTTCAATTTCCAGGAGTATATATATATATATATATATATATATATATATATATATATATATATATATATATGTATATATATATATTCTCCTGGAAATGGAAAAAAGAACACATTGACACCGGTGTGTCAGACCCACCATACTTGCTCCGGACACTGCGAGAGGGCTGTACAAGCAATGATCACACGCACTGCACAGCGGACACACCAGGAACCGTAGTGTTGGCCGTCGAATGGCGCTAGCTGCGCAGCATTTGTGCACCGCCGCCGTTAGTGTCAGCCAGTTTGCCGTGTCATACGGAGCTCCATCGCATTCTTTAACACTGGTAGCATGCCGCGACAGCGTGGACGTGAACCGTATGTGCAGTTGACGGACTTTGAGCGAGGGCGTATAGTGGGCATGCGGGAGGCCGGGTGGACGTACCGCCGAATTGCTCAACACGTGGGGCGTGAGGTCTCCACAGTACATCGATGTTGTCGCCAGTGGTCGGCGGAAGGTGCACGTGCCCGTCGACCTGGGACAGGACCGCAGCGACGCACGGATGCACGCCAAGACCGTAGGATCCTACGCAGTGCCGTAGGGGACCGCACCGCCACTTCCCAGCAAATTAGGGACACTGTTGCTCCTGGGGTATCGGCGAGGACCATTCGCAACCGTCTCCATGAAGCTGAGCTACGGTCCCGCACACCGTTAGGCCGTCTTCCGCTCACGCCCCAACATCGTGCAGCCCGCCTCCAGTGGTGTCGCGACAGGCGTGAATGGATGGACGAATGGAGACGTGTCGTCTTCAGCGACCAGAGTCGCTTCTGCCTTGGTGCCAATGATGGTCGTATGCGTGTTTGGCGCCGTGCAGGTGAGCGCCACAATCAGGACTGCATACGACCGAGGCACACAGGGCCAACACCCGGCATCATGGTGTGGGGAGCAATCTCCTACACTGGCCGTACGCCTATGGTGATCGTCGAGGGGACACTGAATAGTGCACGGTACATCCAAACCGTCATCGAACCCATCGTTCTACCATTCCTAGACCGGCAAAGGAACTTGCTGTTCCAACAGGACAATGCACGTCCGCATGTATCCCGTGCCACCCAACGTGCTCTAGAAGGTGTAAGTCAACTACCCTGGCCAGCAAGATCTCCGGATTTGTCCCCCATTGAGCATGTTTGGGACTGGATGAAGCGTCGTCTCACGCGGTCTGCACGTCCAGCACGAACGCTGGTCCAACTGAGGCGCCAGGTGGAAATGGCATGGCAAGCCGTTCCACAGGACTACATCCAGCATCTCTACGATAGTCTCCATGGGAGAATAGCAGCCTGCATTGCTGCGAAAGGTGGATATACACTGTGCTAGTGCCGACATTGTGCATGCTCTGTTGTTTGTGTCTATGTGCCTGTGGTTCTGTCAGTGTGATCATGTGATGTATCTGACCCCAGGAATGTGTCAATAAAGTTTCCCCTTCCTGGGACAATGAATTCACGGTGTTCTTATTTTAATTTCCAGGAGTGTATTCGTACAATTCATTATCAGCTGACACAAACATGTTAACGCTGAAGCCGTGTATAAACTACTCCTGGGGTCAGACCTCACATTTGACTCTCAGGAAACACTTTTTCCGTATTTGTGACACCGTGCTAAACCATTTTCCACTCACAGCAACTACTACCACAAAGGACATAGATGAGGAACTTCTTGCATAACGAATTGGGACATATTCACGATGGTTGGCTAAATTGCCTCCCACCGCATTTCCTACCTGATCTTATGACACACTTTCCTCTCAAAAAAAGGATCCACACGGTACAGGGAGTACTAAAATTGACAACAGACAGTGACAGGTGCTGGGTGGTTATCCTGTCACCAATGCATTAAGATGTCGTAAACCTCCAGCATGTCGTCTTAATCAGCATTTCCACGCCTATCCAACGCAACTGAGCCTGTTGGAGTGCGTACGTGAGAACTTCGCCAGTCCACTCCTGCATGAGATGTGGCTAACTGTCGTTAACAGGTACTCGAAAGTCCCAGAATTTGCTCGAATGTCAAATACCATAATATCTTGCGTAAAATATTCACCATTGAAGGGCTATCAGAAGCAATCATTTTACAAATGACCCGCAGTCCTCAAGTCGTATTTCCAGGATTTCTCCTCTTGGATTCGCATAACGCACCTGACAACAGCATTGTTCCACACAGCCTCCAATGGCGAAGTTAAGCGGTTCGTCCACACATTTAAGATGCAGATGCATAAAAATGAAGTCATCTACACTAACATCCAAGGTTCTGACCCATCTCATGGCAGCGAACACATACCACTCTATGACTCAATGTGGCCGGCAACAACCCATTCTCAGCCCAACCATTGCTCCAATTGGGAACAGAGGTATGAGCTTGCACCTTCAGGAGAATTCCACAGTGGCTACCAGGTGTCATCAGAGCCACCTGATAGATGTTCACCGTGCATCAAGCCAATGGCACCAAGCTGCTTTTTTCTATTTTTTTCAATCGGTCTTCTGACTGGTTTGATGCTGCTCGGTGCAAAGTCCTCTTCTGTGCCACCTTTTCACCTCGGAGCTGCCCTTTCAACGAGCGTCTTCAATTATTTGGTAGATGTATTCCAATCGTCTACAGTTTGTACCCTATACAACTTCCTCTAGTACCACGGAAGTTATTCCCTGATATCTTACCTCATGTCATATCACCCTTTCCCGTCTACTTACCAGTGTTATTCACATATTCCTTTCCTCATCGATTCTACGGAGAACCTTCTTATTCCTTATCTTATCACTTCACCCAAGTTTGAACATTCTTCTGCAGCACCGCATCTCAAATGCTTCGACTCTCTAAAGTTTTCCCTCAGTCCATGTTTCACTACCGTACAATGTTGTACTCCAAACATATATTCTCAGAAATTTCTACCTCAAATTAAGGCCTATGTTTGATACTTGTAGACTTCTCTTGGCGAGGAATTCCCGTTTTACCTGTGCTAGTCTGCTTTATATGTTCTTCTTGCTCCGTCGGTCACATGTTATTTCGCTGTCTAGGTAGCGGAATTCCTTAACTTCATCTAATTCATGATCACCAGCTCAGAGTTTATGTTCCTCGCTGTTTTTGTTTCTACTACTTATCATTACTTTCGGCTTTCTTCAATTTTCTCTCCATCCATTCGACACTCATTAGACTGTTCATTCCATTCAGCAGATCCTCTAATTCTTGTGCACTTTAACTGAGGATAGTAATGTGATCAGCGAAACTTCTTATTGGTATACTTTCACATTGAATTTTAATTCCATTTTTAAACCTCTCTTTTATATCCGTCATTGCTCCTTCGATGTATAGACTGAACATAAAGAGGGAAAACCAACATACCTCTCTTCCACCTTTTTTAATCCGATCCCTTCATTCTTGGTGTTCCATCCTTATTGATCCCTCTTAGTACTTGACCGCATCGTATATTACCAACCTATAGTTTACATCTATTTTTCTCCGAATTTCGAACATCTTGCACAATTTTGCATTGTTGAACGACTTTTCCAGGTCTACTGATCCTATGAAAGTGGCTCAGTTTCTTCAGTCTTGCTTCCACTGTCAGCTGCAACGTCAGACCAGCCTCTCTGGTGCCTTTGCCTTTCCTAAAGACAAACTAAGCGTCATCCAGCGTATCCACAATTTTCTTATTCATTCTTCTGTATATTATTTTTGTCAGAAACTTGGATACATGAGCTGTTAAGCTGACTGTGAGATAGTTCTCACACTTGTCGGCATTTGCAATTTGGGAATCGTGTAGAAAACGTTTTTCCGAAAGTCTGACGGTGTATCGCCAGTCTCATACATTCTACTCTCCAACGTCAATAGTCGTTTTGTTAACACTTCTCCCAATGATTTTAGACATTCCGATGGAATGTTATCTATGTCTTCCGCTTTTTTGTATCTTGAGTCTTCCAACACTCTTTTAAATTCTTGATTCTATTACTAGAGCTCTTAATTCTCCCCTATCATGTTTCTTCTTCAATAACATCAGATTAATCTTCCCCCTCATAACGTCCTTCACTGTTCTCTTTCATACCAGCTCTCTGATCTGCATTTAACTATGGAATTCCTTTTGCGCTCTTAATGTTACAGCCCTTACTTTTCACCGGAGGTTCTTTTGATTTTTCTGTACGCTGAGGCAGTCCCTTTGAAAATCATTTCATTTTCGATTGCTTCACGTTCTCCAATCAGCCATTTCGCCTTAGTTTCCCTACGCTTCCTATTTATTGCATTCCTAAATGACTTGTATTTCTGTATTCCCGAATTTGCTGAATATTTTCGTACTTCCTTCTAGCGTCGATCAGCTGAAGTACTCCTAAATAAATTAAATTGCTAGTCAGTCTTGATCACAAGGATTTATTGAATATTAATAATCACACTTTAAGATGGTAACCCGTTTCAGTTTTATCAAAACTAGTCTTTAAACCGTGTCTCATCAACTGGTTAATAGAGACGATGGCTGGAGCATTTGTAAGTTTCGGAGGACACCACCCGTTACCTTTTTGACGTGTGATTATTAATTTTTAATAAATCCTTGTGAACAAGATTGATTAGTATTCTAATTATCTATCAGATCGCTGTTATTTTCCAGCAACATTTCCGAAAGTGATGAAGTATTTTTTCTGTTACTCTAGATTACTTCTCGGTTACCTTCCTTGAACCTATATTTTTCTTTCCATCTCCTGTGATTGCCCTTTTAAGAGATGTCCATTCCTAATCAGCTGAACTGCCTTTGAGTTACTCATTATCACAGTATCTATAGTCTCAGAGATCTTGAAACGTATCTCTTCATTCCTTAGCATTTCCGTATCCCGCTTCTTTGCGGATTGATTCTTCCTGGCTAGTCTCTTAAACTACAGCCTACTTTCCATCATTACTAAATTGTGGTCAGAGTCTGTATCTGTCCCTGGGTACGCCTTACAATCCCATATTTTATTTCGGAATCTCTGTCTGATCATAATGTAACCTAATTGAAATCTTCCAGTATCTCCCGGGTTTTTACAAGTATACCTCCTTTTCTTGTGATTCTTGAATAGAGTATTCGTTATTACTAGCTGAAATTTATTGCAGAACTGAATCAGACTTTCTCTTCTCTCATTCCCACTACCAAGCTCATGGTCTTCCGTAAACCTTTCTTTTCTTCTTTCCTCTACAACTGCATTCCATTTCCGCATGACTATTAGAATTTTGTCTCCCTTTACGTACTGAATTACGCAGTCAATATCCTCATACACATTCTGTATCTCCTGACATTCTGCAGGTAACGTTGGCATGTACACCTGAACTATCGTTGACTCTGTTGATTTGTCGTCGAATCTGATGAGAACAATCCTGTCATTTAACTGTCCACAGTAACTCACTCTCTGACGTTCCTTCGTATCCAAGACGAATCCCACTCCCGTTATACCATGATCTGCTACTGTTGATATTACCCTCTACTTATATGACCAGAAATCGTTGTTTTCTTTCCATTTGACTTGACTGACCTTACCCACTTATGAAATTTGTTATTAACAACCCATCACAATTCAAACATAACAGCGAAGTGCATACTTACAGCACTAGAAGAAAGGATGATCTTCACTATTCGGGATTAAATCTCACTTTGGCAGAGAAAGGGGTGAATTATGTTGCCCCAAAAATCTTTGGTAATTTACGAAAAGACAGCAAACCAAAATTTAAAAACAAATTAAAATAATTTCTGTATGATCTTCTACTCAATAGAGGAATTTTTGGACATGAAGCAGTAACTTAAAAAAATAAGTAATGTTAAAGTGATAAATTCCACATCATTACGAAATACCCTGTTCATGATCTATGGAACACGTATTCATGTATGTATGTAAGTACTATATCTATGTGGAGCCTTAGCATTTCCTTTTCCCGATTTTCCAGCTTACCTAACACGTTCAGACTTCTGACATTCTACGGCACGACTCGTGAAACGTTATACCTTAGTTGGATAAATCTTTTTCTCACGGTCACCTCTCCATTTGCAGTCAGCTTCCGAAGGTCCGAATGGGGGACTAGAAACCGGAACCTGTTTCCAGTGGAGGGATCATCATGACACCTTTTCGGTTAGAGGCCACATATCATTTGGATACACATTATGTGATTTCATTCCCTTTTGGAGCCTCATGCTGTTGATCATTGCAGCTTATTCCGCCTTGTGGGTACAGTTTCCTACCCCAGGGGAAAGCGAGTGCACTGAATCTTTGTTGGCTGCTCTTCCATCTTTGAGAAGGCCGTTGGCAGAATCAGGGTGACTTCTTGTGGCATTGTTTCTGACTATTTGCATTCAAAATGTAAGTGGTGCCGAGCTTGTTACGATTAGTAGTTACAAACGCTACCCACAGACCACAGGTGAACTGCCATGCTGGTGCGACAAATAAAAGTGCTGCACCCACAACCGCTGACTCTCACCTTGATCAACGATCACCAGCCATGGAGCCAGCTCGGTACAACTTTAGACGCCAGACGAACAGGCCAATAACCGCAGTTCCAGCGATGTTGAAGCAACCACTCCAAGCTATGAGTCCCTTTACCATCTCGACCATTAATGGCTCCCAGTAGAGATCCAGAGACCAGAATACCAGCACCGTTCGACTTGAGCATCATGGTGGAACGCTGGGAGCTAGCAGAGGAGACAGTGCAACCACAGGCAACAGCCGACGTCGAAACTGTTATCGAATCTCTAGGTGGCCTGCCCACTTACAACGCCCCTTTCCAACCAATAAGGTGTACTCCTACCGACAGGGATACTTTCCGCCCTACGGGATGTTATATTTGTGTCAGACAGCGAGATCGATTGGCTGCGATGTACGCTGCGAAACACTACAACTGCGGCCGATGAGAGGGCCAGTGAGCGATCACATGTGTTTAGCCTCTGAGATAACGCAGGAAATAACACCGAGTGCGTTGCCAGTATGAACTCATTTTCTATCGCGTTGTGCTCTGGTATCTACCTCGCTGATGCTGATCATACTTGACTGAGCTCCGTAGTGGATTCTATTTGGATAACTCTTTGGATTGTAAATATGTAGATGATGATGCACTTTTTTACCACAGAGTATTTGGATTCTTCTCTTGGTGTGTGCCTAAAACTACAAGACAACCTAGAGCAGAATGGTTTTGTGAATTGTCAAGTGGTAACTGTGTGTGTATCCATCTTTACTACATAATAGTATTTGACTTTAGTAGGCTTACTCGGCCACTGTGGCCGAGCGGTTCAAGGCGCTTCAGTCCGGCACCGCGCTGCTGCTACGGTCGCAGTTTCTAATCCTGCCTCGGGCATGGGTGTGTGTGATGTCCTTAGGTTAGTTAGGTTTAAGTAGTTCTAAGTCTAGGGGACTGATGACCTCAGATCTTCAGTCCCATAGTACTTAGAGCCATTTGAACCACTTTTGAGTAGGCTTACTAGCTATCACTCGATGCTTTTGTCAGTTAGCATCAGAAACTTCACTTACTTATACCGTAAAAAATACAGAGAACTGATAGACCAACTTTGTTTTGTGCGTAATAATTTATGTTCATAACGGGAAGTCTTTGTGAAATATTATAGCTCTTATTGTACACATTCTTCGCTGATTTTTCCAGCTGTTGTGTCATAAACTGACAACAATCTAAGAATCTGAAAATCACTGTGTAACAATACCAAATTGCTAAAAATCGTGGAAAATGTTTTATGCTTACGATGGTTATTGTTATGTTCTCCTCATTTGATTATAATTGGATGTGTTTTGTTCCCAAAAGAAGTAGGTTCAGCAATACTAGTCAAATTCTGCTATATTAATCACTAAACAATTTTTCAGATAACCACACTTATTCTCAGTCCATCAATATTTGGGTCGCACTTTCCTAAAGGGCAGCGCTAAATTTCACTTTAATTTGGAACAAAAACCACATACTGATGATAACAGTGGTAGGTAACTAACGAAAAAACAGGAATATTCACACTATCTCTTTATACCATTACTCATGGTTATCAACTTGGTACAGTGCCTCACTTTGAATTGAAAAACATTGGTAGCTCAGTAAATCATCACATCAACTAGATAAGAAAGTGGACAGCATAAGAAATGCTCTATGCTGGTTCATCACGGTTAGTTGATATACTGTTAGCTTTCAGCAGTTAACAAATGGTACACTGTGCCGTGTCGAGAAGCACATTTATTTCGCCCCCAGAGTTACAATTAGCAGCCTCGGCTGCCTGCGGACGTACGCGTCGCGAAACCAGTGCGACCGAGGCACAACGACCTGCAGGCGAGTTCCATCAGCTGGTGCAGAACCAAGAGCAGGTGGCCTCCTCCAAGTTGACACGCCAAGGGTTTGTCAACGGGACATCGCTAACGGTCGGTGCGGGGCTTGGTGTCTTTGTTAAGGTGTAACGTCAGCGACTCCAATGCGGGAGCAGACAGGGGTTTCCATATTATAAGAGGACACTAACTGGCTGCTGTAATGCCTGACTGCATTATTTTGGTCGGTCAAGTGACGCAATACAGTTTACAGTGAAGTGCACACGCTGTGCATTACGTATATCAGATGGTCTGTAATATTACATATGGAAGGTATGTTGGTACAGTGCATCGTGTCATAGTAGTCGTGCGATGGCGTAGAGAAGCTTTCCTTCAAAGCGACAACATATTGATTCTGTTATTTATACTCTGTGGGCGTGATTCGTATGTGCCACTGTACGCAAAGTGATATTATGCTGTGAGTGTTGCCGATGTTTTGTGCCATTGTACTTAAAATTATGTTATTGTTTTACTCTTAGAAAGTGAAGTTTTTTGTAAGTTATATTGAACAGAAAATTATACCGCAAATTTGCATAGGTAGTCCTGTAGATCAATGATACTAGCTTTGCTTTAGTGATTAACCCGTGACGATTGTCGCCGTAGATCTATATTTCGTTGACTGATAATTCTGAGTAGCCTTACTTAAATACGATATTTGTCTTGTACTTCCTTGTCCTGCAGTTAATTGCAGCAATTAACTTCACCATGATTCTTCTGGCCGTGGCCATGGCCAGATATTGCAATCCATTATTGTTAGCTGTTACTGGGCCAATTCTACCTCCTGGAGTGAAGCCTGTTTAAATTTGTTTTCATAGTGCCCCCTGAATTCAAGAACTGTATTGAACTGTAGTTAATTTCTGTTTTATCATCATTGCTCTGTTATCAAGAAGAATATATTCTTTGTAAAATTAAGCGCATGCCTGCCCAATTTCCAGTCTAAGAGCCACCCCACCCAAATCCTACGCTGCAAGTGCTATCTAGACTTCTCCGTAGACCACTGCTTCTTGACTAGCTTTAATTTACAAAGGTCTTCCTTATTTTTATAATGACTGTTAAGAGAACCAAACTAAGAGCCAGCTCCCTCAGACTAATACACTAAGCCAAAGATATGCAATGATAACATGTCTACCAGTTAAAAGAAATTGAAGAATAATAGTCCATTATCACCAAAATATCTATGTAGCACCTCCAGATAACCAACATAAGACAGCAATACACAACATTCTTCCTCAATAACCAACAATATACACAAAAACCAAAAATGAATGAAAACCAGCAAAGGGTACAAGTGTTTAATTTTCTCTTCAGACACATCCCACAAATTCAATAATCAATTAACCATGTTACAACTTTAACCAAAAGCAGGAGGAAAACAATTTTAGAAACGTTAAATGTTTCAGATTTCCGCATATAATGTTCACTAACACCTGATGTCTGATCAGAACACAAAATTTTTCAGTGCTAAACATCAACTTTTCTCGGTTAATAAATTCATATAAATCATGAAAACTATGTATTCCAAGGTGTTTATTACTCAAAATCATGCTTCAACTAAACCACAGGAGGGGCAAATCACTCTCCAGCTACACCATAAGCGGGGAAAGGGAGGGGACCGCGAAACTACAGTGTTCACCGAAGTTACTACTGCTCACCACAGCTAAGCAGAACCACTGAGTAAGTATGCAAAATGACTCCTAACTTTTCACTACAATGAAATTATTTGCTTCAACAATCCCCTAGAGCTCAAGTAATAAATGGCACTAAAATATTTAAGTAACTGACTGACAAAATGTAAATAGCAAATCCACAATTGCACTTCACACCACAAACAATACCACTGTATCAGTATAATAGGCTCAGTCCTAGATCTCATACTACACAGATATATTTACACTGTCGGAAGAAGATCGCAACGCCAAGAAGAAGTCAGAAACGAAATATGGTAGGCGTCTTTCGGCATCTGAAGGATGATATCTCTACAAATTTCACGATAATCGCATAATCGCAAGTAATGCCGCTGTGAGGATGGAAATCAGGTTTGCTCTAAATATACGCTGTAATGGTGGTTACTTGCCTTTGAGACTGGACGTTGTGAGTCGATATTAGTCCAGAATCCCTTTAAGGTGACAAAGATGCCATTATCAACACCTCACTGCGTTTGAAAGAGGTCGTGTAGAAGGACTACGACAAGCTGTATGTTCCTTCTGTGGTACTGCAGAAAGTCTTGGCAGGAATGTAAGCACTGTGCATGATTGCTGGCAGCAGTGCTCGCGAGACCTGCGGGTTCGCAAAAAAACCGGTCTCCGGACGGCCACATGAAACCACCGAGAGGGAAAAGCATCGTATTCGGCGTCTTGGTCTGACGCACCGTATTGACTCTGCAGCACCAATTTGAGCAGCAGTTGTCACCACAATGACACAACGACTGTTACAAATAGGTTACTTCAGGGACAGCTCCGAGCCAGACGCCCTGCAGCGTGCATTCCACTGATCCCAAATGACCGTTATCTGCGACTTCAGTGGTGTCAATCGAGAGCTCATTGAATGGCAGGGTGGAGGACTGTTGTGCTTCTCATAACAGCTGGTTCTGCCTCGGAGCCAGAGACAGCCGTGTACTGGTTAGGAGAACGCAAGTTGAGGGCCAGCAACCAACCTGTCTGCGGGCTAGGCACTTTGGACCTGCACCTGGCTGTATGGTCTGGGTTGCGATTTCGTATGACAGAAGTAGCACTCTCATGGTTATCCCACGCACCCTGATTGCAAATCTGTACGTCAGTCTCGTGATTTGAACCTTTTTTTGTGCTGCCATTCATGAACAGCATTCTAGCGGTGTTTTCCAAGTGGATAACCCTCATACACACACCGCCATTGTAGCTGAACGTGCTCTACAGAGTGTCGACATATTGCCTTGGCCTGTTCGATCATCAGATCTGTCTCTAATAGGCACATGTGGGACATGATTGGACGACAACTCCTTTACATCAACAAAGAGACAAACAGGGTTAACCATCCCTGTATTGGCCGATCAAGTGCAACAGGTTTGGAACACCATCCCACAAACAGACAACACAATGCATGCACGTTTGCATACTTGCATACAACATTCTGGCTGTTACACCGGTTATCAGCGTACCAACATTTCACGTTTGCAGAGGCTTATCACGCGCTTACATTAATCTGTGATCTTGCAATGTTAATCACTTACATGTTCATTTCCATACTTCCACTACTCTACATTAATTATTTAGTGGTGTTGCGATTTTTTTCGTCAGTGTATAATGATAAATTGTCTTTATAGCATGACAAAAAAGATTCCCAGCTTTAACTGATGCACAAGAAAAGCAGAAAAAATTTTCAGTTCACTCATCCACAAACTTGGCTTTATCAAACACTCTTTGGAAAACGCTTCTCACCAGTCGCGAAAGCAAAGACACATGTCAAGAATGAATTGATTAATAAGTGTATACCACAGAACAAATATAACTCTGATCTCAAAAAGTGTAGAAGATCATACTAAATATGCGTAAATTATTGGCTCTGTTCGCTAAAGTGTATTCGCAAAATGAAACAGTATCTTCACTTTCTCATCAGTGACATATAACTTGCAACCATTTAAATAGCACACACAAGTAAGGTGAGTTTCAGTTTACAATGAGCAAATGCTATGGAAAAAAAATCAAGTGGAGTAAGAGATTATTACTGAGCTTCATGAAATGTGTGAACAGATATGTCAAAGAATGAGTTTTTCACTCTGCAGCGGAGTGTGCGCTGATATGAAACTTCCTGGCAGATTAAAACTGTGTGCCCGACCGAGACTCGAACTCGGGACCTTTGCCTTTCGCAGGCAAATGCTCTACCAACTGAGCTACCGAAGCACGACTCACGCCCGGTACTCACAGCTTTACTTCTGCCAGTACCTCGTCTTCTACCTTCCAAACTTTACAGAAGCTCTCCTGCGAACCTTGCAGAACTAGCATTCCTGAAAGAAAGGATATTGCGGAGACATGGCTTAGCCACAGCCTAGGGGATGTTTCCAGAATGAGATTTTCACTCTGCAGCGGAGTGTGCGCTGATATGAAACTTCCTGGCAGATTAAAACTGTGTGCCCGTCCGAGACTCGAACTCGGGACCTAGTTCTGGAAGGTTCGCAGGAGAGCTTCTGTAAAGTTTGGAAGGTAGGAGACGAGGTAGTGGCAGAAGTAAAGCTGTGAGTCCCGGGCGGGAGTCGCGCTTCGGTAGCTCAGTTGGTAGAGCACTTGCCTGCGAAAGGCAAAGGTCCCGAGTTGGAGTCTCGGTCGGGCACACAGTTTTAATCTGCCAGGAAGTTTCATATCAGCGCACACTCCGCTGCAGAGTGAAAATCTCATTCTGGAAACATCTCCTAGGCTGTGGCTAAGCCATGTCTCCGCAATATCCTTTCTTTCAGGAGTGCTAGTTCTGCAAGGTTCGCAGGAGAGCTTCTGTAAAGTTTGGAAGGTAGGAGACGAGGTACTGGCAGAAGTAAAGCTGTGAGAACGGGGCGTGAGTCGTGCTTCGGTAGCTCAGTTGGTAGAGCACTTGCCCGCGAAAGGCATAGGTCCCGAGTTCGAGTCTCGGTCGGGCACACAGTTTTAATCTGCCAGGAAGTTTTATATCAGCGCACACTCCGCTGCAGAGTGAAAATCTCATTCTGGAAACATCTCCTAGGCTGTGGCTAAGCCATGTCTCCGCAATATCCTTTCTTTCAGGAGTGTTAGTTCTGCAAGGTTCGCAGGAGAGCTTCTGTAAAGTTTGGAAGGTAGGAGACGAGGTACTGGCAGAAGTAAAGCTGTGAGAACGGGGCGTGAGTCGTGCTTCGGTAGCTCAGTTGGTAGAGCACTTGTCCGCGAAAGGCATAGGTCCCGAGTTCGAGTCTCGGTCGGGCACACAGTTTTAATCTGCCAGGAAGTTTCAGATATGTCAAAGGTTTGTTACACTGTCCTGAAAGAATAAAAGAACATAGCTGGTTGTTCACACTGAAAACTGTATTTCACAGAAGATGCACCAGCAAAGAATTTATATGCAATGCTTCCTTAACAAGTAAATATTAAACGCTTATTTTTTTATTTTTATTTATTTTTTGTTTTGTTAGCAGGAGGATCTATAGAGGGGACAGCAAAGCGAAAAGTGAATTTAAGCGAATACAGATAACTATCAGGTATCCTACCAAGCATAAAGATGTTTAAGCAACATGACTTACAGGCATTTTTTGTGCATTGGGACTGTGCTTCAAGACTTCGAATAAAGACACTTTCTCTATAACAAGCATTTCTCTCTGTCACCTGCATCTGCACCAAAAGCGATCTTGCCTGCCCAAAACATCCACAGAAGATTGAGGCACATTATTTGTGGTGATTACTACTATTATTGAAGTTAACTGCAATGAGATAGTCTAAAATTTCTACCACTTGAGGTATCCCAGTAACACGTTTCTTATCAAATCATTGGGTACCAAATATTCGGTACAAAGCAGCCCAATTCTTTTATATAATAAAATGAGTGGCAAATAGAATTATTGTATAGAATGCTTAAACGTAGATTCATCTATTTGATCTCAGAAAAGTGAATAAGTCGCAACGACTCACGTACCACTCATGCTTAGAGAACACGTGGCACACAGATAGCCACAGTGTAATAAAAATCAAGTACGTTCCAATATAAATCGCAAAACACTGTCCTAAGTTCACTAATAGACAGAGAAGCTAAATTAATTGTTTCACCAATCGCATGACTTAGTAGTAAGCAAATTCTGCACCTATCCTCGAAACGTCTAGCGTCACGAAGACACAAAGAACGGGCAACCAAATGTGAGAGGCGAGTCCAACGCGGACACTTTATAGCAATTTGAAGATGCGAATTAAGAACAAGTTAAGCATGGAGCAGACGTATGTCGCGGACTGTTAACGAAAACACATTGCTAGTGTGCATTTCCTGCACACAGCCGAGCTATTATACGTTACCAGCTCGCCGTGCAGCGATACACCAAACACGTCATCTCGCCACACAATGGAAGACAAGAGCAGCTGTTCAAACCCAGCGTTCTCAGTGAGGGCAGTGAACTCATTGTTTCACTAACCCGGGACAGAAAGAAGAATTCCATGGTGCCTCCCAGACTAATCCCAAAAACAATTCTTTGTAGTCAGTACTGGGTACGGAACTACATCTTTGCAGAAACCCTGTAGGAACTGGTACGTAAAAACAATTGAATTGTAAAACAGCAAATTAAATAAAACTTCCTGGCAGATTAAAACTGTGTGCCGGACCGAGACTCAAACTCGGGATCTTTTGCCTTCCGCGGGCAAGTGCTCAAGGACGACTCATGCCCCGTCCTCACAGCTTTACTTCTGCCAGTATCTCGGCTACTACCTTCCAACCCATGACTTGTTCTTACTGTATTCGTGCCGTTTTTTTCTTGTGTTCTCGTCGAGTTGAGCAAAACCTCAAGATAATAAGGTTGATTAATAGTCTGACGTTCTAGAACCCAGTGCAGGTACACAGGTCCATGAATATCTAAAAAAAAAAAAAAATCATCATCGCCTTGAACTCTGATTTGCTCATTCAAGTTTTTGCGCTTGCTCTGAAGTTGAGCCGTTCCGGTACATGGATTGGCGCTCAGTTTCTGGATCATCAGTGAAAAACCAAGATTCGTCTCATGTTATCACTCTTTCCAAGAAATTTTGATCATTATGAATGGTATTAAATAGTCGGTACAACATTTTCGGCACCAGTTTTGCACACTTTTCCCATGTTAGATTATTTGAAATTTCCCTAACACATTCTTTGTCAATTCCTACACTTTCAGCAACCGAAGGAATACATAACCGAAGCGACCGTCAGATGGAATCGGATTACCTACTTATTGGATATTTTCACCCATTTTTTATATTTTAGGGCGTCCGCGGCGTAAGTCATCGTCAGCGTCTTCTCTGCCATCTTAGAAATGCTTGCCGCGCGGGATAAGCCGAGCGGTCTAAGGCGCTGCAGTCATGGACTGTGCGGCTGGTCCCGGCGGAGGTTCGAGTCCTCCCTCGGGCATGGGTGTGTGTTTGTCTTTAGGATAATTTAGGTTAAGTAGTGTGTAAGCTTAGGCACTGATGACTTTAGAAGTCAAGCCCCATATGATTTCACACACATTCCTTGAAAATGCTTGCACGACTCAAAATCTCGTGTACTTAATAAACAGTCTTCGCCATACACTTCTTTTAGTAAAAGATAGGTTTCAATAGCATTTTTTCTAAGTGTAATGTGAAACTTCACGACAATTCGTTGCCCTGTTATTGCACTTATCATTTTTACGGCAAAACAAAATAACAAATCTTACACAAAAAGTGGCCACATCTACACTGATTCGTGCATAGATACAATAGATGCCGATTTGACAGCTAATAGTCGTTCATCTTTGTCGCATACATACTTAGACTGTGACAGTGTCATCCCCGTGATTTGATAGGCACACATCGTCCCTCTACGAGCAACTGCATCAGATACATTTATCTTCTAGCCTCCCTTCTAGCGTGACAAACTTTCACCCCTGTGTCGACGGTGATTGGCAAGGATCGCAGGAGGTGAAGAAAGCGTTGGATAACCACACTGATCTACGAGCAAAGCCCTTAATACACAGTCCTGGGACTGAGGCGTGAGGGCCACAGACCGTATTGAGGTCAGGTGCTGTTGCAGCCTCATTAACACTTGCTCATCTATGAACTTGTAAGTTCGCTATCTAGTTTTGTAAACGGATTACCTAGAATAGCAAGTCTGAAATGTACAAACAACGGGGCTTGTAGCGCCGATGTGTCTAATGTGCGTTATGCACCCACAGCATAGCTTACAAACACATGAAATAAAATAGTCACACTTGTTACTATGAAGAACTGCAGTTCTGCCAGCTGCGTCAGACTGCATTACCTACCTTTAGTGCTGAAAAATACATACACAGAACAACGACGTGTAATGTTCATTGTGGTTGGTGTAAGACTCGAGATTAAACTGCGAATGATTTTCAGATAGAACTATCTATGCTTCCAGAATGAGCTTTTCACTCTGCAGCGGATTGTGCCCTGATATGAAACTTCCTGGCAAATTAAAACTATGAACCGGACTGAGATTCGAACTCGGGACCTTTGCCTTTCGCGGGCAAGTGCTCTACCATCTTTTCTTTGTTTTTTTTTTTTATGACGTGTAACAGCGCTTCTTCTGAATGGGAAAATAAGTATTGCCCTTCTGTCCTCTTTTGTTTGGAACATGGCTTGAATAAAAATAAATATAAATTCTATATATGGAAACGTAACTGCATATATAATTTAAAATTTATTCTGAGACACTTCATGATTACAAGCTCGCGTAACAGACCCTGTGTGTGCCTACCAATTCCACTGCCGATGTTGACAATCCCTAACTTTGTTATGTTAAGTTTTGCTTTGTTTCTGTTTGTAGTGCACTCTCTACTTCAGTACCATTCACGGCTGGGGAACCAACATCATCAGCGTACGCCTTACACACGATCTTTCCTCCATTTATTTGTAGTCCTTGTAGATGTTTCACAAGGGAGGCAAGCAGGGGTTCGATGGCGATGGCGAAGAGTGCCCCTGACAATGGACACCCTTGCCTATTGGAAGTGGTGACTTCAGTCGGGAGGCTTATGTGTCCATTGATGACAAATCTGGCTGAGTTGTTTGTTAGTGTATTGCTTACTACTGCAACGAATCTAGGTGGAAAACCTATTGCGCCCAAGGTCCGAAGGGGAAAACGGTGATTAACCCTGTCGAAGGCCTTATCAAATTCGAGTGAGATGAGAGCACATTTTATTTTGCAGACGTCGGCCGTTGAGATTAGGTCCTAGTAATCACAGAGGGCCTGGAGAACTTCCCAGTCTTTGCCCACACTTCTTTCATAAGGGCCGGTGACGCTGGGCATTGTGGTTTCCAGCCTGCGAACGAGGATTCAACCAAAGATTTTGTAATCGCTGTTTAAAAGCGTATTGACCTCAGAGCGCTTACAGTTTTCATGTTGGTATTTTTTGGCACTAACACTACGTGTCCCTCTCAAAATTCTTTCTGGATGTCATTTTCAGGGTTTAGTAGTTCGTTGCAGATGAGAGTAAACTTGACTTTTACGAGGTCACTAAATTTGCTATAAAATTCTGCTGGAATTCCATCTGCTCCTGGAGTCTTATCTTTCATTCTTCCATATATAGATTCTTCGACATCATCTCCAGTCACTTGCGAGATGAGCGTTTGTGCTTCCCCGTGGTATACTTTGCCTTGGAGGTTAATCATTAACTCGTCTTGAAGCTGTTCGTCAACTGGTTGACTAGATATTAAGGATTCACAATGCTGTACTATTGCCTCTGTAATCTCTATTTGCTTCGTCAGCTTCCTTCCACCATCAGTTGTTATTCAGATAATATCTTGTGAGACGCCCTTTTGCTTTCACGAATGACGTGATTAATGGAAGTGACTTCGTGTTGTGCTATATTCTGAGCACGCGACATTATTTGGTAGCCTTTCAGTTGTTTACACCGAAGTGCCAAAATTGTTGCTTTAATTTTGTTAATTCTTTGGTAGTTGTCCACAACTGTGGCATGGGACTTATACAAATCCCTTAGACACTGAAAGTAGAATTCTATAGTTTACTTGTACAAAACGTTTTTGTCTTTTGGGTAATTTATGAAAAAAAAGGCACTCCGTCTTCAGGCCACGAGTGGCCTACCGGGTCCATCTGACCGCCGTGTCATCCTCAGGGGAGGATGCGGATAGGAGACGCTTGTGGTCAGCACACCATACAGCGTTATGATGGTATTCGTGGCCGAAGCCGCTACTATTCTGTCGAGTAGCTCCTCAATTGGCATCACGAGGCTGAGTGCACCCCGAAAAATGGCAACAGCGCATGGCGGCCCGGATGGTCACCATCCCAAGTGCCGACCACGCCCAACAGCCTTAACTTCTGTGATCTCACGGGAATCGGTGTATCCACTGCGGAAAGGCCGTTGCCCAACTTATAAAAAACTTCCGTATTTTATGTTTGGCATGTTTCAGCAACCAGTCAGTGCCAGAGTTGTACGAGCTATATTTGCTTTCACACTCTCTCCATACTTTGTAAAATGCCTCCTGACAAGCATGGTCTTCCAGATGTGACACGTTGAGCTTCCGTGTGCCTCTGCCTCGGTAGGTCCCCTGTTTTAACAGACCTATTGTGCACACGTTCGCAGCATGACCCGAAAAAACGGTAAGCCATACTTCGGACTGCAAAATGAGTTGTTTCAAATTGTGCGTTACGTATATCCTGTCTAGGCGGCTCGCTGTGTGACTTGTGGTGTAGGTGAAGCCAGGAGCTGCAGCGTGGATATGCTCAAATGAGTCTATTAGTCTTAAGCCATTAATTATACGTTACAGTTCAGTACACTTGTTGAAATTAGGAGTTTGGTCTTTGGCATGAAAAACAGTTAAAATCTCCTCCCAGAATAAGGTGTTCATACCGAGTTCCAAATAGAGAGGGCTCCGCTCATCGGTGCCTCTTGCTGGATCCTGAATGGGGATATACGTTAATGAGTCGTATTTTATTTATTGTGGTCGCTATGTCTTTATTGTTTGGTGGTTTTACCACATCTTGCACTACTATGACCCCCTTTGTGAGCAGAGCTGTGCCCATTTCCGTTCCATACCCTGGGTTTGTTATGGCGTTGAAGCCGAGCTCAATATCTGTCACTTCTTATAAAAGGATGATGTCACTGTCAGAATCATATGTAAAAACTGTTAAGTTCTGTAATTTAAAGGAACTATGAATCTTACTAAGGTTTACTGTAGCGATCTGGTTTGGTTTGTATGTCAGACATTGTTCGTTCTACTTGATCAAACTTTAAAAAACATTCTTTCGTTCTGTATCGCTAGAGTCAGCTTTAAAACGCATTTTAATAATATACACCGGTTGCAAACGTTTCAGTGGTGTGTCCCTGTTCTTTAGAAAGTTCGTTCACGGAGACGTATTCGCTGAAGAAATCAGCCTACTTTGGGCCTGGTGTACAGCCTGTTTAAGTTTCGGAAACTTCTTTCTTTTCTTCATCCGCATTGTTATGGTTGCTTCCGTCTGCCCAGCTGGTTGAATTTGTCGTCGTGGGTAGGACGAGTGAATCTTCAGGAGAGTGGCTCGTTTCTTGGAGGTGGGTGGATGCTATCTTTGTTAGCTGTCCTCGGACGTCTCGTTTTTCCAGCGCAGAAGGGGAACGCTCCTCAGAAACTGGTGTCACTTCCGTGTTGTTATCTATCTGTTGGCTTAAGCTGCTTCCTATTCCCCCTCTTTTTGTCGCGGTATGGGGGCTGTCTCCTCTGCACCTTTGCGCGCCAGCCGGCGTTTCTTATTTTTCTTTGGAGGATTGCCTCAAGACGGACTGCATTCAGTAGCCAAGTTAGTTTTGCTTTCCTGCAAGGTGTTTCGGTCTTCAACTTCTGCTTCCTTTACAGTTGGAGGTGCCTGTTTCGGTGGAACTTCGACGGTTTTTGTAGACTGGCGGGACTCTTTTAGGTAGTCAGCTATGATGGCACTGTAGTCCATCGGAATCTCAGTGTCTAGAATACTTGTATTTGGCCGGCCGGGGTGGCCGAGTGGTTCTAGCCACTTCAGTCTGGAGCCGCACGACCGCTACGGCCGCAGGTTCGAATCCTGCCTCAGGCATGGATGTGTGTGATGTCCTTAGTTCAGTTAGGTTTAAGTAGTTCTAAGTTCTAGGGGACTGATGACCTTAGAAGTTAAGTCCCATAGTGCTCAGAGCCATTTGAACCGATACTTGTATTTGCACACGATTCAGGGGCTGAGGAAGTAGTCGGCCGTGCGCGTGACACGGCGGCGTAAGTTCCCGGCAGTGTTGTCATCGCCGGGGCCTGGCGGCCTCGCCGGCCGGCAGCTGCGCCACGCGCCGCTGTATACATTCTGCGCGGACGTGCCCAGGCTTGTTATAGGCCGCATAAGTTCGCGGTCGGTCGTCATAAATTACAATCCCTCTGTACCCGCAGACATTGATGTACGATGGGATGTGCTTTTGTAACTCTACTCGAAGCTGCCGTACTCCGTTTAGTACTGGAAACTTGTGCGCTCTTGATCATTTCTCGGCAAAGTTGCTGAGGACTTTCCCGAAGGGTGAAATCACGGCATTTATTAGTTTTGCTGTAATCTCAAACGGCAAATCGAAGATTCGAACTGTGCGAATGTCGAAACCAGCATGTGCAACGGTGACTTCACCAACGTTTCCATCAAAATGCTTAAATTTCATGACACCTCCGGAAGACTTAACTATTTTCTCGCACAATTCGGCACTACGCAATTTTACAAGCACAACACAAGCAGCAATCGACAGGCGGATTCCTATTATATCATTAAAGGAATTCTCTACTTCTCGAAGCGTACCGCAAACAGAGCTATAAGCTGGAGCAAGCGGAGTACTTATCACGCGGAAGCACAGACGGCACAGCGTACACCACACTACGGTTTACCTCCACGCCGTCCGCCGGCAAACTTGCCATCTGAGCTACCCAAGCACGACTCACGAAGCGTCCTCACAGCTTCAATTCTGCCAATACCTCATCTCCTACCATCCAAACTTCACAGTAGCTCTTCTGCGAACCTTGCAGAACTAGCACTCCTGGATGAAAATGGAAGAGTATTGCGGAGGCAAGGCTTAGCCACAGTGTGGAGGGGGGGGGGGGGGGGGGGGGGGGAGGACAGATGTTTCCAGAATGAGATTTTCACTCTGCAGCGGAGTGTGCGCTTATATGAAACTTCCTGGCAGATTAAAACCATGTGCCGGACCGAAACTCAAACTCAGGACCTTTGCCTTCCGCGGCAGTTGCTCTACCATCAACGCACACTCCGCTGCAGAGTGAAAATCTCATTCTGGAAACATCCACCAGGCTGTGGCTAAGCCATGTCTCCGCAATATCCTTTCTGCAAGGTTCACAGAAGAGCTTCTGTGATGTTTGGAAGGTAGGAGACGAAGTACTGGCAGAACTGAAACTGTGAGGACAGGTCGTGAGTCGATACATGCTGATCGCAAAGTACTGCACCTTCTATCTAATGGCGTTGTGGGGTGCAGCTCGGTCTGAATTTATTTATACGGAAAAGTGACGGCAAGGAAATTAGATTTCAGTAGAACAGCGTATAATTACTTATCACATGTAATTACGCCACGATAGCACAAACAAAATTGATGCTCTCAACACTTGGTACAAAAAGCTTCAACACGCGAGAATTTGAAACAAAATAATGAGAAACACTGAATAGAGTTCATCGGCAGTGAGGTATCGTCCAAAGATAGCGAGCCCACACCAAAGTCAGCGAAGTGCTTCGATACAACAGACATTAGAGATGTCTGGCTGCAATTCGACTCCCTCTCCCAGCATCGCAATGCCATCCTACTGAGGTTGATGTAGAGGCAAGCATGGACTCTCTCTGCCGAGTCCGTGGCCTCTGATCAAGCAGTCAGCATCATCTAGTTCGGGCACCTATTCAGCTGTCATCAAGTGATGCTTTACTGTTCAAAGACAACTGTAAACATTCGGTTCATTCCTGTGGCAATGAACTGTCGAAAGTCAAGTACATAGTTTTATCATTCTTGTAATGAAGTGAGCTGATGTAGTTCTGATCATTCCTGTCGCAGAACAAAGACCCAAACTTATGCCCTCACAACTGTAATTTCGTCAGGTCGTAACAGGCAAGAAACGTGACGAATGTAAATCCCTACCATTGAGATGGATTAATAGCAAACCGATTCTGTACCGTGCATCGAACACAAAAGCACAAACACAGCATCTCCACGCAAGAGACACCTTTTACAGTTAGGAAAGATTCGTTCGATTCTCCACTTCTAACCTCGCAGTAAGTAAGCGTGAACCACACGACGTCTGTAAATGAATAACAGACTCGTATTCCAAACGAGCTCATTCTCTACACGGGCAGACACGATCTTACCAAACTGCAGTGCCCTGTAAATCTAACCACACCAACACACAGACCAGGTCATGACACCTCCAAATAACTCCACACACTTGTGTTTTAACCACGCTACCCACATAACGTTACGTTACGTTGCATGAATCTCATTGGCTGGAGCAACCGGAACTGAGCAAGTCCTTGCGACAAAGCTTATTGACGTCGCAAAGGCACTTACGCTTGTAAAAATCGACAGATAGGTACAGATGCGCATCTTTGCGGTGATTCAGCAGCTTAAGTACAAGCATAATAATTTCAGCAGCGAAACCACTCAGACACAATTTGGACTTGGTTTGGTGAAGCACTGTGTACCTGAAAGGACAACTGACTGCCACCTGCTCAAGCAGAGCCAACGGATCCACCTGATAGTACAGTAGGATTCTGTACTACTATGTGAGGCAGGCGTCTCAGTGATCTCGTGTAATCCCAAGTGAACACCCCCCACACGAGAATACGTCCATAACCTGTCTGGATTGTGTTCTGTTGGCAAGCAGAAATGCTTATATCGATTGGTTTTCTTACCATCGACATGTACGAGCCGCAAAACACCAGTTCCAGAGCGTCCAGTTGCGGTATTTTTGTGACCAAGCTAATCTCTGTGCCACGAAACGAGGATTGAAGTGGGGTACAGGTATGGAACTGTGGATTCTGCACCCAACAGCAATAAAGAAGTGTGTTGACAATATGGTCTGTCCCCAGTTGTTGCTGCCAAATATTGTCTTCGCGAATGGTTTTCTGCTCTGTGTACTTTGTTTTTGCTTTTACAATAGATAACAGTCGACAGCGACAACCTGTCATCAACGTGTTGTTGCCACGGTTGTTGACAACGGTGGCGTTGCCTTCCCTTGATACGCAATTGTAGTCTAGTACCGCTTTCGATCCTTAAGATGCGTCGGGCACCTACGATCTGACATCCGATGCACTAACATCACGCATTTCTTCTTGCTGATCGTGACTGTGTTGCCGACGACCAGCGAACCAGTTTAACATCAAAGTCATGTGACAGACTGAACTATGAAATTCTCCAGCCTCACGGAAGCACATTCTCTTCATCAAGGCATTTATCTCTGGTTGAGCTACCCGTGAGTGTATTAGTTCAGCTACCCTGATAGTCTGACTTCATTGTAGAACTTCAGCTAGTGTGTGTTTCGATTGGTACGCGCTGTATCGTCTAAACAACTGATTTATTAATAACCATACATGTCATAATATGTGTGAAGTTATAGATGGCTAACGCCCGTTTAAAAGGACCCCGTCCTTTTGCATTGTATTGGTCTTATTGTCTCTGCAAACAAGTAAGTTGTTTCTGTGGTGCTAGTCCAGGTATCTCTAATGTCTGCAAGCGGGTATCTAGTCGGATGAGTATCATAATATTTACATAACACCAACTACAAAGACAGCAAGTACCTCAAGGTTATGCAGTGAGAGGGACGCCATAGCAGACAAAGGAGAAGGAAGTAATTAGAGGTCTATTATGCTTCCTCTGTCAGTCTAACAGCAGGAGTCATTCTAAAGAATATGACAGAACTAAGATATTTGCCTTTAAATGCAAAAAAACTCTAGCTTACCATGAAGTAAAAATGCACTATAAAACAAACGAAATCCATTATATCCTGAGGAAACTATAAATTACTTTGCCGGAGAGTATGAATTTAAAAACCGTTACGAATGGAATCGTGTCAAATGACTCATTACACATTTCGCATATTTTAAAATTATCTCTGATGCCATATTAGAGTTCATCCCGCATGTACTAGAAATACACGGGAACTCTTCACCTCGCTGGACACGTTAGGTCGTCCAAACTCCTGATTATGTGAAGCAGCATCAGTGGTCAAAATCTACAGGTAAAATTTAAATAGTCAATTTTTATTGAAAATTTACAATACTCATTTATTTACATATGACATACTCGTGTATGACGTACAACTAGTAAATGAAAACATTATTACAACAGGAACAGTCATGTATGAATAATTCTTTTTCCTATTCTTCATCCGTTTACAGTTATTGCAAGTGCGAAAGGATAAAGAACGCTCTTTGGTACGTATTTTAGATTATCATTTACGGGACTTAGGTGCTATAGGCGTACATGTGTGCATGGGTAATGAGGCGATGTGATAGTAATATTGAATCAATGATTTCAAACGCTTTAGCAAAATGGTCATTACGTATTTCCGTAAAAAGGTAAAACATCTTTTTGTAACATTTTGCTTTAGAAATATACAATATTCAATGATTGATGTGGAAACGATTATCACCAAGCTTCCTCATGGTACAACTAATTGTAAGACTCTGCTCCTTGGTAGCGTGAATTCTCTGATTATTTCTTCGTAAGAATATTTCAGACTCAACGAAGAAATGTGGTAACACTTATCATTCAAATGGGACGACGTTTGTGTAGGCATCTTTGCAAAGAAGATACCCATTGCATAGTTGCAGTATCTCACAGCATATCTAGAAGCCATATTCAACGCCTATAAACTTTACCAGTGGCTGGACGGTAATCTGCAGCGAACAGTCTGAAGCAATCATGTAAATAAGTCTTCCGTAAATCAGTCAATACGAGATCCGTTGCAGATGTCGCAAGCAAAGCGTAAAATTAAATACATACAAGAGTACTCTTATCAGCCAGAACATTATGACCACCGACCTACTACCTATATAAACCCGTTCAGGCTACAGTAGCCTCACCACTAAGGAGCTACCTCTATTCAGACGGACGTAAGGTGCATGTGGTATCAGTGAGCCTGCTGTCAGTGTGTAGAATGGAGAAGACGCGCCATCTGAGTTTGAGCGAAGGCAGACTGTGAAGGTCCGTAGGCTCGGAATAAGCATTTCGGAAACTGCACGACTTGTCAGGCTTCGAGGGATGCTGTGGTGAGTGTCTTCAACACGTAGAAAAACCAAGGTGAAACAGCATGCAGCCCTCGTGGGGTTGGACGGCCACCTCTCATTACATATGTTGGACATCGTATGCTGGGCAGACTGGTAAAACAGGACAGGTGGCGGAACTAACATCAGACTTTGATGCTGGGCAGAGTAAAAGTGGGTCTCAACACAAAGTGCACCGAACTCTCCTAACGATGGGCCTCCGCAGCCGACGACCCATGAATGTGCCAAAGTTACACCGCAGCGTCGGCAACTACGACTGACATGGGCACGTGCCCATCGGCACTGGACCATGGCGCAGTGGCAGAGTGTTGCATGGCTCGATGAATTCCATACCTTCTTCACAATTCTGATGGAACGGCGTGAATCTGTCGCCTTCCAGAAGAACAGCTCCTTCACACCTGTACTGCTGGACGGAGCCAAAGAGGCGGTGGCTCTTTTATGCTCTGGGCGTGGGCGTTCATGGGTCCAGTGGAGCTCGTTCAAGGCACCATGACGGCCAGGGAGTATCGTACACCAGTTGCAGACAACGTACACCCCTTAAAGACGATCATGTTTCCCCACGGCAATGGCGTTTTTCAGAAAGATAATGCGCCATGTCACAAGGCCGGCAGTGTGATGGAGTGATTCGAGGACTACAGTGGTGGGTTCCAATAGATGTGCTGGCCCCCCAACTCGCCAGATCCAAGATGTGATTGAACATGGCATCAGAGCTTATCGTCCCCCTCCCAGGAATTCACGGGAATTAGGTGACTTGTTTGTGCAGATGTGGTACCAACTCCATCCAGCGATCTACCAAAGCCTCACTGCTTCCATACCAACATGCGTCGCAGCTGTTGTCCGTTGTAAAGGTATACATACCCGTTATTATGTAAGTGGTCATAAAGTTCTGAATGATAAGTGCAGTTGAGTTTTGAATTTGAATTTCAATGAAAACACAGAGAAAAATAAAAGATTAGTGATTCTCGGCACTTTTTTGATCACGAGCGATGTTGCATGGCAAACGAACTAAAAAAAAAAAGCAATTGTTCGTCACAAACTACCGCCTGCTGCAATGTAAAAGCTAAGTATGGCCACGGAGGCTAAACTGGCTAATGACGATTCGGGATTAAACGGGAACATCGTCCTCGCCAACGGCAGCTATCGACTCCCGCCAGAGGGCAGCCAGATGTCGAGCGGGATGTGGGTGAAGATCTGGTTGACGAGGTCGATGAACACCTCGCTGAGCGCTTCGCCCAAGGGTTCCTCCAAGTCCGCCAGCACCTCCTGCCCGTTCTTGTTGAGGAACGTGTTAAGCGTGTGCCCTGCAACAAGCCGGTGATGCGTAACTACGTGACCTCTAAGCCGGAGAGCAAGATTTTTTGCATCTCTCTGTAAAACAGCATTGCAACAATACAAATAAGAGTGTGAGAGACTTGTTCTCGGCGGGCACGTACAAAGTCATACGCGCATGAGGCAAAGTGGGCACATTTGTGGTGTCTGTGAGCCAAGACAAAACATAACCCTAGAGAAGGTGAGGTAAGGTGACCTAAATATGATACTAAACACAAAATCTGTATTTTTAAAGTAAAAGAGTAACTTAAAATTGTAAATATTAGAGAATACAAGCTGCTTTAAAATGCATTGCATCTAGTTCTTTAAAGTTACTAACGTAGACTAGAAAAAATAAGCGAAAGTGTATCATTTGGTACTGAAATTCTTAAATATGATACGCCCTGTTCAAAATATGATTCTGGTGCAATACTGTAATGTACACTGAAGATACAATGTTAATGTCTTGTAAATCAAACTCAGAGTAGTCAGAACAATACATATGAATAAGTACGATTTTTCTGTGGGGTATGTTTCTAAGACATTTATGGCTTAAAAGGTGTGTTGCAATGAACTAAAGAAATTTATTTAGCCGATTCTCCTATTTTTAACAGTATAAAGCCAACCAGTAATGAATAAGAAGTTTTTTCAATTATATTTAATAAAGGGCACTAATGCATGAAAGGGGAATATTGTCTTTTTTCTTTTCAAGAACATCAACAGGATCGTTAAACACAAAGCAGATTCATCGTTTGATATGTCGCACCTCAGTAGAAATTTGAGAGTTTGGCAGTTTTCCTGTTACTGATTTGAATGGAAATCATTGAATTCCATACGTATACGTAATGTTCACAATAAGGACTGGTTAGACAAATTTGTAATGGTAATAATGATGCTCTATTGCGTTTTTTATTTATGGCTATATCATTGGAGGAAATTGTTAGGATAATTTAACGCTTACAGGCTCTGCAAATGAACCACGATTTAAGGTGAATGAGTGTTCATATGGCAACAAGTTATAAAATATATTTGTTTCTTCGCTCTGATTGTGATATAAGAAACGAATTACTGCTAATACATTTACTTACAGACGGCCACCATGGTCGAATGGAGACGGCGCTGTAGCTTAGCGTCACTGCTCTTTGTAATCAGAAACTAAGTGAAGTTTCTCGTCACTGGCATTTAAGAGGTGTCGTGCTCCATCCGCACAGAACAGCTCACTAGAGCTGCACTCTACCAAAACTACGGTACACTACATAAATGAGGTAGTAAATGGTAGGATTACCCATAGTATTGGTACAACGGGTTGGGGAGGAAACGTAAATGAATGTTTAAGAGAGAAAATGGAAGCCGATGACTTCTCTTTGTGTTTTGTTTGTTTGGTTGTTTGTTTGTTTTGCACATAATTAGAATCAAACATCAGTTGGTGTTAGTCCATGTGTATTTTGTTTCCTTACAGAATATAAATTGCATTTTATAAGTTATAAAAACTAGATGATCTCGTAACTCTTGTGGTTTTATGATGTAAGCAAAGCAATTACTTTTGATGGAAGGAGAATTTCATTGCACAAATACAGCTGTTGTTACTTTGTAGTCCATAGAATTTTTTTCATCATGATCAATTGCAAGAGTTTTCTGATAAAAGCGAAAGATGCTTACGAATAACAGAAACGTGTTTTACAACATTTCAATGAAGCTTTGTGCCAATATTAGTATGTATTTGGTCAGCGTTCTTTTTTTATCTTTCTGTTGAGAAAATAGCGTTTTCTAGCGCTATCTGGTAAATCTGTATTATTTTCTTTATTTTTACCACAACATCCCACTGTTTCACCAATTTTCGAATAGAATCTCAATTAAATATTGACAGTCTCAGTTTTACTATAAATACTGTTTGTTCTCAAGTAAATGACCGGAGGACAACCATGCAGCACAAAAATTTCCATAGATTACCCTGTCCATTATATATCCTCACAAAGTTTGTAGATGGCTCGTCACTTCCGGCTTTTAGGGGATTCTAGTAAGACACTGATCGCATACGCGAATAAAGCTATCGTTATAAGATAACGCGCGATAGGAATGCAACACACCTAACATACAGATAACATGAGTACGTCGTTAACTCACCAAAGCTGCTAGGAAAACTACCGAAGTAGCATCAGAGAAATTATCATTCACTTTTCTTTTCTCCCACATGTTTGTGTTTCATGAAGGATCAGTCAATTCTCATATCATATGACTGTTCTTTACAAGCATAGACAGGTGGACTGATGAAGTAAACAGTACTTTCATCACGTTGTCACGGAGCAAGATAATTAGTGACTCACCTAACACCTTGTTGCCGTTGAACAGGTTGTAGAGGTGGATGTGCATGGATGCGACGGTGAAGTCGACCTTCATGGTGACGATGCGCATCACATCGCGGCCACGAACGCTATCCACCACGTACCTCGTGGACACCGTCGTTGTCGTATTGCCTGAAAGAACATAGGAACCTGTTATTTCTATAGCTTCCCGTCAGTCTTTGAATAAGAAGCACTGGAGGCGGACACTGCACACAAAAGTTACACTTGTAACACATACTTTGTTCGTGAAAGAAGACTATACGTATTTGTCACGTTAGAAACACATAACACATTTTCAAAATGCTCGCCGCTCGCTTTCACACATGCGTGTAGTTGTCTGGTGACTGAGTGTTCCATCTTTACAAAGGCCTGTTCCGGAGTCCACACTTTAATGCTACGTTGAATGTTTTCCAGATAAACAATTGCTCTAGGTGACACTCCAAACAATCGAGATCGGGAAGCGTGCTATCTATCACCAAAGACACCTTTGATTACGCAACTGAAATACTCTGGATCTCTGCTTTACACAGAACACGAACTGCTACTTATTGGGAAGGGCAAGTTTCTCTGTTTTGTAGTCTGATCTGTAGCATAAGGATTTTCAGCTGGCTACCAATAATGACTGAAAAAATCTACCATTTCATCTCTTCCAAATGTTGGCTCATCTGTACATAAGACAGAAGATAAAGTTTAATAACAGCTCATGGGGGAAAGTTCTCCAATGGATCTCGCACACACTGAAAATTAGATGGACGAATGAACTGCCCGTAATGTGCTCTCCGTGCGCTACTATGATATGTATCGCTTCCTATAGCGATGTGTCGTTTGTTGATACACACCCCATATTCTTCGTCAGTCTGCAGAACGCACTCTTTCTGGTCACGAATATGAATGAGTTTTGATATAACTCAAACCATAATTTGTCGTGCTATCAACCAATGTCTCAGTAACATATGCAGTGATTATTTTCGATGCGTACGTAAATATTACATGTTGAAAGTACGGACAACTTGCAAAGGAAAATTCGTCTTTTTTACCGACGGCCGAGGCAACAATTAATAGGAAAGTTTTCTTGTATACAAAAACAGTTTTTGGGCGGAAATTTCATGCACAGTTATCGAACAGACAGTCTGAATAAGCAGCCGTGCGCGACGAGTCTTGATAATTTGTTTAGTGGATATGGCAGGTGAGTGTTCCGTGACGCATCACAACGCTCTCTGCTAGTGAATGCAAACCTGAAACTGGAAGAGGAAATCTAAGAAACAGAAGGCAAATATCGTGTTCATTTGTTAATAAAGGTTTACGTGTAATCTTTATCGAACTGAGTTACTGGTTCTTCACTTTGTCATATCGTATGAAGCAAACACCAATTACTTGGTCACTAGAAATGCCGCATAAGTAATCCTACATCACCGTATCTTTCTGCAGAGGCGTGGGATTCCCCATTTACCAGATAAGAGCATCGTGTGCATTGGAAAAACCATTCATGTGGAGAAGCCGCTTCATCAGGAAACATGACTTTCTTCGGCAATGAGCCACCATTAATGTATGATTGTCAGATCCATCTGAAGGAAGCAGAAATTAATTTGCTTTTCAGAGTCTACAGGCACACGTTTTAGTAGATCCTGCCTATGATACGGATAGTATTTTGTTTCTTTTAGAGTGCACCGAACAGAAAACGGGGTCCTCTGTATCGATTTGATATGTTTCAAATGCTTGCCCGTTGTTCTTCCATACCTGGCATGCCCTCTTCTTTCCTCAGATCCGCGGCTTGTTCGTTGTAACATCACACGGGGGATTCTTCCTTTCTTAAACATATACCGACAGAAAAATGTATCATTTTTGGAAGCCACTTCCTTCTATAGATGAAACGCTGCTTCGCAATTGCCGTCAACCAAACGCACATGTGCATGAATGTGCACTCCTTACTTGAAAATTTCGTCATAACTAACGTCATTTCACGATTACTGGAAACAACTTTTGATGTGGAGCTCACTACATCACCTTCCTGCAGAATGAGACAGGCGAAATACTGATTTCGCCCAGGAGCGCTGCCGGCCAAGCCTACAGGAAGTTCAGTGTTTCTAAGGTTTCGAGTCTCTTTCGAAGGTTATATCATTGACACTTTAAGTGTAGATTGCAGTTAACGTGCTTTGTTTAGAAAAAGCAGATTCATTATATCATGATAATGCGATCGCTACACGTATGAAATACTTCATTTTATGTTCTTGCTACATGTCATTTGTGACGTACATAAAAGTAACAACAGCCGCGTAAATGTTTCTGAGACTTGGTACCAACGAAGGCAGGATTGGGTTGCGATTGTGGGCTGGACCAAAATCAATTACTGTTGGTTAGTTTATATTTCAGTCACAAACACTTTACTTGGAAATAACAACAAATGAAAGGTGACAATAAACTAATAAATGTTCCACGACTGAAGACCTTAATGACAACAAATTCAAATTCTTTCTCAGCTGAAAGCTCCAATAGTGATAATTTAAAACTGTTTCACGGCTGAAGGCCTGACTATCAATCCTTTTAAGAACCAGTTAAACATCTTAAAATTTGAAATGACAGTCATTACAATATTAAAAAAAACAGTCATCAAATCTGACCATATTAAGAGAGGGGGGGGGGGGGGGGCGAGGCGCAGACGTTGCCCTAAGGATCGACCTGGTTGAGTAACTCAACTTCGAAAGCGATGAGACAGGCAGCCAAGAGTTGCAGTCACTTCACGAGATGGTAACTCAGACTAGAGGCAGTATAAACGCGTGACCATAATCATTTGCCGATCTACCTAACGTGCGATGACCAATGCAACGATGGAATAACACACCCAAGCCGGAACCAGTGGTCGGCACTACGTCTCCAGACTCCGGTGTTTAGAGCATCCACTACTACCAGAGTAGGTAAAAAATAAAAAAAACACCACCTGGCCCAGAAATCAAGGAATATCTTGACCTACACGCGTCACCGGACAGCAAGGGCAAGGCGAGGAAAAGTACACTGCCGTAACATACACTAAGCTCCAGGTAACTGGAGCGTTAGCGGCCACGAGGCAGGAAAAATACCACTGGTTGAATTTTACAAATAATAACGTACAGAATGCAACAATTAATAATAAGAAGTTGGGGAATGCTAATTAGGTTGGCCTTCCCCAAAGGCTCAACTCACTCCTCTTTGTCTCGGTGACACTGCGAGCAGCAACACGCAAGCAAATGGCGAGGTCTCACATTGGTGGAGGTTTCACTACTTGAATTAAGGCCCACTCAACTTGAACCTCCTGGGTCCGGTTGACAAAGAGGTTGTACCCCTTGCCACTACAGCCCTTCCATCCGGCAGTGCATGCATGCCACCAGTGGTCCCGGCTTGTCCTCGCGCTGCGCGGACCTGGCTGCTCGTCCGTCCCTAACCGAACTGCCGACTCACACGACGCGGGAACACCACAACGTCGCCCCCAAAGATAGTACCACCATTACTGCTGTCACTAGCGGAGAGAAAAAGCAGGCAAACGGAGAGGCGCCACTGAACACAAGAAGAAGACGACAACCGTAACTGTACCAACTAAACGATGCCAACCTAGCAATGACACCAACGCGAGCCCCAGCACAGCTCAGTTGCTTTGCGTGGTAGATGATCCATGGGTTTTCCATGATTTTTTGCGTCTTCTGTACATAACTGATTGTCCACACAAACCAAATACCGAAAAGTAATAGAAAATTTTAAAAACTCGTGCCGTATTAGGGACTCGATTCTACGTTAAGATCTCCCCTTCACAAAGACCGATGAGGATCTTGTAGATAAACAAGTGAGATCGCAGGCCCTGCTTCCAGTACTTCCTCGGTGGAGGGAATTGACAGAAAGTCACTCAGTCTCATAACAACGATTGACAGAGAAACAGTGGTCTGGCTTAGAAGACATAGAAAATGCGACTATGCTTATCTCCTGGCTCTCTTGTATCACGTCCAGTAAGTCAATAAGCAGAGTGGACTGCCGGCATCATGACGGTCTCCAGTAATCTCTACAGTGTTTAGATATTTGGAAATGGGTATACAGAATATTGAAGAGTGACATTAGTACTTTTACGAAATATAATTTAAGTCTGATTGTTAGTAAAACTGTGGAGTTGTAATACGGGGTCGCACAGGGTACAAGAGAATGACAGAGACTGAGAAACACTACTAAATGTCATAGAGGTAGGAGTCTCCCCTATCAGCTGTCATCCTGCTTTCTCTGATGACCTTAAAAGAAAGAAACTGTGGAAGAGGTAATTCAAATACAAAGGGCACGCCCCAAAGTGAACTAACTAAAGTCTATTATTAAACAGTAGAATCGTGTCTATGAGCTGCGTTTAGGTTTACAAAAAAATAGCTCTGAGCACATGGGACTTAACATCTGTGGTCATCAGTCCCCTAGAACTTAGAACTACTTAAACCTAACTAACCTAATGACATCACACACATCCATGCCCGAGGCAGGATTCGAACCTGCGACCGCAGCGGTCACGCGATTCCAGACTGAAGCGCCTAGAACCGCATGGCCACACCGGCCGGCGTTTAGGTTTACATTTTTACTTGTCCTGCGTAGGATAGTCATACCTACTGGTCTGCGCTTTACGAGCATGATACACTAAACCACGAATTCTCTTTCGTGCAAATTATTCCTCATGCCAAAATTCAGTTTTAACACCGTAATATTCTAAGACGCATAGTCCTTACGAGGTATTGCACCAAGCACTTTAAATGGCAGAAAGAAAATAATTTTACTACGGCCCAGATTTGGTCCCAAAATTTTACCGACCTGAGACTTACAGCTACATACAAAACTATCATTTGTAGGGTTGCAATAGCATGTTTAGCAAACAAATAAAAGACGAAGCAATTGAAAGAAATTTCTTATTTTAGACAACGCACTATAACAAGTCTCAAATTCCGTATATGTAGGGTGCGGTAACAACTTAAAAACTATAATGATATTCATGACAAAATTATTAAAGTTCAGCACATGTATGGAATTATAAACAAAAACTTAGCAAGTAAGATGAGGAAAGACACGAGATTAAAGTTTAAAAGAAAAACGACTTTGCCTTTCTCAGTGGCAGTCTTGAACTGAAAAACGAAAGACAAAAGCAGCGTACAGTCGGCTGAAATGGTATTTTTGAGATAAGTCAAATGTTACTCAAGGAGGGATCTTATAATAAATAAGAAATACGGGAAGAAATAAAAATATTTAAATTAGCCGACAACGTGGAAGCAACAACCTATAGAGAAGACAGAATTCCAGTGAATGTAAACAACTACAAGCCTTCAGGAAAAAAAGACACGTTGGAAGACCTAGGAAAAGGTGATCTTAAAATCGAGAAGTTGGAACAGGCATATTGCGTAATTTTTGAAATGAAGAAGAAAGTAAACATGATGATGAGCTGCCATACTCCGAGGAGCGTAGGGGACGATGCGGGAGACCCGCACCACCGGCTAGGCACGGTCCTAGGAGAAGTTTTTTGCCATTACCTTCCTCCGACCATAACGGGAATGAATGATGATGAAGACGACACAACAACACCCATTCATCTCGGGGCAGGGAATCGAACCCGGGACCCCGTGCGCGGAAAGCGAGAATGCTACCGCAAGACCAAGAGCTGCGGACATGAGGTAACATACTCGCCCCATACTAGTTGCAATACAAGATTTCCTTGTGATAAAAGAAAATAACCAGAAGAGCGGAATGTGAAGAAAAAGAAGCAAATACCATTGTTTACGTAGTTCATTGGGTAACAAGTAAAGGAATTTCACCGGTCTTTCCTCTGAGTATTTCCTCTTTCATTGTAAACACGTGTAGCTCAGAGTATTACGTAATGGAAGAACGGCGTAAGCTACACCCTTGGTATTCCACTTAGATACAGCGGCATGGATCTAACTGCAGATTGTATTTTTGGGGGTGGTTGGAAATTGCGTTTATCGTATTATCTGTCGTCGTGGGCGTCCTGTAAACTTTAAAGACGTCGCAGTGATAGTGTTTTCTTAAGGTCTCTTGTTTAATGTGCTCGATTTATTTCTTTATGAGTGTTTTAATCAGTTCTGAGGTTCATCTTCCAGCATACTATGTCATTCGTTTCTTCTACTTGGTTCGCTGTTCGAATAGTATTCTTGAAATAAGTAAATCCAGAAATAGAACTTCTTCCTGAACGTAACAATCCAAGCTATATTCAAAATCCGTTGAGATACCAGCTTCAGTACTTAAGATTTACCATACTGTTTTCTTCTAAATGTTTCATGATTACATCAAAAGCTACATAGGCTACAAGCTTTCTTCGTCAAAGAACAGCCGTGCTGTTGTTCAGGAAATTTTAATGTCTTATGAATAATTTATTAGCTGAGTAGTGTTTCTAACTATTCTGTAGTCACAAAGTCTGTAATACCGGTTGAAAAGCATTTGCTTTTGTTTTACCAAAAGGTATGTAGGGGACTCCCTGAAATTAACTAATGCAGTGATTAGTTTGTCTACCTCAGGTTAGCATGTTAGGTGTTTTGTGTTACTTTAGTGCAACTTTTTATGTTTTCATAAACTACATACCTGAGGGAGATTAAAACCGGTGCGGAAGATGATATTTCAAGCAATATTTACAAACAAAAAGCACATCCCAATGTACGCAGGGAACAAATGACGAAAAGAACACTGACAATAATTCGGTAAATGAGTTGTCTTTGGACCTTAAACAGAACGAAATTGTAAAATACGTGTTATTTTCAGGAGAATGACAGTTTAACTGTATAAAACGAAACCCGTATGGTGCACAAAAGAGGGAATTACTATCTGCATATTATAGCGTTTTACTATTTGGGGTGTGGAATTTCAGAAGTTTGAAAGTGGTAGGGAAGCTAGAAAATCTGGAAAAGGGAAGTGCTATGGCTCAATATAGATATAGCGACGGACAGTGAAGTGAAATGGAAAGAAGAGAAGGATTTCTGGCCATATGAGTATAGGGTAATATCTAAAGCAGCAGAAAATGGTATAACGGAAGTGGGTTTCATTATGAATACGAAGGTAGGGCAGAGCAAACCAACACAGACAAAGATAATTTAGGTGTTCGTGCAGACATCGCAAGCCGAAGATGGTTTTCATCTTCACCGCACTCGCTGCACAAGTATGCTGCGACAAAATTCTGGCACGAATATTTTCAGCACATATTGCCACTAATCTCGCTGGTCTCTTTTCCCTCATAACACAGAAGTAGCATCTTCCATGATGACTGGTTTCTTTTAGTGCTGTAGGAGGAGATTCAGCTTTCGGTAATCCCAAAATTTCCGTGGTACAGATGTTGATGTTTGTTGGAGTATTTAGCTAGTTGACCTTCAGTGCCAAATAATCATGCAACAGTTTTTTGGTAAAAACTTTTACATAGTCTTTTCTGGGAATGGTTGAACAGCATGGAAGCTATACTATCACTGGAAACAGATGCCAAGACGGCACAGAAAACATGCGCATAAGACCCAAATATAAGATCAAGGAATCTAACTGGGAAGAACTCCATTACTGGGAGATAGAATAGATCTTAAAGTGCAAGAACTGACAGTGGCTATACACAAAGCAATGCAGGCATCTATACCTATAAGCAGAGATTATTCTAAAGGAGTACCTTGCATATGGACAGAGATGTTGCAGAAATTAAGACGCGAAACAAAAAGAGCTAGGAAGCTATATCAGAGGAGCATGAGTCAAGAAGAATTATAGAAGACAAATGTAATGCGAGCCTCCACGAACTTGAGGAATGGTGTCGAAGTGTTAAGTTGCCACTAGCACCTCACAAAACAACGTATCCCCTGCTGAAAGGTAACCTAAAAAGAAACCCTAAAATAAAATTCCCCCCCTCCCCCCATGAACCAAGGACCTTGCCGTTGGTGGGGAGGGTTGCGTACCTCAGCGATACAGATGGCCGTACCGTAGGTGCAACCACAACAGAGGTGTATCTGTTGAGAAGCCAGACAAACGTGTGGTTCCTGAAGAGGGGCAGCAGCCTTTTCAATAACTGCAGGGACAACAGTCTGGATGATTGACTGATCAGGCCTTGTAACACTAACCAAAACGGCCTTGCTATGCTGGTACTGCGAACGGCTGAAAGCAAGGGGAAACTACAGCCGTAATTTTCCGCGAGGGCATGCAGCTTTACTGTACGGTTAAATGATGATGGTGTCCCCTTGGGTAAAATATTCCGCAGGTAAAATAGTCCCCCATTCTGATATCCAGGCGGAGACTACTCAGAGGACGTCGTTATCAGGAGAAAGAAAACTAGCGTTCTACGGATAGGACCGTGGAATGTCAGTTTCCATAATAGGGCAGGTAGGTTAGAAAATTTAAAAAGGGAAATGGATAGGTTTAAGTTAGATATAGTGGGAATTAGAGAAGTTCGGTGGCAGGAGGAACAAGAATTTGGGTCAGGTGAATACAGGGTTATAAATACAAAATCAAATAGGGGTAATGCAGGAGTAGGTTTAATAATAAATTAAAAAAATAGGAGTGCGGGTAAGCTGCTTTAAACAGCATAGTCAAAGCATTATTGTGGCTAAGATAGACACGAACCCCATGCCTGCTACAGTAGTACAAGTTTATATGCCAACTAACTCTGCAGATGATAAAGAAATTGATGAAACATATGATGAGATAAAAGAAATTATTCAGGTAGTGAAGGGAGACGAAAATTTAATATTCATGGGTGACTGGAATTCGAGCGTGGGAAAAGGGAGAGAAGGAAACATAATAGGTGAATATGGATTGGGGCTAAGAAATGAAAGAGGAAGCCGTCTGGTAGAATTTTTGCACAGAGCAGAACCTAATCAAAGCTAACACTTGGTTCAAGAATCATAAAAGAAGGTTGTATACATTGAAGAATCCTGGAACTACTAGAAGGTATCAGATAGATTATATAACGGTAAAACAGAGATTTAGGAACCAGGTTTCAAACTGTAAGACATTTCCAGGGGCAGATGTGGACTCTGACCACAACTTATTGGTTATGAACTGTAGATTAAAACTGCAGTAACTGCAAAAAGGTGGGAATTTAAGGAGATGAGACCTGGATAAACTGACTAAACCAGAGGTTGTAAAGACTTTCAGGGAGAGCATATGGGAACAATTGACCGGAATGGGGGAAATAAGTACAGTAGAAGAAGAGTGGGTAGCTCTGAGAGATGAAGTAGTGAAGGCAGCAAAGGATCAAGTAGGTACAAAGACGAGGGCTAGTAGAACTCCTTGGGTAACAGAAGAAATATTGAATTTAATTTATGAAAACAGAAAATATAAAAATGAAGTAGGCAAAAAGGAATACAGACGTCTCAAAAATGAGATTGATAGGAAGTTCAAAGTGGCTAAGCAGGGATGGCTAGAGGACAATTGTGAGGATGTAGAGGCTTATCTCACTAGATGTAAGATATATACTGCCTACAGGAAAATTAAAGAGACCTTTGGAGAAAAGAGCGCCACTTGTATGAATATCAAGAGCTCAGATGGAAACCAGTTCTAAGCACAGAAGGGAAAGCTGAAAGATGGAAGAAGTATATAGAGGGTCCATACTAGGGCGATGTACTTGAGGACAATATTATGGAAATGGAAGAGGATGCAGATGGAGATGAAATGATGCATACGATACTGCGTGAAGAGTTCGACAGAGCACCGAAGGACTTGAGTCGAAACAAGGCCCCCGGAGTAGACACCCTACCATTAGAACTACTGACAGCCTTGGGAGAGCCAGTCCTGACAAAACTCTACCATCTGGTGAGCAAGATACCCTTAGACTTCAAGAAGAATATAATAATTCCAATCCCAAAGAAGGCAGGTGTTGACAGATGTGAAAATTACCGAACTATCAGTTTAATAAGCTACAGCTGCAAAATACCAACGCGAATTCTTTACAGACGAATGGAAAAACTGGTAGAAGCCGACCTCGGAAAAGATCAGTTTGGATTCCGTAGAAATGTTGGAACACGTGAGGCAATACTGACCCTACGATTTATCTTAGAAAATAGATTAAGGATAGGCAAACCTACGTTTCTAGCATTTGTAGATTTAGAGAAAGCTTTTGACAATGTTGAGTGGAATACTCTCTTTCAAATTTTAAGGGTGGCAGGGGTAAAATACAGGGAGCGAAAAGCTATTTACAATTTGTACGAAACCAGATGACAGTTATAAGAGTCAAGGGGCATGCAAGGGAAGCAGCGGTTGGGAAGGAAGTGAGACATGGTTGTAGCCTCTCCCCGATGTTGTTCAATCTGTATACTGAGCAAGCAGTAAAGGAAATAAAAGAAAAATTCGCAATAGGTATTAAAATTCATGGAGAAGAAATAAAAACTTTGCCATTGTAATTCTGTCAGAGACAGCAAAGGACTTGGATGAGCAGTTGCACGGAATGGACAGTGTCTTGAAGTAGGATATAAGATGAACATCAACAAAAGCAATACGAGGATAATGGTATGTAGTCGAATTGAGACGGCTGATACTGAGGGAATTAGATTAGGAAATGAGACACTTAAGGTAGTAAATGAGTTTTGCTATTTGGGGAGCAAAATAACTGATGATGCTCGAAGTAGAGAGGATATAAAATGTAGAATGGCAATAGCAAGGAAAGCGTTTCTGAAGAAGAGAAATTTGTTAACATCGAGTATAGATTTAAGTGTCAGGAAGTCGTTTCTGAAAGTATTTGTATGGAGTGTAGTCATGTATGGAAGTGAAACATGGACGATAAATAGTTTAGACAAGAAGAGAATAGAAGCTTTCGAAATGTGGTGTTACAGAAGAATGCTCAAGATTAGATGTGAAGATCACATAACTAATGAGGAGGTATTGAATAGAGTTGGGGAGAAGAGGAGTTTGTGGCACAACTTGACAAGAAGAAGGGAGCGGTTGGTAGGACATATTCTGAGGCATAAAGGGATCACAAATTTAGCATTGGAGGGCAGCGTGGATGGTAAAAATCGTAGAGGGAGAGGAAGAGATGAATACACTAAGCAGATTCAGAAGGATGTAGGCTGCAGTAGGTACTGGGAGATGAAGGAGCTTGCACAGGATAGAGTAGCATGGAGAGCTGCATCAAACCAGTCTCAGGACTGAAGACCACCACAACAACAACGAAATAAAATTAAATTATATAACGATTAGAAGAAGCGCAGTAACTAGATATCTAGGGGTATTTCTCGACGAACGTCGTAACTTTGCACATCGTGTAGAAGATACAGGCAGGAAAGGTACCAGTGTAATGAATAAAATTATAACCATTGCAAATATCCAACTTCGGCTTCCCTTGAAGACAGAGTATATGACCAATCTATATTAGCATCAGCAGTAGGATATTAGCTCATAGACTGCAGCTTGAGAATCCAGCCTCAGTAATGAGAAGAGTTTAACGAGGCGTGCTTCTAAGCACCATCCCGAATGGTTAGTAATTGTAGGAAAATGTCCACTGGACTTGGAAATTACGAAAAGGGGAGCCTTTATTGGTTATAAAAGGCAATCAAATGGAAGTACGAAGGCTGCTTGGAACTGAGGCCAGTTCGAAAAAGGCAATAAAAGGTCGTATATTACAACTGTGGAAAAATGAATGGGCTCTTCAGGCACTGGCAGGAGAACATATGAATTTTTCCCTGACGTCAGGGAGAGATTCAAAATGGGATTTCTTAATCCATCGAGTGGGCTGATACATTACATGAGTGGCCATGGCCCTTATGTCACGTGCCTGTACAAAATCAGAAGACTGATGAATGACAGCTGCTGCGCCTGTGGCAGTGGGGGCCCACAACACACACATATTGTGGGACTCCGCGCTCTATGAAGATGCAGCGGGTAATGGACATCAGGTGACAAGGATGTCGGATCCCAAAGCACCACTAAGGAGTGAGTCGACCTGGCGCATTATCGACGATACTGTAGCCGCAGTATCCAGGAAGGCCAAGGAAGACTTCACGATGCATTCAACCGTAAGTCGTCACACTTCCATCTTGGCTAGACAACATAATCTGCAGATGGAGAGAAGATGACTGAGGTTGGCGACCACCAAGTGAAATCCTGTACCAAGAATCCACATTGCGTTGATGCAAGTGATCATGGAAGTGTGGACTTTAGGAAGTAACAGTGACAGGTGGAATTACTCGCTACAGTGGAAGCGCTGATGTCGTGCTGCCCGACGCCCAAGGAATCCATCAGACTATCGCTGTTGACTGGGGTACCATGAGGGCGGATCCAGTAGCGGGAACAACGACGCACAAGTTAAATGCACCAAAATAACTGAAGAAACAGAGAACAAATTCTAGTGCTTGAAGTAGATTAGTACTTGGGTAATTCGTTAAGGGTTTTAATGTAGTTTTGCAGTAGCAGAAGTAGTTGTAGTTTTTTGTAATCTCTGTGTTTAAAAAAGAATTAGGTATTAAAAGTAAATAATTAATAGGTAACTTATAACTATCCAAGGATATGTATTTTTATGTCGTATTTTAGCTGTTTAGAAGAATAAATGAATAAAATATTCAGATCAGGAAAGGAAGGTCAGCTTAGTGTCCTTTATTTATTTTGTTTGGGAAATTGAAGTAAATATCGGTCCTAATTACTTAATTAATCATAAATATCGGGCCTAATTATACAAAGCACTGTACTCGAATGCGCCCAGTCACTCACAACCAAATATTCTACAGATGCAGTGCATTAGCTCTATTTTTGTATGTCTGTGTCCATGAGTGTGTTGGGAGTGGCTCCAATAAACCCGGCCCAGTCCTCTCGCTGGTGGATCCACCACTCATTAATACCCAAAACGGTGTGTAGAGGGTGATACGCAATGCAGTACATCTGGGATACGGTTCGAAGATGGATATCCTAGCGAGAGGACGCTCGCCTAGACACACACATGCAGAAAACAAAGGAAATACACTGCATCTGTCGAATATATGATTGTGAGCGACTGGGTGCTTTTGACTACAGTGCTATACTACATCATCCGACAAATGTGGCGTTATATCTTGCACATAAGAACATGAGAATAACACTCACGAAGGACTGTCTCCTTCCATCCAACGGATATCTATCACACAAAGTAGCGGAATTGCGATGATTATGTACTGTCACTGTCGATCTTTAAGAGTATAAAAGGCGACGTGATAGGCGCAGCAGGATGCCTTGGTTTCTTGTTATTACTGTAGAACTAGGCAATATTTTTACAAAATGACGGTAATATAACTTCCGTCGAAGATTTTATCCTTTTTAGTAGGGTGAATTTAAATGTGCTTACATCCCGTACGGAATGGATTTGCGAAGACCCTTTCTCTATTTGCGGGACTGTAGCACTGTCGAAAATAACGTACAAACCGCTGAAATCCAGACTTCACGATTGGTAACATATATGCATAGTCTCTCTATGTTTGTATGTAGAGCTGTCAGTGGCACACGGTTGCGGTTCGAACGCATAACTTGCTAACTGTTCGTCTATAAATTACTTTGCCTGGTGTGCGCACTCTAAAGGTACGGGGAAGGGAAGCTCTCACGTTCCAAAATGCTAATTGCAGTTGACACACTGTCTACTAACGAATAATTTATCACTAGGATAAAAAAATCAAATCTAAGTTTGTAGATGTCCTGACATAGTTGTGGGAATGTATCAAAGTTGGAAGCTGTAAACAAAAGTAGCGAAGCTCATCTGGCAAGCAATAAGAGCACATACGTTTGAGAAAAAATATCAATGCAGAAGTAGAAATCATGTCTGTACATATATCAACTCCCTGTTGCAGATCCCTACATGGGACAACCTCTCTGTTGTGTCGTAGCAATACACGAATTTGTTTCCAATCTGCACCACTCCTTGAATCTCATCTAGCTATGAGGTGAATGATCTTCCTATTCAAAATGCATGCATAAGATTATCAGGAGGATGGGAATTCTTAGGAGTTTTAATAGGCTGTTGTATAGCACACGCAAATATCGTCATATACAATTAAACAATGCATGAATACGCCAGCAATATGATCATACATATACGGAAATATAGAAAAAATGACAAAATCGGAAAAAATCGAGGAAAAACTGGTATAATGATGACAAATTGATGGGAAATACGTAAAACTGAGGAAAATACGACGAAATATGGAAATCACGGAAAAAACGTGGAAAATTACGCAAAATCAAATGAGAATAAACATAAAATTAAAGAGAAAGTACCATGAAATGCGAGGAACTGAGGGTTGGTGTACCTAGACATTGAAGACTGAAAAAAGCTGAAAAATTATGCTTTGGCTGCATTCAGTTTTAACCCTCCCCCTTGAACTGAAGCGACATAAGGATTACACAGAGGCACTACATTAAAGCAACCGAAACATATGTATCCCAATCCATAACTGTGTTCTTGAACATGCAGTTAAATATATACACTGCTGGCCATTAAAATTGCTACACCACGAAGATGACGTGCTACAGACGCGAAATCTAACCGACAGGAAGAAGATGCTGTGATATGCAAATGATTAGTTTTTCAGAGCATTCACACAAGATTGGAGCCGGTGGCGACACCTACAACGTGCTGACATGAGGAAAGTTTCCAACCCATTTCTCATACATAAACAGCAGTTGACCGGCTTTGCCTGGTGAAACGTTGTTGTGATGCCTCGTGTAAGAAGGAGAAACGCGTACCATCACGTTTCCGACTTTGATAATGGTCGGATTGTAGCCTATAGCGATTGCGGTTTATCGCATCGCGACATTGCTGCTCGCGTTGATCGAGATCCAGTGACTGTTAGGAGAATATGGAATCGGTGGGTTCAGGAGGGTTATACGGAACGCCGTGCTGGATCCCAACGGCCTCGTATCACTAGCAGTCGAGATGACAGGCATCTTATCTACATGGCTGTAACGGATCGTGCAGCCACGTCTCGATCCCTGAGTCAACAGATGGGGACATTTGCAAGACAACAACCATCTGCACGAAAAGTTCGACGACGTTTGCAGTAGCATGGACTATCAGCTCGGAAACCATGGCTGCGGTTACCCTTGACGCTGCATCACAGACAGGAACGCCTGCGATGGTGTACTCAACGACGAACCTGTGTGCACGAATGGCAAAATGTCACTCTTTCGGATGAATCCAGCTTTTGTTTACAGCATCATGATTGTCGCATCCGTGTTTTGCGACATCGCGGTGAACACACATTTGAAGCGTGTATTCGTCATCGCAATACTGGCGTATCACCCTGCGTGATGGTATGGGGTGCCATTGGTACACGTCTCGGTCACCTTTCGTTCGCACTGACGGCACTTTGAACAGTGGACGTTACATTTCAGATGTGTTACGACCCGTGGATATACCCTTCATTCGATCCCTGCGAAACCCTACATTTCAGCAGGATAAATCACGACCGCATGTTGCAGGTCCCCTACGGGCCTTTCTAGATGCATAAAATGTTCGACTGCTGCCCTGATCAGCTCATTCTGCAGATTTCTCACCAACTGAAAACATCTGGTAAATGGTGGCCAAGCAACTGGCTCGTCACAATACGCCAGTCACTACTCTTGATGAACTATGGTATCGTGTTGAATCTGCATGGGCAGCTGTACCTGTACACGCCATCCAAGCTGTGTGTGACTCAATGCCCAGGCATATCAAGGCCGTTATTATGGCTAGAGGTGGTTGTTCTAGGTACTGATTTCTCAGGATCTATGCACCCAAATTGTGTGAAAATGTAATCACATGTCATTTCTAGTATAATATATTTGTTCAATTAATACCCGTTTATCATCTGCATTTCTTCTTGGGTTAGAAATTTTAATGGCTAGTAGTGTAGATATTACCAAATTACAGTTGGTTTGCACAAGCAATGTTATTCTTCGTAAGTGTTAAGGAGAAGAATCAAAGCGTTTATCATACTTAAGGCATTCCCTAGAATGTTCTCTGGAGAGGGGACCGATGTCACACATACCACCTCTAATAACGTGAGGAGGGTGTATTCGAGAGACGTAGTGGTAGCATAAAACTGCTGTGTTGTTCTACACTTGAATACAACTACCTAAAATCAGACCAGGACTTTCTTGTGCAAGAGGAATGCTACCAGAGCCGCGGTGATGCTACTGTAAACAGTAATAAGTCTGTTACTTCTCCTCTGGCTACTGATTGTGATGCTCACTCCTTCTTAAGAGTTTGCTGCTTCGTCGTGGAAATTTTGGTGCAGCAGGGCATGAGTGGTACCTCAATGTATCAACCACGGACAATATTCATGTCGTTTTCTCCCCGCTCTATTTCCTATAGAGACATAGTCGCATCTGTCAAAAACGATACTACGACTAATAATAAGCACGACTGAGGTGGGACGTATGATTGAAGGTACATAGGTTTCTGACTTAAAAAGACGTATAAAATCCATTAATTTCCTAAGGTACAGAACAGCAATCTCCTGATTTCGTTCTAGCTGGCTTATAAGCAGCTCGAGTGGCTGATATACACTGACTATGCCTTCCTAGAACTCCAGAATAGTGTAGATGGAAGTAATTTTATCATTTTAAGTTCTCCCATTTGGATGGTCATTGTATTTATGATGTTGGACAAATATATCCTGTATTAGCGTATTTAGAGCGTTGCATTCTGCATGACTAATACTTCGGAAACCATATGGCTTTAACAATGTAGCAGTTTTTGCCGCAGAACCGTGTAGCCATAGATGTGTGTTTATGCTCTACAATCATTTGTCTCATCCCCGGATCTTCCTGGTACTGACTCCAGTGGAATAATACTTCAGAACTGATAGCACAGTTGATTTACCTGTAAAGTTTCAAACTCCATCCGTCTGGAGCTCCATCATGTATAAGCCACACGTTTCTTCTTCACTGTCTGTTGTATCACCGCAACACTCTCATGTCTACTATACACTGATAAGAGGTCCTACCCTCCTCGAAATGCACGGATCTGAAGAGATCTTGTCCATTTGGATGGGTGCCGTAGGTAAGATTGGTATACAGGGAGGATTGGTCAAGTACAGCGTTGGAGACGATCTGTCAATCTCTGACTTTATCCTACGAATGCGAGAGTACTCTGTGATGGCCAGCCGTAATCCTAAATTCTGAACTTTGATGAGCTGGAAATATGTAGATAACATAATTGCACCGAAATAGGAAGCTGCCTGGTATACTTTGATGTATATGACCGAATGTACGTACTGTACAGTCATCTATGTGCATTCTCAATCTAGTATATGGTACTTGCAAAACAGTCGACGGGGGATTTAGCAATCTGCTGTGTCATTGGCTGCCGTTGAAATTACGGAAAAACTGGTAAAATCGCTAAAATTGATCCTTCTATGAACTGCGGTGCGTATTAAATCATCTCGTATCAACGGTGTCTTTCCCATCCATCTGTCAACGGGTACATTGTTGATTACCACGTAATGACTGACTGACGCCAGCCGTGGTGGCCGAACGGTTCTAGGCACTTTAGTCCGTAATTGCACTGCTGCTACGGTCGCAGGTTCGAATCCTGCCTCGGGCATAGATGTGTGTGATGTCCTTAGGTTAGCTGGGTTTAAGTAGTTCTACGTCTGGGTGACTGATGACCTCAGATGTTAAGTCCCATAGTGCTTACAGCCATTTTCACCATTTGACTGACTGACACCACTTGGTTGAGATGGTGAGAGTCTTGACAGAACATTGGGTATCTGCTACTTGTCACTGTGGCGCATGAGATTAAATGTAGAGATCACCATTTTCAGACAGTTGTTTGAAAGCATTTCTCAATGCTGCAGGCTTATCCTATTTATATAGGCTGATATGCCTTACACATGTTTTTTTTCACCAATAAGTTAACAGTACCTCTTTTTATTTCTTCTGCAGAGTGTATAATAATTATGTATAGTAATTATGTCTTATTTATGGTTGTTCAAAGTAGAAAAATAAGTAAAGACTTATTATAGGTTAAGTGAATATTTTAGAGACGATGACACATTTAGCCACAATATTCGTAAGCAGCAGCAGTCTAACAAGGAAGGCTGGCATGTGTGTGTCATTCATCATGTTTCTGCCCAACTACGGAAGGCCGATGACGGGCGGAGTTTGCACAGCAGCATTGCTGTTCGCACATCAGTGGTCAATGTTCCAAGAACTGTCAGCATACTGAACTCATGTGCATGATGTATCTGGTGACGTGGAGGAGACGAGAAGGCATTGCCTGACCTTAGGAGGATCGAGGTAAAACAATGGAAAGCCGGCTCTGGTGTCAACATTGGTCACATTTCTGTCCAACATGAGAAGCATAGATCAGTGACCAAAGAGTCAGTCGCCGCCCTAGAAACTTAGCGACGTGTCAAAATCACAGAATAAATACACTCCTGGAAATGGAAAAAAGAACACATTGACACCGGTGTGTCAGACCCACCATACTTGCTCCGGACACTGCGAGAGGGCTGTACAAGTAATGATCACACGCACGGCACAGCGGACACACCAGGAACCGCGGTGTTGGCCGTCGAATGGCGCTAGCTGCGCAGCATTTGTGCACCGCCGCCGTCAGTGTCAGCCAGTTTGCCGTGGCATACGGAGCTCCATCGCAGTCTTTAACACTGGTAGCATGCCGCGACAGCGTGGACGTGAACCGTATGTGCAGTTGACGGACTTTGAGCGAGGGCGTATAGTGGGCATGCGGGAGGCCGGGTGGACGTACCGCCGAATTGCTCAACATGTGGGGCGTGAGGTCTCCACAGTACATCGATGTTGTCGACAGTGGTCGGCGGAAGGTGCACGTGCCCGTCGACCTGGGACCGAACCGCAGCGACGCACGGATGCACCCCAAGACCGTAGGATCCTACGCAGTGCCGTAGGGAACCTCACCGCCACTTCCCAGCAAATTAGGGACACTGTTGCTCCTGGGGTATCGGCGAGGACCATTCGCAACCGTCTCCATGAAGCTGGGCTACGGTCCCACACACCGTTAGGCCGTCTTCCGCTCACGCCCCGACATCGTGCAGCCCGCCTTCAGTGGTGTCGCGACAGGCGTGAATGGAGGGACGAATGGAGACGTGTCGTCTTCAGCGATGAGAGTCGCTTCGGCCTTGGTGCCAATGATGGTCGTATGCGTGTTTGGCGCCGTGCAGGTGAGCGCCACAATCAGGACTGCATACGACCGAGGCACACAGGGCCAACACCCGGCATCATGGTGTGGGGAGCGATCTCCTACACTGGCCGTACACCTCTGGTGATCGGCGAGGGGACACTAAATAGTGCACGGTACATCCAAACCGTCATCGAACCCATCGTTCTACCATTCCTAGACCGGCAAGGGAACTTGCTGTTCCAACAGGACAATGCACGTCCGCATGTATCCCGTGCCACCCAACGTGCTCTAGAAGGTGTAAGTCAACTACCCTGGCCAGCAAGATCTCCGGATCTGTCCCCCATTGAGCATGTTTGGGACTGGATGAAGCGTCGTGTCACGCGGTCTGCACGTCCAGCACGAACGCTGGTCCAACTGAGCCGCCAGGTGGAAATGGCATGGCAAGCCGTTCCACAGGACTACATCCAGCATCTCTACGATCGTCTCCATGGGAAAATAGCAGCCTGCATTGCTGCGAAAGGTGGATATACACTGTACTAGTGCCGACATTGTGCATGCTCTGTTGCCTGTGTCTATGTGCCTGTGGTTCTGTCAGTGTGATGATGTGATGTATCTGACCCCAGGAATGTGTCAATAAAGTTTCCCCTTCCTGGGACAATGAATTCACGGTGTTCTTATTTCAATTTCCAGGAGTGTATCTTTGATAAACGGGCATGTTGTGATCCTTTGAGGTGGTTCTTTGGAAGGTCTTTTGAGGGGAGAAAGAATACATGAAGAAACGTCACCTGGATGGACAGACCGATGGTTGTTAGCGGATGTCATACGCAACCACAACAACGTAGCCACTACGCCGCTCAACAGAGGAAGATGTCAGTACCATGCCAATAGGTCAACGTAGGAGATGGCATTCCAGACGTTACCAGAAAGAATTTCGTGTGGCACTTACCCAGGTGGCTGGTGAAGACAAAGGGACTGAGGCCTCATCAAATGGATCACCTGTGAACCTAGGGGTTGATGAACTCCGCTGGAAGACGCTGAACCTGAGAGTCAATGGTTCGATTCTGGGACAGAGCACTCCATGCCTCGCTTTAGTCGCTAGTTAATAACGCAAGGAGCGAATTCGCAAGGAGAAGACCACACCCCTGCCTCAGTGAGTCACGGGAACTATACTGAATAGAAGAATAAGCCACCAGCGCGCCGCTGCAACACGAGCCGTCGCTGCATCAGCTGTCACTGGAATATGCATGCTACGACTCTGACGCTCCGCTGCTGTGAGGGACTGGGTGAGTTGAAACACAATGTATTAGTCTGTTTGTTTAAATGGTCTTATGTCTCAGTAAATGTCAGTCATACCTCACCCAGTGAGCCAAAGAAAGAGCGCACTCCACCACCCACAAAGTGTCACTTCTTTCGCACCATCCCTGGCAAAATAATGTCCTTTCTCCCCTCTGTCACTGACACGCAATATCTAGTGTCACTAAACCCTAAACCACTACGCTATTACCTCATGCATGATGTGAACAGTACCTTCCAGCGATGGTCAACACTGGAATGGTAACCATGTAAATTACTGCAAAATGAGAAACAATGCTCTTCGAAACAGAAAACTGAGACATCTGCTACCCCATCACTGTGGAAGATGAGATTAACTGTGTAGGTCATCACCTTCAGAAATGCCCTACAATGATGCACTCTCTTCCAGTTTCCATATGTTGGGATGTCTTCCACAGTTTTGTTAATGAGAAACATTGCAGCCGCGTTTTATTTCTTGCAATCTGTGTGTTGTGGGATCTGCATAGTTTACGCCATGTGATTTTCAACTTTCTGTGCAAGCCAATGGATCGAAATGTGTTAATGTCGGTTTAGCATCTGACACAGACCTCGAACTCATGGTAGAAAAACAAAATTTATAGCAATGTACAAAACTGTTGGCATACACTACTTAGATGTGTTACAGCTGAAAAAACAATATATTAAGCTACTTATAAACGAACAGTACAGGAACCCCCTCTTGTGATTGATGGCCTGTTGGATGTGGTCTTCCGCCAGTACAGTCAACAAAATTTTGTGCTGGTCTGTGCAAGCAATTTCAACCACTGACCACCTGCTCCAGTGGAACGATACATGTATGTCTAATATGCTAGATGTTAACAGTTTTTAGACATATTGGAAGAGAGAGAGAGACATGATAAAATCTTGTAGAAGGTTCTGTTACAGTGAGTGGTATAACTGGTTAAAATTTGGATGCATATAGGTTTCTCGAAACCACACAGATCTTGCTCATAAAACTAACAGAAATCAGCTGTACTTATTCTCGTGGAATCATAATTGTTTTTATTATTATCGTCATGACTGCATGTTTAAAAAGAGGTGTTACCACATTTCCTATGTTATTTCATACCTCATAACCTCTAATTATAGAGCAGATTGAGTAAAACAGGTCATGATGACCAAATTGCTTGAAAAACTAGAACGCAAGGAGCTGCTTCTATTGCGAATTATTGTCTGTTCTATGACAGAAACTTTAGAGGCAGGTCGGTAGAGGGGATTTGTGAAAGAAAGCTGTCAAATGTAATCACACAGACGGTATCTGTTTTCGTTGGATCGGAAGAGAAAAACGTGGTAAAGTTTTCCACGAGGTTCTCACGTAAGACAGGCTCGTAAACGCCACTGTGATATAGCATCGCACTAGTAAAACGGGACCTGCCCTAGTGTAGAAAACAGCCAAGTCCTCTTGAATAATAGGTTGTTGTTGTCGAATGTAAAACAATTGTGTTTTTTTCCGACATGTGAACAAATGGCATGAAAGGCTGTATTCTGTAATGTTATTTCCCATGTCTGAAATGTTTGTAATATACACGTGCATGACATTTATCTACACACATTGATCTGAACGTGAGAGAAGCTCTCAGGTCTTGTAATTTGTCCATCAAGCTGGAAGAAATTGCTTAACAAACATGTTTTTTCTTTGGAGTCTAAATTCTCACTTTTGTCTTAACTCTGATGATGGTTTCAAAATAACGAGGAGCGGTGTGATCGGTAGTCTTTGCAGAAAAATAACGATGGAGCATGTACACACTCAATGCTGATGTCCACCAATCGGTGTCTGGTTACTTTTGGCAAGGTAGTGTATGTTAGGCTAACAGCCACACGAACATCGCTAACCGTTCATGACAGTAGTCACGTATGCTGCACTAGATGTTAATGGCATTTGATTTAGCAGAAGAATCTCAGTTTGAACTAAAAAGTGGTGGTAAGATAATTCTGATTTGATGAGAAGTTGTAATTCATTACGATAAACCGGTATTTCGAGGAAGTGCCTGGGGCATCATTCATTCTGTTGACTCACAGACCTTTACATCTTCCTATGTGGTCTGTGGGTGATACGATCTATAGATAGGTTATGTGGGACACATAGACTCATCAGTAGACCTGTGTATTGAATGATAATCTGTCCAACCGTGAATGAAAATCTTAAGAACAAACAATTCAGTCTTGTGAGTGGCTAGCTCGATTTCCCGATGCTGATCTTGTATAGTGTTTTTTTTTTTTTTTTGTTACTCTTGGGACACCCATTTTTCCACACAGACTTTCTACCCAATCCTTTGACGTTGGAGTTAATTTGTAAAAAAAAATAGAATTCACTTCCTGTGGAGTTCATAGACAGGATCATCAACAGCATACATACAACGTTGTCTCCAGGAACATTACTAATAGTGTACCAAATGTACAAAATTTCGTACTATTCTAATGTAAATATTCTTCAATCTCAGAAATAATTTATTTGTTTGGCGATTAGGTATTATGTTTTGTTATGAGATTATGATTTGTGCGTGTCATCACATTCGATAAAAATCTTCTTAAATTATTACTTTTGTAGTTTATCTTGTTGCGTTGTATCCATGACTGAATTTTATCAAGATCTGACGATATGCGCATTAACTACGAAAACCTCATGTTACTATTAATATTGCCTGCAGGGCCATTAATATACAACATGAGCAAGAAGGATGCCACCACACTTCCCTGGGAACACCCAAAGTTACTTCTACATCTATTGATGACTCTTCATCCAAGATAACCTCCTGCTTCCTCACTACCAAGAAGTGCCCAATCCAATCACAAATTTCGAATGGTACTGCATGCGATCCTGCTCGCTTGATAAACATAAAAGCAGTACTGAGTCTAATGATTTTCGAACATAGAGAAATATTGCATCTTTATGACTGCCTTGGCCCATGACCTTCAAGATGGCATTGAGAAAAGTGCGAGTTGAGTTTCACAAGACCGATTTTTTCGGAGTCCATGCTGGTTGACATGGAGGAAAACATTCTGTTCGAGGGAGCTCATTACATTTGAGCTCAGAATACGTTCTAAGATTCTAGAACAAATTTATGTCAAAGATACCGGACGGTAGTTGTGTAGATCACTTAAGTTATCCTTCTCTTAGATGGGTGCGAACTGTGCTTTTTCCAACTATTTGGCATGGATTTTTGTTCGAGGAATTATCGTTAGAAGATGAGCGAACTCAAAAGGAAATTTTGTCAAGAATTTGATAAGTGTTCCATTGTCCCCTGAAGCTTTTTCAGGTTTACAGTTTCAGCTATTTCTTCAGAACACTGTCAGAAATTTTTCCATATTGCAGAAGGAATTGTCAAACAGATATGATATCAGCTTGTATTTGAAGTTGATTTTATTAGCCATTAATTTCTTTGTATCACTGGGTTAATCTTCAACGATTTTTATTATTAAGTAGCACACTGACTTCTGTGCCACAGTAAGGCTGGATAATGTAAATCATTTCTCCTTCTAGTATTATACTGTATGTATGAATGTTAGTGTGGTTTTTGTAAGTGGATAAAAAATTGGAGGATTAACCCAACTTTTATTTAGATTTTCATCGTAGTTTCAAGCCATTAGGATTGATAATACTTACATCATCAGCAAAGAGAACTACTTCCACTTCTTTAGGTGTACAAGGTGTGTTGTTGTTGTTGTGGTCTTCAGACCTGAGACTGGTTTGATGCAGCTCTCTACGGTCGCAGGTTCGAATCCTGCCTCGGGAATGGATGTGTGTGATGTCTTTAGGTTAGTTAGGTTTAAGTAGTTCTAAGTTCTAGGGGACTGATGACCACAGATGTTAAGTCCCATAGTGCTCAGAGCCATTTGAACCATTTTGATTCAGCTCTCCATGCTACTCCACCCTGTTCAAGATTCTTCATCTCCCAGTACTTACTGCAACCTACATCCTTCTGGAGCTGTTTTGTATATACATCTCTTTGTCTCCCTCTACGATTTTTACCCTCCATGCTGCCCTCCAATGCTAAATTAGTGATCCCCTGATGCCTCAGAACATATCCTACCAACCGATCCCTTCTTCTAGTCAAGTTGTTCCACAAACTCCTCTTCTCCCCAATTCTATTCAATACCTCCTCATTAGTTATGTGATCTACCCATCTAATCTTGAGCATTCTTCTGTAGCACCACATTTCGAAAGTTTCTATTCTATTACTATCCGAACTATTTATCATCCATGTTTTCACTTCCATACATGGCTACACTCCATACAAATACTTTCAGAAACGACTTCCTGACACTTAAATCTATACTCAATGTTAACAAATTTCTCTTCTTCAGAAACGCTTTCCTTGCCATTGCCAGTCTACGTTTTATATCCTCTCTACTTGGACCATCATCAGTTATTTTTCTCCCCAAATAGCAAAACTCCTTTACTACTTTAAGTGTCTCATTTCCTAATCTAACTCCCTCAGCATCACCCGACTTAATCCGACTACATTCCATTATCCTCGTTTTGCTTTTGTTGATGTTCATCTTATATCCTCCTTTCAAGACACTGTCCATTCCGTTCAAGTCCTTCCAAGTCGTTTGCTGTCTCTGACAGAATAACAATGTCATCGGCGAACCTCTAACTTTTTATTTCTTCTCCATGGATTTTAATGCCTACTACGAACTTTTCTTTTGTTTCCTTTACTGCTTGCTCAATATACAGATTGAATAACATCGGGGAGAGGCTACAACCCTGTCTCACTCCCTTCCCAACCATAGCTTACCTTTCGTGTCCGTCGACTCTTATAACTGCCGTCTGGTTTCCTACAAATTGTAAATAGCTTTTCGCTCCCTGTATTTTACCCCTGCCACCCTTAGAATTTGAAAGAGAGTATTCCACTCAACATTGTCAAAAGCTTTCTCTAAATCTACAAATGCTAGAAACGTAGGTTTGCCTATCCTTAATCTATTTTCTAAGATAAATCGTAGGGTCAGTATTGCCTCACGTGTTCCAACATTTCTACGGAATACAAACTGATCTTCTCCGAGGTCGGCTTCTACCAGTTTTTCCATTCGTCTGTAAAGAATATGCATTAGTATTTTGCAGCTGTGGCTTATTAAACTGATAGTTCGGTAATGTTCACATCTGTCAACACCTGCTTTCTTTGGGATTGGAATTATTATATTCTTCTTGAAGTCTGAGGGTATTTCGCCTGTCTCATACATCTTGCTCACCAGATGGTAGAGCTTTGTCAGGACTGGCTCTCCCAAGGCTGTCAGTAGTTCTAATGGAATGTTGTCTACTCCCGGGGTCTTGTTTCGACTCAGGTCTTTCAGTGCTCTGACGAACTCTTCACGCAGTATCGTATCTCCCATTTCATCTTCATCTACATCCTCTTCCATTTCCATAATATTGTCCTCAATTACATCGCCCTTGTATAGACCCTCTATAAACTCCTTCCACCTTTCTGCTTTCCCTTCTTTGCTCTAAACTGTTTCTCCATCTGAGCTCTTGATATTCATACTAGTGGCTCTCTTTCCTCGAAAGGTCTCTTTAATTTTCCTGTAGGCAGTATCTATCTTACCCCTAGTAAGATAAGCCTCTACATCCTCACATTTTTCCTCTAGCCATCCCTGTTTAGCCATTTTGCACTTCCTGTCTTCCTCATTTTTGAGACGTGTGTATTCCTTTTTGCCTGCTTCATTTACTGTATTTTTATATTTTCTCCTTTCATAAATTAAATTCAATACTTCTTCTGTTATCCAAGGATTTCGACTAGCCCTCGTCTTTTACCTGCTTGATCCTCTGCTGCCTTCACTACTTCATCCCTCAGAGCTACCCATTCTTGTTCTACTGTATTTCTTTCCCCCATTCCTGTCAGTTGTTCCCTTATGCTCTCCCTGAAACTCTGTACAACCTCTGGTTTAGTCAGTTTATCCAGGTCTCATCTCCTTAAATTCCCACCTTTTTGCAATTTCTTCAGTTTTAATCTACAGTTCATAACCAATAGATTGTGGTCAGAGTCCACATCTGCCCCTGGAAATGTCTTACAATTTGAAACCTGGTTCGTAAATCTCTGTTTTATCATGATATAATCTATCTGATACCTTATAGTATCTCCAGGATTCTTTCATGTATACAACTTTCTTTTATGATTCTTGAACCAAGTGTTAGCTATGATTAACTTTTGCTCTGCGCAAAATTCTATCAGATGGCTTCCTCTTTCATTTCTTAACCCCAATCCATATTCACCTACTATGTTTCTTTCTCTCCCTTTTCCTACACTCGAATTCCAGTCACCCATGACTATTAAATTTTCGTCTCCCTTCACTACCTGAATAATTTCTTTTATCTCATCATACATTTCATCAATTTCTTCATCCTCTGCAGAGCTAGTTGGCATATGAACTTGTACTACTGTAGTAGGCATGGGCTTCGTGTCTATCTTGGCCACAATAATGCGTTCACTATGCTGTTTGTAGTAGCTTACCCGCACTCCTATTTATTTATTCATTGTTAAACCTACTCCTGCATTACCTCTATTAGATTTTGTATTTATAACACTGTATTAACCTGACCAAAAGTCTTGTTCCTCCTGCAACCGAACTTCACTAATTCCCACTATATCTAACTTTAACCTATCCATTTCCCTTTTTAAATTTTCTAACCTACCTGCCCGATTATGGGATCTGACATTGTTCGTTCCGATCCGTAGAACGCCAGTTTTCTTTCTCCTGATAACAAGGTGAATCAGAAGGAAAGGTACACACTTTGAGGGGTGTTAGTATTAGTGGTTCTAAACAAGAACTTCAAATGGACATGTGCCCCATTCCGAATTGTTTCCCAGAGAGTTCACAATTAAACCTTGCAAAACCAGTGAGGAGTGGCGTACTTATTCTCAACTTTTGAAAATGTAATCTAGTCAGATATTTTATATTTTAAAATTTCTAAAAGTATTTATTGTTTTTCATGAATTTTTGACAAGATTTCATACATTTTTTTAATTTTTCAGTTTAACTTAACCCAGAAGTTTGAGTCTTAGTAGCAGATTTCACCGTCCCTAATATCTTCCCCGTTCAAGATCTTACCTACATAACAGTAAGTCTTTTGAAAAGTATGTTGCGAGTAAAAATCAACTGCAATTCACAAAATATGTATTTTTTAAATTTATTTTACGTTAGGCATGAAGTCTACATCTACATCATATACATGATTACTCTGCTATTCACAATAAAGTGCCTGGCGGAGGGTTCACTGAACCACCTACAAGCTGTCTCTCTATCGTTCCACTTTCGAAAGGCGAGCGGGAAAAACGGGCACTTAAATTTTTCTGTGCGAGCCCTGATTTCTCTTATTTTATCGTCATAATCATTTCGTCCTATGTAGGTGCCTGACAACAGAACGTTTTCGCAATGAGAGGAAAAAACTGATGATTGAATTTTCATGAGAGGATCCCGGCGCAACGAAAAGCAGCTTTGTTTAACGATTGTCATTCCAATTCATGTATCAGGTCTGTGGCTCTCTCTCCCCTATTTCACAATAAATACAAAACGAGCTGCCCTTCTTTGAATCTTTAAATTTTTTCGATGTCAACCGTCAGTCGCACCTGATGCGGATCCCACACCGCACAGCGATACTCCAGAATAGGGCAGATAAACGTGGTGTAAGCAGTCTCTTTAGTAGACCTATTGCACCTAATGAATCGCAGTCTTTGGTTTCCTCTACGCACAACATTATCTACGTGAACATTCCAGTTTAGGTTATTTGTAATTCTAATCCCAAAGTATTTAGTTGAATTCACAATCTTCAGATTTGTGTGACTTATCGCGTAATCGAAATTTAGCGTATTTCTTTTAGTACTCATGTGAATAACTTCACACTTTTCTTTATTCAGAGTAATTGCCACTTTTCGCACCATAGAGATAACGTATGTAAATCATTTTAGAATTCCATTTGGTCATCTGATGACTTAACAAGACGGTAAATGACAGCAACATCTGCAAATAATATTAGAGGGCAAAATCTAAAAATATGGAATCAGTTTGACATCCCCTGTCGATAGCACTCATTACTTCATGAGTATAAAGAGCTAGTTGTGTTTCACAAGAACGATGATGTTTTCTGAATCCGTGCCGACTATGTGTCAATAAATCACTTTCTTCGAGGTACTTCATAATGTTCGAACACAGAATACATTCCAAAATCCTACTGCAAATCGAAGTTAGTGATATGGGCCTGTCATTCAGCGGATTACTCCTACTTCCCCTTTTGGGTATTGGTGTGACATGAGAAATTTTCCAGTCATTACGAACCGATCTTTCTATGAGCGAGCGGTTGTTTATAATTGCTAAATATGGAGATATTTTATCAGCGCACTCTGAAAGGAATCTAACTGGTATACAATATGGACGTGAAGCCTTCCCTTTGCTAAGTGATTTAAGCTGCTTTGCTACACCGAGGATATCTACTTCTATGTTTCTCACCTTGGCAGTTGTTCTTGGTTGGAATTCAGGAATATTTACTTCGTCTTCTTTGGTGAACGAGTTTCGGAAAACCATGTTTAATAACTCTGCTTTAGTGTTATTGTAATCCGTGACTTCACCTTTGTTATCGCGCAGTGACGGTATTGATTGCGTCTTGCCACCGATGTGCTTTATGTACTGCCAGAATCTCTTTGAGTTTCCTGCCAGATTCCGAAACAGAGTTTCGTTGTGGAAATTATTAAAAGCATCTCGCATTGAAGTAGGCGCTATATTTCGAACTTATGCAAAGCTTTACCAATCTTGGGGATTTTGCGTTCTTTTAAATTGCTCATGCTGTTTTCATTGCTTCTGCAACAACGATCTGACCCGTTTTGTGAACCATGGGGAATCAGTACCATCACTTATTAATTTATGTGGTATATATCTCTAAATTGCCGTCGACACTATCTCTTTGAAATCATTCCATATCGTTTCTACGCTTACGTGATCAGATCGGAAGGAGTGAAGATTGTCTCTTAAAAAGGCGTTAAGAGCGTTTTTATCAGCTTTTTTAAATAGATATACTTTGAGTTTCTTTTTGATGGTTGTAGGAGTTACGGTATTCCGCTTAGCAGCAACTGCCTTGTGGTCGCTAAACTCTGCATTCGTCATGATAGTCCCTATTTGTCCAGGATTATTTGTTGCTAAGAGATCAAGTATGCTTTCGCAAGCATTTACGCTTCGGGTGGACTCATGAACTAATTGTTCAAAATAATTTTCTGTGAAAGCATTCAGTACAATTTCGGATGGCGTTTTATGCCGGCCGCCGGCTTTAAACGTATAATTTTTTCAGCATATCGAGAGTAGATTGAAGTTACCACTGACTATAACTGTATGGGTGGGGTACCTATTTGAAATGAGACTCAAGTTTCCTTTGAACTGTTCAGCAACTATATCTTCTGAGTCGGGGGGGGGGGGGGGGGGGGGTTCGGTAAAACGATCCAATTAATAGTTTAGTTCGATTGCGAAGTATTACCCTCTACCCATACTATTTCGCAGGAACTATCTAGTTCAATGTCACTACAAGACAAAGTACTTCTGACAGCAATAAGTACTACACCACCAACTGTATTTAATCTGTCCTTTCCGAACACTGTTAGATTGTTTGAAAAAAAAATTTGGCTGGACTTATTTTCAGCTTTAGACAGCTTTCAGTGCCTATAACTATTCGAGATTCAGTGCTTTTTATTAGGGCCTGGAGCTCTGATTTTTTCCCAGTATAGCTACGACAATTTACAACTACAATACTGATCGTTCCTACAACTACCTTACTGTGTTTTACCCGTCTCCTTTTAGACGGATGCCCTTTCTGGAGTTTCTGCAGACCCTCTAAGATAAAAAAAACCGCCCAGTCCCTTCCACCCAGGGCCCGCTTCCCGTGCAGTCACTTCTTGTGTGTAGTGGACTCCTGACTTGTTAAGGGGAATCCGGAAACCCACCACCCTATGTCGCAAGTCAGGGAATTTGCAGCCTACACGGTCACAGAGCCGCCCGAGTCTCTGATTCAGACCCTCCACTCGGCTATGCACCAAAGGACGTCAGTCGGTTCTATCGACGATGTTGTAGATGGTGAGCTCCGGCTTAATTTCGCAAGCAAGACTGGCAGTCTTTGCCGTTTTCGCTAGCCGCCCGAAACCAGAGAGAATGTCCCCCGATCGAAAGCGACACATGCCATTGACACCGACATGCGCCACAACTTGCACTTGGCTGCACTCTGTAGTCTTCATGGCCTCCGGAAGCACCCTTTCCACATCCGGAATGAGTCCCCCCCCCCCCCCCCCCAGTATACTCAAAGAGTGTACACTGGCCTCCTTCCCCACCTTGGCAGCCATGTTCCTCAGTGGTTCCATAACGTTGGAACTCCCAACTATCAGCAAACCCACCCTCTGCAAATGCCCAGACCATACGGGCCGAAAAGCTTCCTCTGGAACAGGGTGGACGACTGCATCCGGCTTAGATACTTCGTCAGCCACAGATAATGCCCGAAACCTGTCCGTCAAACGGACCGGGGAAGCGGTACCATCTGCCTCTCCCATTCGACCATGGGTGAAGGGTCAACCTCAGTGCAGGCAGAACCGAGGGCGGCCACAGCAGTGGCCGATCGGGAGACACGTGGGATGTGCTCGGCCTCCCTACCATCCCCTCTTTCTACCCCCCCCCCCCCCCCCCCCCACAGCCTCAAGCTATGTGACAGGAGCCAACACAGCCTGAAGCTGTGAACGAAGGTTCACCAACACAGCTCGCATCTACAAACAACAATCACAGTTCCTATCCATTACCGAAGTTGCTCCGGTTTCAAGCTCGTAAAAATATGTAACAAACGGACAGTGTACTCGCCTCATTAGTAGCAGGAACTTGGCGGTATAATCGTTCATAGTCCATGTTATTTAAAGTGCATTGATATCGCTAAGAACGTGTTAAAAACATTTTCTGGTTCTAGACCCTACTCTCAGTTTCGCTTTAAAAAGTGTGCTGTTAACGTATATCAACAACAATTAGCGAATTTTGTTTTCTAAAGTGGGCACAAAGTACCCCCCCCCCCTTTCCCAGTCCCCCTTGTGGTAGTACTTGTTACGGAAAATATGTTGGTACTGAAGGCTTAATATCACTTTCTTACGTTTTACTTGAATAACTCGAAAAATGCATCCTCCAGTGAAAATGTGCCGTAATATTGAATTAAACAACCTTAAATCTCCTACAAAAAAAGTCCTGTTAATTTTTTCTCTGGAAATAATAGTTTTCCAGGAAAGAGCTTGAGAACATTGCAAATCTCTCGCGGCGCGGATGCGCAGTAGCTTAGGCAGTTTCTGTAGGCCAGTTTGAGGCAGTTTACTGACTTTATAGATCACACATATCCTGTGTAACATTGTTCGTTTCAAGTTCCTCAACACTACTGTGATGGATTGTATACAATGTCTGAATTATACAGAGAACAATTGACAATGTACATTATTTATGTTCATAATCACTAATACTATCACCCCTCAGCGTGTACATTTCCTCCTGACTCACGTGCCTGTAGTGATTATTGCCTGTGCTGAAAATGCTGTTTCCTTGCGTGTACTCCATGAGTTCCCTAATGTACCATCGTACATTCTTTTAGTTACCAGCAACATCTCTAATACCATAATATTTGAGTTCCTCTAGGAGAATTCTGCAAACTGCACTGTCGAGTGCATTTGACAAGTCACAAACGATACGAGATAGGAATTTTTTGTTGTTCAGAATTTGTGTTGTCTGGTTAGTTAATTGAAAAATAGCATATTCTCTGAAGAGATCCTTGTGAAATCCAAATTGAGGCTGACTGAGAACTTTATTTCGTGAGAGGTGTGTTACAGTTCTTGCATATATAGTTGTTTCAAGCGCCACGAGGAAACATAGATCAAATGAGTAGCTGCATTTCCTCTGTAGCGAGAGTGCCAACCAGTCGCCGATGTTTGTGTCATATGACTATCTCTACACCAATTTTAAAAAGATTCAGTCAATCTGATAACGGCGCCCCCCCCCCTCCCTACAAATTGGTAAGAATCGTTTGATGTGTTATATGTCAGAATGAAGCAAACATTTGTTCAGTTTTTAGTCTTATTTGCTGAACTCTTATAAACAGTGGTTAGCTTAATTATCAAATTGGTTTCAACCTGTCAACGGTTCCGATTTCAGAGTTCTTTGAAATTAATTACAAATTTTAAATTGAAAATATTTTCCTTATCTACTTTTTATTATTTTTATTAATTTATTAATTTAATTTAGCTTATATGGTAACGGACAAAACTATGCCACTAGTCCTTGAAATAAAGCGACAATCGCCCTAAGAGAAGGTAAAATTACTACGTTACAACTGCACCTGGTAAATTACAGAGAGCGAGAACACAGAAGCAGCTCTGCGAGGAGACATGGGTCAGCTTACCGAGCCTGAGGGTGGCGCGCCCGTTGCCGACGAGCGGCAGCAGCAAGATGTGGCCCTTGAGGTCGTAGTTGCCTTCCAGGCGCAGGTCCGGGATCTGCAGGCCGAACTCGAGGCGTTGCTGCTCCGTGTCCAGCCTGTAAACCACCGCCACACGTACATCAGTGACATCGACAAATAAGGCTTCGACGCTGGTTTGGGATTTACTTTTTTTAGACAGGAGGTCTGCAGTACACTCAACAATTGGTCTGCTAACTTTTACAGACGATGCATTGACTGCACAGAATCTCAGAGAAAAGGAATCTACAAGGATTAGGATTGTAGATTTTCTACACTGCGGCACACAATTAAAGGGTAACTTTTTCGAAACACCGTAATTGTCTCCCATTGCGACTCACAAGTTTTAAATTTGTCTTAAACCTGCATACAACCTGCTGTGTTGTTCGAACAAGGCACAGGCTGGGCAAAAGCGCCACAGGTGGAAATATTCGGTCTGGTGCCAGTGTGAATTCTACCATCGCCGCCGGCGGTGCTGACGATGGAGATATCGACTACAATCTGCCAATGACCGGACGACAACGGTCAGAAGCCCACTGGGAAGACAGAAGAGCTGCTCTCGCCCACTTGGTTAAAGATCATCGTTAAGGGCTGACTTAGACAGGAAACTTCATTTAATGAACTCTTAGAAGTGAACAGACAGTTGTTGTAAATTGCATTTGCTATTTCGGCTGTTGTGGCGGAGCGGTTCTAGGCGCTTCAGTCTGGAACTGCGCGACCGCTACGGCCGCAGGTTCGAATCTTGCCTCAGGCATGGATGTGTGTGATGTCCTTAGGTTAGTTCGGTTTAAGTAGTTCTACGTTCTAGGGGACTGATTACCTCAGATGTTAAGTCCCATAGTGCTCATTTGCTATGTACTGTGATGTTTACCTACGAATATTTGCACCTAGCCATTGAGGGCCAGCTTGTGTTATAGTACATGAAGTGTTGCAGACTTCATTATTCGACAAATCACAAAGATAAGTAAACCTTTTTATCTCTTTTTTGTGACTTTGTTACTAATTTGTGGGAGCTTTGTAGAACCTTTGTTCTCCTATCCCTGGGGGATAGCAGTGTAATAGCGTCAGGGAGAAATCGTCTTAGCAGCGTACTGCATCAGAAGTCGTTTCACGAAATCACAAACTCGGCGTACTGTAACAACAGTGGCGACTCGGCCTTCACAGTAATAGCGACGAGGCCTTTACAGAACTGGTGACGAGTCTTTACAAAGCAACCCACCTCTGCAACGGTGCAAAAGCTTGGCCCGCTGCGACGTCACTCTCGGGCTACGTGACGCTTCAAACAGAATGGTGTCGATACGTACGAAACAAAAGCCATAGTTCAGTTCAGGTGAGCAGTAAGGTAGGCTATTGATGTCACACTCGCACCATATTTCACTAAAATTCTGCTGAACGCCACGGTGGACGTGTCACAGCTACCTTAACCACATTGCAACCGTTCTTTCGATACTTTTGCAAGGGAGAACAGAAGCGCGACATCCAGCGTTGAAACCGCACAGTTTTCTTATGGATGGCCTAGGAAAAAAATTTCAGAGTCACCACCGTTCAGTACTGAGACGAAAAGGTCTCAGGGGGTGGCGTAAAGGGAGGCAATGAAACCACAGCTTCCCTTGGGACGATGACTCCCACACATTTCGCGGTCGAAAACGACAATTATCAGCGCGACATCGTCCTTGGACACATTTGACAACGCTGACACCCCCGGAGGCTCTACCCTTCCGCTACTGACATCATCAGCATGCAGTCACATCTTTGCTCTGGTATAGAGGGTGGAGCCACTAGGAACCGCTCAAAATCATTCGACGCAATTTTAACGTGATCCGAAGCAGCAAAGTTGATACTTATTCAGCCCTCTTATTTCGCACCCTCCTGAGGCATGTTGTCGGGGAGATGAAGAGAAGGGTGGGGAGGGGGGGGGGGTGGTTTATAGTGCGACAGTGCTGCATGCGTAAACAAAACCCCAAACGGGTCCTCTAAGACCTCCCCCTGCCCCCCCCCTCCCCTCCAACAATTCACCACACCCACCGTGACACCCGAGCACCTTTGTTCAGCACTTTAAAAATGTGCCTGTACAGAGACACGTGGTCATTGATCACTAGGCGTCGATGTGACAGGCAACGATTTCGACACACCTGAGTTACGTCGCTGAACTAGGGTCAGCTGGCCGCATGCTCAATCGCTACTGGAGTACACGTTATTCCTCGCCTTTTACCGTTACTGTTAATACATAGGGCCTATCGACAAAAAGTACAGCGCATTAGACTGTGTACGTAACTACGTCAACGTCGGACATTGCTTTATATTTCTGTAGCAATCGCTGATAAGAATTACGACATTCTTCGGTAAATGTGTGAGACACGATTCGCTTCCTGTCTTTTGTCATCACTTCTTCTTCGTTTACCTTCTTGCTTGCGGTAGAATTGCGTGTAAGCATCCGTATACTAGCTTATAACGAGTTCAGCTGTAGTAATTGTAATCTATACCTTTCTCTTTGTTTCACTGTCAAAGCAAAGTGCTAAACCTTATCAATAATTAGATTTATCTTATTCAGTGTAATTGAAATTGGAAGGAGAGCGATTTTGTGACGTATCGATTAGCGCACCAACTACGCACCATCAGAGGCAGATTTGCACACATCAGAGAAGTCGAACTTTTGCAGTCTAAATTTGCTTGACGAACTCCGCTTTACACTATTCCACATAATGCAAAATTATTTGTCGCATCACGTTTAATACAAACACGGTCCAGTGTCATCAAACACATCTGCTAGCCAACAAAGGTTGGGCGCTTGATTACCAGCACATCCGGTAAACGAAGCGACAAAATTTACCATTCTCAGTAGTAAGTTTAATGTATCAGCATTGCTTGATTCAACTCTGATTTATGTATTTCATTCCTGTGTTGGTCATTGTGACCCATACCGACTTTCAAATAAGCAATTTTAGTTTCTTCCATATCTTCTTATTGGGATCGGTTATAACTAATATTGGACCTCTCTATCGAATAGGCACGTCAAATTCTCGTTTAAATATCGTTTTGTTTGTAATCAGAACCAAACTGACGTTTTGCGTTGGCACTGGGCGTTGCATGAACCATGTTGTGAACAGTAAGTGCTCGGGGTGACTCCAGCTACACATTGCTAAAACTAATTGCAAATTCCTCAACTGCAGAAAAAATGAGCCTGACGACTGATAGGTGGGGCACCCGCCATATTTCCATACATGTTATAAAAATTGATTATATGTGTGTGTTTGTGTTTGGATGTTCCACATCTCTTCTAAATCAGTGGACCCATTCCAACTATACTTGATACACATATCCCTTATGTCGCCAACAATCGCTGTAGGAGTAAGAACCACCTATCTGTCATAGTTCTGGAGATAAGATGTCATAAACACTGAGATGTACGAAAAACTGCCTCATTGTGCACGGCGTTTAAATTTATTACTTCTTTTGCTACTAACTCCACTCGCAACATATTTTGCTGACCGTATCCACATATGCCGCTGAATGTACCTACACAAACACATCGCTGTACGACACATAGTTCAAGAGATATGACGCCATAAACAATTAGATGCATGAAAAAATACTGCATCATTCACGGAGTTTTAATACAGTTATTCTTCACAGCTGAGACACTGCTACAGTCGTTTCAGCTTACAGAAATCCCTGACACTTGGCAGCACTTTTGTCAGCAATGCGCAGACGGCTGCAGGCCATAACGACAGCCGTCTTTAGAGCTAATGGCTCTGAGCACTATGCGACTTAACTTCTGAGGTCATCAGTGGCCTAGAACTTAGAACTAATTAAACCTAACTAACCAAAGGACATCACCCACATCCATGCCCGAGGAAGGATTCGAACCTGCGACCGTAGCAGTCGCGCGGTTCCAGACTGTAGCGCCTACAACCGCAGGGCCACTCCGGGCGGCTCTTTAGAGCTATGAAGAGGTGTTGCCGTAAAGACATTTACAAAATCGCTTTGTAGCTCCTGGGCATGTAACTAGAAATACTGCTTGGAATCACGTTTGAGTTAAATAAACATTACAGAAAATTTGTATTTTGCACACTACGTTTCTTAATTTGGATATTGTACTTAAATGTTTGTATGTTAAGCATGTTTCTCTGTACCACTGTTCTATAATTTGAGAGGTGTTTACACAAATAAGTGGAAATGTTTCCGATTTATAATACATACAACACACCCATAGTTCATTTTTTTTGTTCTTCGGTTCGGAATTTGTCACCTAGTATGTACATGGTGTTTACGTAAGAGCAAGAATGTAACAGAACATAGAGGATGTCCCACTGAAAAATTTGAGGTTGGGAACCTGGAATCGGAGAAACCAGCTGGAGGAGATAATAGGAATAAAATCACATTACTGTGTGACTATTTATTTACATTAGATACAGTTAACTGCAAATACCATCATTGACGCATTGAACACACCATTTGTACTGTATGTTATAAAATGTGCTGAAACTGACGGCTATGAATCTAAATACAAGCATGATATCGGCGAACAGGATTCTGAAGCACCCTGAAAAATATCCTGGTGCCTTTCGAGTCACATCATAGGCAACCGCAATTCTGCCAACTAATTCCATCTCCATATCCACTGCGGACTCATACACAAGCGATTTTTGATATCCGGATTGAAAATAATCAAGGCGATTCACGTCACGCGACCTGGCTGGACATGGAATAGGACCTCCTCCTCTTCCAGTCCAGTGACCAGAAAGTATTGGCCGGTACTGCCCCATTGTATTGTACTGTACACCTCTGAATAGCAACAGTAATGAGTGGGTATGTCGTTGATTCATAGAACGTTCTGTTCCAGTACAATGTAAATACGATACAACAGAGCCACCTTGCGGACAAGTAAAGCAAACAAAACCTGCATCATGACTTCCTGCTAATCAGCCTCGTCTTCATTGTTTCCTTGCAGGAAATAAACAATGTGCATGTAAATAAACAGCACAGTACACGCAAACTTGCACGTATGTTAGTTTAAATGCTGGAAAACAGTAACGGAAGGCAAAATGGTAGAACAGTTCACTTACATATCTCCTTAAGCTGGCTTTTCCGAACCCAGGGCCGGCCGCTATGGCCGAGCGGCTCTAGGCGCTTCAGTCTTTAAAAGCGCTGCTGCCACAGTCGCAGGTTCGAATCCTGCCTGGGACATGGATGTGTGTGATGGCCTTATGTTAGTTAGGTTTAAGTAGTTCTAAGTCTAGGGGAGTGATGTTCTCAGAGCCATTTGAATAGCTTAGAGCCATTTGAACTTTGCACGACACAAAAGTTTATGCCTCGCCTGTGCCAGTCAACACTGACATTGGGCTGTTGATGACTAAAACATATTAGCTGGTCGGACAAGTTTCGTTTCATATTGTTTCAAGCGGATGGACGTGTACGGGCATGGAGACAACATCATGGATCCATGGACGGTGCATGTCAGGAGGAGACTGCTCAAGCTGGTGGAGGCTCTGTAATGATATGGGACCTGTGCAGCTGGGGTGATATGGGACCTCTGATTCGTCTAGATACGACTCCGACAGGTGACACGTACTTAAGCATCCTGTCTGATCACCTGAATCCAGTCATGTCCATTGTGCACTCCGGTGGAATTTGGGCAATTCCAGCAGGGGCAATGCGACACCCAACACGCCCAGAATTGCTACAGAGTGGCTCTAGGAACACTTTTCTCTGTTTAATTACAGTCCCTGGCCACCAAACTCCCCAGACATGAACATTATTGAGCATATCTAGGATGCCTTGCAACGTGCTGTTCAGAAGAGATCCCCACCCCCTCGTGATCTTACGGATTTATGGACAGCCCTTCAGGATTCATGGTGTCAATTCCCTCCACCACAACTTCAGATATTAGTCGAGTCCATGTCACGTTGTGTTGCGTCACTTCTGTGTGCTCGCGGGGACCCACGATATTAGGCATGTGTACCAGGTTCTTTGGCTCTTGTGTATGTGTGTGCCTTTCATCATCTGGCACCTAGGATATTAACACAAAATGAGTAAAGTCATCTATACATCCATCAGGGTTGGAAATACAGAGTGAAAGATACTTACACATGCTGTAGTAGACATACTGTAGTGACGTGGCTTTCATAGTGAAGAGAATAAACGTTTCGTTACTCTTCTCAGCTAGTGTACATCCAGAAACATGGAGGGATCAACATTAAGCTTTCATACTTTTATCCGAGGTCATCAAGGTGGCCGGCAGGCATGCACGCTGGAATCAGCGCGGCGGCGCGCGCAGCTCTCACCTGCCGAAGGTGGTGGTGGCGTTGGAGGGCCCCCGGACGACGATGTCGGAGAAGCTGCCCGAAATGAGCACTGCGCCCTGGCCCTTGCTCAGCGCCAGGCGCGGGATGCGTAGCGGCTCGTACGGCGCCACGCCAATCTCGGGAATGCCTGCCGACACCGTAACAAGCGGCCGTGCTTACTCGTCTATCGATCGGCATAGCAGTGCGAGGGCTGCCATCGTTCTGAAATTGAAGTCACGGCGAGTCACTGCTCTTCTCAGCGAGCTCGTTCCGGGGCGGTAATGATATCAGTAGCAGCCATCTTGTGATACACTTCCCCACTCTTCTTCTCGATTTCAACCACTCGATCAACTTCTGGCTCCTTATTCACCGTACACTATAGTTCGACGTATTCAAAGTTGTTTCGATGTGGCATACGAGGATCGTTCGAAAATCTTGCACACTGTGCATGGGCACATCTTCTGCGGCCTCCTGATCTTGCATCAAGCTACACTGGTGCTACTGTTCACTTCCTTATTTCTACGAATTATACAGTTATCACTACCGCCTGGTAGCAGCAACGGTTGAGCTTAGTTTCCGACACTACACAGAGTTGTCAGTCCTATGAGTATAAGGTCTTTCTCGGTCACACTATGTCATTATCTATTCTGCGCTACCCTAAAAAAGTGCTGAGGCCGTCTAGTTTCGACACCAGGTCCCTGAGTACCATTCCCTACAAATTGCTGCTTATAGTGGCTCGTACTTTTCATTTAGTCACTCAGACACACTGTACGACAGTAAAAGTTTAATTTGTAAGATTTTTATTCCTCACTTATCATTTTGGTGAAGAGGACAGCAATCCCTTCCATTTTTAGGAACATGATTCGAATTTAATGTTACTACTTAAATATTTAATATTAAGTAAATTGGATAATGGTACACCACGCAAGATAAACGTTTCGCCAGTCCTTTTGAAAAAGAAATGGCAACTGCAGAATATTTTATATCATAAAGAACACTATGTATAACTAAATGCTTGGAACAAACGTTTTGCCTACTTGGAAAATGGCCATTGTGCGTGTGAACCTTCTATCCTACATGACCTGCAGCCGAGAACTTTGTGTATAACCGAAATTACAAATATTTTTTACTTTACGAATCTATAGCTCTTGGTTACAGTATTTCATACTAAGAGGCGAGCCGAACATTGTCAGTTTCATATTAGCTACCAAGATGATGTGGTTGCGAAGAATGGGCCGCCTACAAACTCAACTAAGTTATGAACAGTTCAAAATTATAACATTTTATGGCGCGTTTTGGTTCAGTTATGTGAATAAATCTTTATAAGATTTTTAAACCCTAATTAAAAATTTTTCTTCATATTTTCACCACACCCAAATTTTATATGTCACATGTTACACGTAACCCAAATTGGCAGAAGTTCAGCCAATGTGTCTGTAGATTTCGTGTCAAACTAATATTAAGGTATTATTTTCTGACGTACACGTACCTTTTGCTAGATAAGGAAACATGTGCTGGAACAGTTCCCTGATGCAACCATTGGCATTAGGATCCTTCCGTGGACACGGGCGAATGTACTCGGCTGAAAAAAGAAGGTAAGCAAAGATTACTAAACAATTATTTCCAGGAATAAAATGAGATAAGGCATCTTCGACACTCCTAATGTTATTTATTGTAGTGTTCGATTCTCAGCCTTCTCGGCTGTGAAACGCACAGTACTTCACTGTAAGTTTGCCTCCTTGCTTTTTCTAGCAAAGAGACCGATGTGTAACTATGGAAGGCAGTTAGAGGAAAGAGCAGTCTTAAACAAAAATAGTCATGGGGACGGTATGGATAAAGGCATAAAGAAATCAGTAACAGAACTGTATTTCAGAAACCCAAAATAATTAAGGAGAGTCAAAAGTATTATATTTTTAATACTTGAAAAATAAATAAATAAGTAGCCTTCAAAGCTATTAACAGGAACCGATGACCTCCGCAGTTTGGTCCCATAGCAAGTTACAGCCTGCCAAAAGCTAAAAACCATAGAAAACATGAACACAAAGAGAAATTATCGTTTCTTCCGGGATAAACACGGCCAATGCAATTACCCATATTGATTATTGTAAATTATTTTCATGCGGAAGCTCAAACCCAATAACAGATTCAAGGGAATAGGCAAATTATACAGTTTTTCTACATACAAAATTCCCAAAGAATATAAATGTTGCATCGCCATAACTAATAAATAAGAATTAATTCAAAAAGATAGTTTTAGGAAAGATGCACAAAAGTGACAAGCGTGAGTTGTTTGCTTGAAAATAACTTTTCAAATATCAACAAAGGTACTGTCGCATACGCTACTGGACTAGCAACTCCACCAGGAAAATATATTTGTTTAGAGAAGTATGTAGCAGAGCCAACAATGGATGTAAAAAGTAGAAAAGCATTATTACATAAATTCGTTAAGAATTGTTTGCAAGCCTCTGAATTCGTATCTCTCTCCAATGCAATTTCAATAACAGGCTATTAAGATCAGATATGTGAAGTATACGAGAAAGAGGAATTAGCGTACTGATGGTTCGTACGCAGCTGCAAAACTGGACTTCAGAAAATGAGAATGTTTGCGACTTGGAAACGAGGGGAGCGAGGGCCAAATGCAGACAACAGTGTTGCTGCGATTCAAGAAGACATTTTTGGCAGCGATGACAGTTATTTTTCAGAAATTTTACAAATAGTTACCATTATAGTCATAAATATTCCAAAAATGAAAGAGTATAGAAAATAACTGGAAAACGCTCACTGAACTGTGTAATAAAGTCCATAGCTATTATATGAATTTAACCATATTTTTATTTTAATGGTCCTCAGTGTTTGAGTTACTGACCTAAGAGATAATACAATACTTTGTAGTACCGGTACTGGTAAGAGTTAAATCGTGAGATGTCCTCTGTCTTGAAGCAAATGATAGAACGCAGTCTGTTTCATTAGGATACTGTCATAAAGAAGTTGATACTCCCAAGAGTTTCCCGGCATCTTGCCGGGAGAGAGAGTGAGGTGTCCTTAACGACGTACATACTTTCTCCAGAAACCTTCCGCTGCGACACGCGCGTTTTCGTGCATTGTCCTTCCGCTCTCGCCACTCATTACACGCAGGCGTCCTGGCTGACCGCCGAAAGCGTGTGACAGTCTTCCCAGGCCCGACTGCGTAGAAAACTCAAGCAAACGCCTGTGTATCTCGGTCTGTGAGAGCCGCATTTCAAACGACATTAAGTTTGGTAATGGCAGAAGGAACACGACACTCTTCCATTACAGGCAGTCTAAAACTGTTTGGTTGATTTTTTCCCTATATAAAAGCTCCATCTGAAACTATTCATATATAAATTGCATCCAGCGCTATGTATTTGTTGTTAATAATAACAAATTATCTTTATTGTAAGTGTCTTTAAAAATATCAATCCAAAAAAGACAAGTCCATAATTCTGATTTCACATGGCCATTGTATTTATGAACTCTGAAGGACTGTCTAGGGTTAAGCCAGAGAGTGCTTCATATCGAGACCGCAGGTATATGCACAAGTTTCTGTGTTGTTAGCCAGAAAGTGTAAATTATGCTCCTCATTGCCACGTTTTCGAATCAGAAATCAAAATGTGACTCTTCAGTACAAACGTATTTCACGTTATGGCTCCGATGTATCTCAGGCGAAAGTTTAACTGAAGGGAAAGTTCGCATTAGGCTATACAGTCACTCGTAGTAACGTCTTCGTGATGAAAATAGGTACACAAGAACTATGTGTATTAGAATCAGAATCAAAGTTAGAATTCATGGATAAGGTTACAATAATTTTTGTGTAGCTAGCTATCTCACAAAACGTAATGCGAAAAAATATTCTATAAGAATTATTCAATGATTTACTAAACGGTTTCTTACTTGTTATGACAATTTGGAAGATTATAATTATTTGTCTATAGTTTTATGAAACAAAAACTATGTGAATATTTCATACTGATGCTGAAATAGTCTTCCAGCGCAGTCGGCAGTACTGGGGATGATATGTTACATCTTATGAAATGGTCAATTCGAGCCGAAGTTATCCCAGACGAAATAACATTGGAGAAAACATCAGATTTCTGGTATCTTTCGGGGCAGTGTACATTTCATAATAAACATTAGAGGAACATAATGTAACATAGGATATCATTTACGGTTGCGGAAACAAAGTGACGAAAGACCCCCAGTAAAATTCCATGAATAATGAAATCTCCATTTTCTCGTGTGTCAAAGCTTCTATCCCCAAAATAAGGAGTTATTAGGCGATAATAAGGATACCTGCAACCCTCCGCCCTCACCACCAGCCCTCACACCCACCCCTAAGTCCCGATTCTTTAAAGAATATAACTCCTGTGTGCAAAACAGCTTTCAACGACTAATTTACAAATGAGCGATCGTGTTTAACATTTCAAATATATTTGAGGTTTTGTTTAAACTTTGTATGAAGTCTCTAAGTGCTCTCATGCACTAATACTTGATGAATATAGTCTGGGTAATTTGTGCGCCGTGAGTTACGCCGTCTCAAGACATTTACCGTTCCTAAACTTTAATACATGGTTTACTGAGTTAAACATTTTATCGTAAAATTAGACATTTTAAGGAGTAGATTATGACTGCATCTTGAATTTTTAAAGTCGGTCATTGATTACATGAAACACTGAAAGTCAAATGTTTGGTTGCCCCTGAGAGTATCTGTCACCGGATAATGGTTTTAGGTGTTTAATATTATAGATGACATTCCTGGTGAGAACAACGTTTGAAGCAGAGCAAACAGAAATCAATAACATTTACTTAGGCTCATAACTATGCAGGACACATTAATGTGACCGCCGTCTGTGTTCGACGTCCAAGTACAATAACCATTCACAGATGGCAGGTGACAGCACTAACAATGGAGAGTATTTTATTCATTTAGAATATGGCTAACACAGACATAACAAAAAATTAAATTACATATACATATGTACGTATTTCCACACAATGAACTTAAGTTTGTCTTTACAACTGAATATCCAGTCCTTCAATCCTGCGCACTGCATCTGGAGTTGCTAGCAGGAAATCCTCTTCGGCACCGTGATAGGCTCGAATCCTGCATTCACAGACAATGTGGTGAACAGTCGGGTATGGAGCCCCGCAGCCACGTACTGGATCAGGCAGCTTCTTCCACTTAAAGCGAGTATCCTTGCATCGGCCATGGCTGGTACGGATTCTGTTGAGAGTAGTCCAGGTCTTGCTTTGTAGGTCGAACCCACTTTGAAATCCTTAGCAACCATATCAGCAGCATCGCACAGAGTTGCTCACGTCCGTAGGTTTAACCTTAAAATACCCTACACGTGCCTCCTGGGTGGTGCTAATTAAGCAACACTGATTACAGGCAATGACATGTCAACTAATTAGCAGAATGGAGGGTATACAAAGCGTGTTCGAAAGATGCAGGAAACAGTGCAGCCGTTGTAGTAATGCGGGAACTGAGAGGTTTATCTGACGTCCAAATGGGCTTGATCATTGTCTTTCGGCCCATGGATGGAAGAATTTTCGGAACGGCTAAGTTTGTAAACTGTTAGCGTGTCGCCGTGGTTAAGAGTATACCATGCATGACAAAAAGGCGCTATCGGAAACCGGCGCAGAGCCAAATGTGGTGTACGAACGGCCGTAGATGACAGGACTGAACTATGGCTGCGGAGATGTGTACAGGCGAACAGATGAGCAAATGTTGAGCAGCTGACGGCCCAAATGAACCAAGGGGCTACCAACAGTGCCAAAGACCGTTCAGCGAACGTTGCTGTTATGGGCCTCCGCAGAAAGCTCCTGGTTCATGCACCCACGCTGACTGCTGTTCATCGGCGACGAAGGGAGGAATTTGCACCCCAAAACCGCAACCGGACGTGCACTGTGTGGCGACACGTGGTCTTTTCAGACGAAATGCGTTTTATGTTCCATCTGATATATGGTTGCTGGCGTATACGTCATGAAACTTCTGAAAGTTAACATCCTGCCACAATCGTATGAAGGTTCCTGGCCGGAGACTATTCACTGGGAGATCTCGTCATTACGGAAGTCACAATGGACCCTTGGAGACGATGTCCACCCTCACATCATTTTTATTTTTCTTCACCGTGATGACATCTACGAGCAGGACAATTCAATGTGTCAACTCGCAGTAAAAATGTAAATGTCGTGTGACTAGGGCCTTTCGTCGGCTAGACCGTTCGCCTGCTGCAAGTCTTTCGATTTGACACCACTTCGGTGAGTTGCGCGTCGATGGGGATGAAATGATGATTAGGACAACACAACACCCAATACCTGAGCGGAGAAAATCTCCGACCCAGCCGGGAATCGAATCCGGGCCCTTAGGATTGACATTCTGTCACGCTGACCACTTTTTTTTCTTTTGCGGTTCTCCTTCCTCCCCTTCAACCCGTCCTTTACGCTCTCCAATTTTTGCACGCGCTTCTCCTGAATAACAAACTAAGTATGCCCATTCAGCTGCCTTTGTTGTCAATATGGCTTGAATAAAAATAAATGTAAATTGCGTTGCATTGAGAAGGCATTCACATTATTGTCATGGAAACGTAACTGCATCTATAACTTACTTTCTCCGTGCGTGGAAAAACGGAAAGTTTGCTTCAACTCATTGTTGCTGATAAGTAAAACTCTCTTCTTCAGAAAGGTAATGAATTAAAATAGGCTTCTGCTGCTTGATTTTACACATAAATACCATAAATATGTCTTCCTGTGAAAAGAAGGAAGGAAAGAAAGAAACTAAATAAAGGGTATACCCCAGTTTCATCACAGTATGGTACGCTTCCCGCAAGACAAAGTAATATATACATATAGGCTTAGCTGGTTTATATTGATGATCTTCTCTGATTACTTGCTGTTGGAAGTCATCCTCCTGCTACGTGAATTTCAACCTTGTACCACAAAGCATTCGTCTAATATACGAAATGAATGGGTGGATAATGTAAATTACGCACTTCTATTGGTTACAGTATTGTTTTATTAAAAAAAATTTGCGTAGTTTGCTTCGTATTTTTTATTACACATCAACTTGTGGTGCTCAGGTATACCCAGAAGTCCTCCCTATTGCTTGATTCTTTTGTTAAGATGTAATAAATCGTTTGGCCTTTCAACCAGTTGATTGCGTTTAGTTTTGTTTTAGGGTAAGGTATACTGTCAGAGTTTAAAAATTTTGCAGGCGTAACGGCGTTTGGCGTAGTTCTGCTGATGCTCGCTATCTTTTGTCTTATGTAGAGCCATATGTCTTTTACCTCGTTACACAACAATCTATGCTCTTCGATATCTAGTATATTACATAATGTACACAGCGGTGACTCGGCCATTCGAATAGATTGAAGGTCAGAGTTCGTCGTAATTTTCCTGTTTACATCAAAGTACCAGGTCGATCTGACATACGTTGGCAGGTTCCGGCAGTGAATATTTTCCCATATTGCTTCCCAGTTATAACAAGGATACTTTTGTTTTACGTCGTTTCGGGGTTTGTCTTTCATCAAGTTATTGTAAAGTTCTTTCACTTTCATTATGTCTTTTTCAGGGATCCTTGCCTGTATGAAGCTGTATTCCACAAAAAAGTATTTCAAGTGGTATAGTCCGTTGGGTATGTGTAGGACATTTATATGTGCACTGATGTCAGCAGAAGCTATTTCATTTAACAAATGTGCACCAAGGGTGCAACGTGGTTCTTTCCACTGTTTGTATGTTGTAGGCTTGCGCTTTTTTGCTGATATCGGTGAGATTTAACCCACCACATTTCTTAGGGAGCATTAGAATGTCATATTTGACTTTGAAAATTCGCGGCTGACAAAATGTCCTACTGCAGGTGCGATACTCAGCTACCAGGGGCGGACAACCCGCAGTGTACGTGCATGGTTTGAAGAGCACAAGGATGAGTTTACCACACTGCCCTGGCTACCAAACTCCCCGGATTTGAACGCAATCGAGAATCCTAGCGCAGCTGGCCACGGCAGTGAGCCGGAATGGCTCCACATCCCTGTCGGTACCGCCCAGAACCTCACTGACGTTCTTCCTGCACGCCTCGCAGCGGCCGGTGCTGGAAAAGGCGATATATTCATACTTTTGACAGATGGTCACATTAATGTGACTGGAAAGTGTACATTGCGCAGGATCATATGAAGGTGGTAGAGCACACAATAGCGAATGCAGGAAGGTAGCTTGAAACAAGCCTTTCGCTACAGTTCGGCACGCAGAACTGACAACCGCAAGCCGAGAATTACTTATAGAGATTAGTACAAACTGTCCCAATCCACGCCCGGAACGTAAGAGCAGGACGAAGAGTCTACATAGAGCGTTAAAGTATAGGTTCGTGAATAAGGTTGCGTTGAGAAAAGGTAAGTGTTACAGGAAACGACACCCGAGTGCTGGCGCTGCTTCTCCTGCGTCGTTGTGGTAGCCCCGGTCGTTCAGCTAAAGGAGACGGGAACGTGTATCAAAACAAAGCGGACTGACTGGTGGCGAGCGCTAACGACAGGTGCGGAGAGCAGGTCAGGACTGAATAGGCGCGCCCGCAGCACGCCGTGGCGTAACGAGCGCGCAGGCGACTGCGGCCGCCTCGCCTGCAGTTACGCAACGCGGGTTTCTCCTTTCTCCGCGAAGCGACCACTTGCCGCTTTGGCTTACGCAACGGTGCAAATCCAGTGGCAGGCGCTGCTGATTTCATCTTACTTTCCCAAATGTCAATGTCATGTCTGGCAATGAGCTTTTTTCTGCTATCTACCTTCTTAACCAGATGGCAGTTATAAGAGTCGAGGGACACGAAAGGGAAGCAGTGGTTGGGAAGGGAGTGAGACAGGGTTGTAGTCTCTCCCCGATGTTACTCAATCTGTATATTCAGCAAGCAGTAAAGGAAACAAAAGAAAAATTTGGAGTAGGTATTAAAATCCATGGAGAAGAAATGAAAACTTTGAGGTTCGCCGATGACATCGTAATTCTGTCAGAGACAGCAAAGGACTTGGAAGAGCAGTTGAACGGAGTGGATAGTGTCTTGAAAGGAGGATATAAGATGAACATCAACAAAAGCAAAACGAGGATAATGGAATGTAGTCGAATTAAGTCGGGTGATGCTAAGGGAATTAGATTAGGAAATGTGACACTTAAAGAAGTAAAAGTGTTTTGCTATTTGGGGAGCAAAATAACTGATGATGGTCGAAGTAGAGAGGATATAAAATGTAGACTGGCAATGGCAAGGAAAGCGTTTCTGAAGAAGAGAAATTTGTTAACATCGAGTGTAGATTTAAGTGTCAGGAAGACATTTCTGAAAGTATTTGTATGGAGTGTAGCCATGAATGGAAGTGAAACATGGACGATAAATAGTTTGGACAAGAAGAGAATAGAAGCTTTCGAAATGTGGTGCTACAGAAGAACGCTGAAGATTAGATGGGTAGATCACATAACTAATGAGGAAGTATTGAATAGGATTGGGGAGAAGAGGAGTTTTTGGCACAACTTGACCAGAAGAAGGAATCGGTTGGTAGGACATGTTCGGAGGCATCAAGGGATCACCAATTTAGTATTGGAGGGCAGCGTGGAGGGTAAAAAATCGTAGAGGGAGACCAAGAGGTGAATACACTAAGCAGATTCAGAAGGATGTAGGTTGCAGTAGGTACTGGGAGATGAAGAAGCTTGCACAGGATAGAGTAGCATGGAGAGCTGCATCAAACCAGTCTCAGGATTGAAGACCACAACAACAACAACATCTTCTTTTATCTCTCGCTATACCATATAAAATTATAGTCTCCTGCTGCTGTTCTATCTATATGATCAGGCTAGGAACTACTGTAGGGATTTTGATACGTTTCGAATAGTTAAACGGATGCGCGAGGACGATTTGTGTACGAGATGTGATCAAAAAGTCCGCTTCAAAGTTATCCCCATCCTCATAAGATATAACTCACTTGTACCAGAGCTTTTTCGAATCTTGGAAGCACTTCTGGAACTCAATTTTCGTTATGGTGTTCAGCCTCTTTAGCAATTCTATCACATCAGTGATGGCAAAATGGCGTCCTTTCAAGGTTCTCTACAGCCTCGGGAACCGGAAGAAATTGCAGGGGGCCATGCCCGATGTATATGGTGGCTGAAGCAACATAATGGTTTTGTTTGTATCAAAAAAACCACGAACAAACATTGATGTGCGACCGGTAGCCATTATCGTAATGCAATTTTCACAAGTGGTATTGCCACAATTCTGGCCGTTTCCTTCGGACTGCGGCACGCAAACGGGGTACAACGTGCAGGTAGTATTCCTTATTGACCGTACGACCAGAAGGCAGGAATTACCGAGCGAGGTGACACAGTGATTAGCACAATGGACTCGTGAGGGTGGCTGTACAATCTCATGTCCTGCCATCCTGATTTAGCTTTTCCGCGATTTCCCTAAATATTTGCAGGCAAATCCTGGGATGGTTCCTTTCGAAGGGCATGGCCAACTTTCTTCCCCATCCTCCCCTAATCTGATGAGACAGATGACCTCGCTGTCTGGTCTCCTCCCCCCCACCCAAAACAAGCACCCAACGAGGAACTCATGATGGACTATCCCACTGTAATTCTGAGAAACTTCACATGTAATCGAACTTTTCACTTTTTTCGATCTTGGCCCTTTTTGGCAGTTTCCATTGGGACGACTGGGCCTTAATTCGATGTCATACCCGTATACCCATGTTTCGCTACCTACTACACCTTCTTTAAAAGTGCTGGATCGTTGTCGACTTCATTCAGCAATTCCTGAGCTATGTCTACGCTATGTTATTGTTAGTCAAAATTCAAGAATTTCGGAATAAACTTTGCTGCTATAGTTTCATGTTCGATACACCAGAAAAAATTGATTGTTATTAGCCATCAGTTATGTCGACTTCATCACAAACCTCTCAGATGGTGAGTGGGGCATTTTCCAGAACCATTTTCTTTACTTCTTCTACAATGTCGCCAGTAATTGATGTGCTAGGGCGTCCAGGGCGGTCATTCTCTTCAACCCTCTTTGGAATTTTTGTGTTATTGCTGTTGTGGTATTCAATCCAAAGACTGGTTTGATGCAGATCTCCATACTACTCTATTCTGTGCAAGCCTCTCCATCTTCGAATAACTACTGCAACCCGTACCCTTACGAATCTGCTTACTGTTTTCATCTCTGTCTCCCTCAACGATTTTTGACACCCCCGACCCTCCCACCCGTCACACGTGCACACATTCCTCCTGAACTAATTAGGCGATCCCTTGATGTCTCAGAATATGTTCTAGCAGGTTGTGTCACAAATTTCTTCTCTCCTCAGTTATGTTCAGCACTTTCTCATTAGTTACGTGATTTGCCCATCTAATTTTTCAGCATTCTTCTGGATCACCACATTCCGAGATCTGCTATTCTCTTCTTTTCTAAACTATTTATCGTCCATGTTTCACTTCCATACATGGCTACACTCCACACAAACTCTTTAAAAAAGTGTTCCTGACACTCAACTTTATATTATATATATTAAATGTTAACTAACTTCTCTTCTTCAGAAAAGCTTGTCTTGCCATTGCCAGTCTACATTTTATATTCTCACTACTTCGGCCATCATTAGTTATTTTGCTGTCAACATAGCAAGACTCATCAATTACTTTAATGTCTAATTTCCTAATCTAATTCCCTCTGTATCACCTGATTTAGTTCGACTACACTTATTGCTTTTGTATATGTTCGTCTTATATCCTACTTTCATGACTATGTCGATTCCGTTCAACTGCTCTACCAGGTCGTTTTCTGCCCCTAACAGATTTACAATTTCGCTGGCAAACCTCAAAGCTTTTATTTCTTCTCCCTGGACTTTATTTTCTATTTCAAATATATCTTTGGTTTCCTTTACTGCTTACTAATTGTGCAGATTCACAAACATCATGGAGAGTTCAAAAATGGTTCAAAAATGGCTCTGAGCACTATGGGGCTATGGGGCTTAACATCTGTGGTCATCAGTCCCCTAGAACTTAGAACTACTTAAACCTAACTAACCTAAGGACATCACACACTTCCATGCCCGAGGCAGGATTCGAACCTGCCACCGTAGCAGTCGCGCGGTTCCGGACTGAATCGCCTAGAACCGCTCGGCTACCGCGGCCGGAATCATGGAGAGTTGACGGTCTTGTCTCATTCCCTTTCATGCCTCTAGACTCTGATCTGCCATCTAGTTTCTGTACAAGTTGTAAATAACCTTTCGCACCCTGTATTTTATCTCTGCTAACGTTAAGAATTTCAAAATCAACACTGTCAAAAGTTTTCCCTAAATCTAGAAACGTAATAACAGTAGTTTTGCCTTCCCTTACCTATCTTCTAAGAGAACTCGTAAGTAGTGATGTAATGGAGGTACCACCCCAAGTTTGATATCAAACTGAAATAAAATTAATTAATTGATCGATTAACTACCCAAAACAAGCCCAGACGAAATCATAGGCTTTCCTCATCCCACATGTGGGTCCCCACTTCCACTCCTCCCCTCTGCTCCACTCCCCTCTCCTCCCCACCACCTGCACCTCCTCCAGCTGTCCTATTGCCAGGAATTTCAATTTTTGGAGGGAATTTCGAATTTTAACAGGAATTTCAAATTTGGTGGGAAATTCAGAAATGATGGTAAGAACAAAAACGGCCGGAACTTCTCCATCGCAAGCCCTTGCTGACTTCCCGCCCCACCACCAGCCAGGAATTGGCAGAAAATTCAAAATGGTAGGTTCTCTTTTTGGGACCGAACCACAGTCCATCTGGGTGGAAAGCCAAGTGCATCCACCTACACTGGGAAATGATTAGTCTATGTCCAGCTCCAGGAGAAGAAGGCTGAGGAAGGTGTCTGTAGCGAATTTGAATGTCAAATGGCGAGGCATAGACGCGGTTAGTGGCCTCTCGGGGTTGTGGAATAGGACGAAGTTGTCGAGAAAGGAAGAGACTACCGTTTATTTGAATTCTGAGCACAAGGCCTTCAGGGTGATTGTCGAGCAATGCAGCGGGAGGCAATCTGTAGCAAACTGCGACGTCAAATGGCGAGGCACAGTCGTGGTCAGGGAAAAGGGGTGGCGGTTGATTGACCGCCCATTCCAAAAATACAAACAGCTTCAGCGCAGACACTATTGTTCAAAAATGGTTCAAATGGCTCTGAGCACTATGGGACTTAACTTCTGTGGTCATCAGTCCCCTAAACTTAGAACTACTTAAACCTAACTAACCTAAGGACATCACACACATCCATGCCCGAGGCAGGATTCGAACCCGCGACCGTAGCGGTCTAGCGGTTCCAGACTGTAGCACCTAGAACCGCTCGGCCACCCCGGCCGGTGACCTATTGTCTCGGAGCTGTGAAATACATCTTCAGTCCGTCGCATTGTGTCACCATTATTTGCTGAGAAGTATTCCTCTATGCTCATCTACTATCACACCCTTCCATTCATCATGTTGGAGGCTGTAGACAGAGTCCTCTGCTGTATGTTTACAGGTAATACGCTTATTAAAGTCTTCTCGGTCTGTCACCAACATCTCGTTGGTTCAGCACATTTCCCACCAAAAATAAAGATAGCATATTCCACTCAAGCCTTTTTCCCTCTAGTTCACAAGGGAGTGGAGATATTTGTTGAGACTTGTATGTAAAGAGATCATCCTCTGTAGAATTAATTTTGAGTACGTCTACTTCTGCTACTAGTTTCGAGTGGTATTGTGAATATTTCTTCAGAGCAGGAAAACAGCAGTTGTATGACAAGTCAATTTTTGAGTTGTATTGCCATTTTAGGCGCTCCTTTGGATATAAATGTGTAATTAGGTCCGATCTTTATCATTAATTAAGACTGAGCCTTACTTCAGTGTCCATCCCAAAATAAATAAAGTACACTAACGCAACCTTCCTCTCCTGCAGCTCAACAGAGACTAATCATTTCCCTGTGTAGGCGGGCGCAATTGGGCTTTCTGCCCAGAAGGACCCACTATTTTGAATTTCCAGTCAATTTGTGGCTGGGGTTTAGGGGGGGGGGGACGTTATGAAAGCCTAGGGCCAAAGAAACTAATGTCATTTTTCAAATTCATGTAGTGTCAATTATAAACTAAATATTCAAAACAGTTGAAAATGCAAACATACGTCAGGAACATGTGTACCAACAAGATAAAGAGAATATTTGGAAATCGGATGTATAAAGCCAGCAAAATAAAACTTTCTCTTTACTTTTCGATCACATCTTGCATATAACGTATGAATATTTCCTGCAAATTTAATGAACTTCGACGAACTTAAGTACATCGTCGCTTTGAAATCGATGCCATTGCCACTTTGCATATTTAAATATGTTACCTACGTTTCGTGCAGAGTAGTGCATATCGTAAAGTTTACCACTTGGAAAGCAGAAGCATTTGTCTTAAACTTTTGTGAATTCTTGAGCTTCTTAAAGAAGTACACGAACTTTGGCACCATCTTCATGACACCTTAAAAATACATGATGAAAATTTCTTGCGGATGAATACAGATGTTTCCGAAAGACACCCACTATTGGTTTGGGAGGAAGCATTTGCAAGCAAGACGACAATTCGAGACTCCAAATTTTTGATTCGCTCAGATTAATTATCGCAGTTCACACTCATAATTCACTGCAAATTCTCGGGACAAAAGACAGTGAATTACGTATCTTAATAAATAGCACCAAATTTAGAAGGCAATAATTGAACCATCAATCTGTGATATACTACGAAGTGCAAAAAAATCGAATACTTTTATAGAATAGTTTCTGTGGAATCGTATGAGAACAGTAGCATAGTGAAGGACATGTAAATTAAAAACCTGTGGTTTTTAATACTGTATGCAGAAAGTAAAACTTTTCTGAAAAACTAATTCAGCGTGAGATGTAGCTTTCTTTGGTTTACGTAAAGAAAAATTTCTCAACTGCGCAGCAGATGACTCAGCTTCAAGATATCTGCTTTCCCTGAAACAAACCTACATTCTATACTATTTTTTGTGTTAGAAGGCGAAAAAGCCTGCCGCAGAACGTCTGCGACAAATAATTGTGGGAATTAGTCTGAAAAAAGAATCAATGCAAATGGGTTTTACAAGAGAAACACAAACACACACACACACACACACACACACACACACACACACACACACACACACACACACAGGCGCGCGCGCGCGCACGCACGCCCACACACCACATATGGACCCATGATTATCGTAGAATATATACATTTGTTGTAAACACATTTAATTAAATCATGACGTCTACCCATCATTATCACGTTACGTAGCCTCAAACGTCAATTGAACATGGAGCAAACAATATTATTAACTCCAGAGAACTTTCCTGGTATGCGCTGTTTGAATCGTTTAACTTTCATGTAGCCATGGTAATGAGTTACACTACAGGCCATTAAAACTGCTACACCAAGAAGAAATGGAGATGATAAACGGGTATTCATGGGACAAATATATTATACTAGAACTGATATATGATTACATGTTAACGCAATTTCGGTGCATATATCCTGAGAAATCAGTACCCGAACAACCACCTCTCGCCGTAATAACGGCCTTAATACGCCTGGGCGAGTCAAACAGAGCTTGGATGGCGTGTACAGGTACAGCTGCGCATGCAGCTTCAACACGATACCACAGTTCATCAAGCGTAGCGAATGGCGTATTGTGGCGAGCCAGTTGCTCGGCCATCATTGCCCAGACGTTTTCAATTGGTGAGAGATCTGGAGAATGTGCTGGCCAGGGCTCCAGTCGAACATTTTCTGTGTCCAGAAAGGCCCTTGCAGGATCTGCAACATGCGATCGTGCACTATCCTGCTGAAATGTAGGTTTTCGCAGGGATCGAATGAAGGGTAGAGCCACGGGTCGTTACATATCTGAAATTTAACGTCCACTGTTCAAAGTGCCGTCAATGCGAACAAGAGGTTACCGAGACGTGTAACCAATGGCACCCCATACCATCGCGCCGGGTGATACGCCAGTATGGCGATGACGAATACACGCTTCCAATGTGGGTTCACCACTATGTCGCAAAACACGGATGCGACCATCATGATGCTGTAAACAGAACCTGGATTCATCCGAAAAAATGACGTTTTGCCATTCGTGCACCCAGGTTCGTTGTTGAGTACACCATCGCAGGCGCTCCTGTCTGTGATACAGCGGTAAGGGTAACCGCAGCCATGGTTTCCGAGCTGATAGTCCATGCTTCTGCAAACGTCGTCGAACTGTTCGTGCAGATGGTTGTTGTCTTGCAAACGTCTCCATCTGGTGACTCAGGGATCGAGACGTGGCTGCACGATCCGTTACAGTCATGCGGATAAGATGCCTGTCATCTCGACTGCTAGTGATACGAGGCTGTTGGGATACAACACGGCGTTCCGTATTACCCTCCTGAACCCACCGACTCCATATTCTGCTAACAGTCATTGGACCTCGACCAATGCGAACCGAAATGTCGCGATACGATAAACCGCAATCGCGATAGGCTACAGTAATTTACTCATTAGTTCATGTAACTCCAAAATGCAGTCAAGAGGAGCGCTAAGTGCTGCCACGAAAATGAAAACCGCACCAGAAGATTCCTTGTACATTTATTTATTTTATTTGTTTATTTATTTAACGAGATCTGATTAGAGCCATCAGCCCCTCTCTCTGGCATCGAACCACGGTTTCATACATACGGTACCTGTTTCACAACACTGTGACCTAATAAATAACAATTTTAATATGACAAATAATAATAAAATGTTTTGAGGGGCTATAAAGACTGTGAGTAAAATAATAGTGACTATAAACTAATGAAGTTATTACTGGCAATATTTCTGGTACTACCATTAGTAATAATAATAATAACAGTAATAATAATGGGATTGAAAAGCAGGAAATGAATATTTTGAGGAAAATATATGGACCAGTGTTTCGGGAAGGAATTTGGATGAAGAAGCCAACTAGAAAGATTTAGAAAGACATAGAAAAAATAATAGACACCATTAGCAAAAGAAGGATGAAATTTTATTGACATATCAGCAGGATGAATAAAAGCAGGCTCACAAGACAATCTTTGAGATAGTAAACAAGAGCAAAAACAAGACAAAGTGGATCAGTGAAGCAGAAGAAGACATTAAAGAACTGGGGATCACACAAGGCAACATAAAGAAACACACACTTAAACAAGAACATTCGGAGAACAGAACGGGAAAAAGATGGTTGGAAGAACGCAAGAGAGAACAAAGTGAACGTACGAAGAGAATTAGGGAAGAACGAAGAAAGAAGAAGAAATCACGACTACTCAAGTTCAATCTCTCTCTCAAAAGGGAATAATCGAAAATAATAGTAATGAAAGCAGCAGATATAGAAAGAATTTCTTCGTGTATAAATATAGATGTCATGTGATATAGCGAGTTCTTGGGAAAAGGACCGAGCGAGGTGGCGCAGTGGTAAGGCACTGGACTCGAATTCGGGAGGACGACGGTTCAACCCCGCGGCCGGCCATCCTGATTTAGGTTTTCCGTGATTTCCCTAAATCACTGCAGGCAAATGCCGTGATGGTTCCTCTGAAAGGGCACAGCCGACTTCCTTTCCCATCCTTCCGTACACCGATGAGACCGATGACCACGCTGTCTGGTCTCCTTCCCCAAACAACCAACCAACCATCTTAGGAAAGGAAGTTAAAGGAGAACACATCAACTAAGAATATTGGGTAATTAAGAAGATCTGGTTGAAAAGAAGGATGTGCAGGGGTAACGAGGGGTACAGGGACAATGGGAGTCGTCGTCGATTCAGTAGATATGTCACTAACTGTCTTCTGAAACTGGATATGTTATTCAGTCCTCTAATACGAGGGGAAGTCAAAAAGTAAAGGCCTTTTACTATTTCTTCGCATAGGACTCGGTAACACTACTAGCATGCAGGGCTGAAGTATTGTAGTCTGTAACAATTCTATATAACGTGTCACTCTGTTCACGCGTTAGTTGTTGTATTGTAGTAGATCGTGAAACAGAGCAGCTACATTGTCGATCTGCACCAAGGAGGAAATAGGTTAGTGGTCCGCTTTTTGTTTCATCTACCTCTACATGATTACTCTGCAATTCACATTTAATTGCTTGGCAGAGGGTTCATCGAACCACAATCATACTATCTCCCTACCATTCCACTACCGAACAGTGCACGGGAAAAATGAACACCTAAACCTTTCTGTTCGAGCTCTGATTTCTCTTATTTTATTTTGATAATCATTCCTACCTATGTAGGTTGGGCTCAACAAAATATTTTCACATTCGGAAGAGAAAGTTGGTGACCGAAATTTCGTAAATAGATCTCGCTGCGGCGAAAAACGTCTTTGCTTTAATGACTTCCATCCCAACTCGCGTATCATATCTGCCACACTCTCTCCCCTATTACACGATAATACAAAACGAGCTGCCCTTTTTTGCACCCTTTCGATGTCCTCGGTCAATCCCACCTGGTAAGGATCCCACACCGCGCACCAATATTCTAACAGAGGACGAACGGGAGTAGTGTAGGCTATCTCTTTAGTGGACTTGTTGCATCTTCTAAGTGTTCTGCCAATGAAACGCAACCTTTGGCTCGCCTTCTCCACAATATTATCTATGTGGTCTTTCCAACTGAAGTTGTTCGTAATTTTTACACCCAGGCACTTAGTTGAATCGACAGCCTTGAGAATTGTACTATTTATCGAGTAATCGAATTCCAACGGATTTCTCATGTGGATCGCCTTACACACTTCGTTATTTAGTGTCAACTGCTACCTGCCACACCATACGGCAATCTTTTCTAAATCGCTTTTCAACTGATACTGGTCTCCGGATGACCTTACTAGACGGTAAATTACAGCTTCATCTGCGAACAACCTAAGAGAACTGCTCAGATTGTCACCCAGGTTATTTATGTAGATCAGGAACAGCAGAGGTCCCAGGACGCTTCCCTGGGGAACACCTGATATCACTTCAGTTTTACTCGATGATTGGCCGTCTATTACTACGAACTACGACCTTCCTGACAGGAAATCACGAATCCAGTCGCAAAACTGAGACGATACCCTATACGTCCGCAGCTTGATTAGAAGTCACTTGTGAGGAACGGTGTCAAAATCTTTCCGGAAATCTAGAAATACAGAATCAACTTGAATCCCCTGTCGATAGCGGCCATTACTTCATGCGAGCTAGCTGCGTTGCACAAGAACGATGCTTTCTGAAACCATGCTGATTACGTATCAATAGATCATTCCCTTCGAGGTGATTCATAATGTTTGAATACAGTATATGCTCCCAAACCCTACTGCAAACCGACGTCAATGATATAGGTCTGTAGTTCGATGGATTACTCCTACTACCGGTCTTAAACACTGGTGCGACCTGCGCAATTTTCCGATCTGTGGGTACACATCTATCGGTGAGCGGACGGTTGTATATGATTGCTTAGTAGGGAGCTATTGTATCAGCGTAATCTGAAAGGAACCTAATCGGTATACAATCTGGACATGAAGACTTGCCCGTATCAAGCGATTTGAGTTGCTTTGTCACCCCTTCTAAGAAACTCATGCTAGCAGCTGTTCGTGTTTCAAATTCTGGAATATTCCATTCGTCTTCCCTGGTGAAGGAATTTCGGAAAACTGCGTTCAATAACTCCGCTTTAGCGGCACAGTCGTCGGTAACAGTACCATCGGGACTTCGCAGCGAAGGTATTGACTGCGACTTGCCGCTTGTGTACTTTACATACGACCAGAATTTCTTCGGATTTTCTACCAAATTTCGAGACAGTGTTTCGTTGAGGAACCTATTAAAGGCATCTCGCATTGAAGTACGTGCAAAATTTAGCGCATCTGTAAATTTTCGCCAATCACCGGGACCTCGCATTCTTCTGAACCTTGCATGCTTTTTCCGTTGCTTCTGCAACAGCGTTCGGACCTGTTTTGTGTACCAAGGGGGATCAGTTCCATCTCTTACCAATTTATGAGGTAGGAATCTCTCAATTGCTGTTGCTACTATATCTTTGAATTTGAGCCACATCTCGTCTACATTTGCATAGTCAGTTCGGATGGAATGGAGACTCTCTCTTAGGAAAGCTTCTAGTGACACTTTATCCGCTTTTTTTAAACGAAACTATTTTGCGTTTGTTTCTGGTGGATTTGGAAGAAACGGTATTGAGCCTAGCTACAACGACCTTGTGATCACTAATCCCTGTATCAGTCGTCATGCCCTCTATTAGCTCTGGATTGTTTGTGGCTAAGAGGTCAAGTGTGTTTTCGCAACCATTTACTATTCGCGTGGGTTCGTGGACAAACTGCTCGAATAATTTTCGGAGAAAGCATGTAGGACAATCTCGGAAGATGTTTTCTGTCCACCACCAGTTTTGAACAAGTATTTTGCCAACATATCGAGGGTAGGTTGAAGTCCCCACCAACTATAACCGTATGAGTGGGGTATTTATTGGTTACGAGACTCAAATTTTCTCGGAACTGTTCAGCAACTATATCATCGGAGTCTGGGGGTCGGTAGAAGGAGCCAATTATTAACTTAGTTCGGCTGTTAAGTATAACCTCCACCCATACCAATTGGCACGGAGTATCTACTTCACTACAAGATAAACCACTACTGACAGACACAAACACTCCACCACCAATTCTGCCTAATCTATCTTTCCTGAACACCGTCTGAGACATCGTAAAAATTTCTGCAGAACTTATTTCAGGCTTTAGCCAGCTTTCTGTACCTACAACGATTTCAGCTTCTGTGCTTTCTATTAGCGCTTGAAGCTCAGGGACTTTCCCAGCACAACTACAACAATTTACAACTACAATTCCGACTGTTCCTTGATCCAAGCACTTCCTGTATTTGTCATGCACCCTTTGAGATGGCAGCCCACCCAGTACTTTTCCGAGGCCTTCTAACCTAAAAAAAAGCGCCAAGTCCACGCCACACAGCCTCCGCTACCCGTGTAGCCGCCAGCTGAGTGTAGTGAACTCCTGATCTATTCAGCGGAACCCGAAACCTCACCAAGTGGCGCAAGTCAAGGAATCTGCAGACAACACGGTCCCAAAAACGTCTGAGCCTCTGATTCAGACCCTCCACCCGGCTCAGCACCAAAGGTCCGCAGTCGGTTCTGTCAATGATGCTGCAGATGGTGAGCTCTGCATTCATCTCGTAAGCAAGACCGGCAACTTTCACCAAATCAGATAGCAGCTGGAATCCACAGAGAATTTCCTCAGATCCAAAGCGACACACCTCATTAGTGCCGACATGTGCCACCACCTGCAGCTGGCTGCACCCTGTGCTCTTCATGGCATCCGGAACGCACATGGAGCGCACGCTGGATTTCTTCCCCTCCTTAGCCGCCATATCCCTAAAAGGCCCCATTACGCGCCTAACATCGGAGCTCCCAACTACCAATAAGCCCACCCTCTGCGATTTCCCGGACCTTGAAGGCTGAGAATCATCCTCTGAAACAGGGCAGGCAGCTGCATCTGGCTCAGCCAGAGACAGTACCTGAAACCTGTTTGTCAGACGCACCGGGGAGGCTTTCTGATCAGCCTCCGGGGACGTCTTTCGCTGCCTGCCACGCCTTGGAACGACCTCCCAATCAACCACAGGCGAGGGCTCAGCCCCACTGCGGGCAGCAACCAGGGCAACCACAGCGGCAGACCGATCTGGGGACAGACGCGAAATACAAACGTCAACTATCAGCTGTTAAGATTATGCTAACATTATTCTGCGACATGGAAGGTGTGGTAGCCGATCATTTCACTCCGAGGGGCGAAACTTGGCGAGAACTACGGTGATGTGTTGCGGACTAACCTGAAACATGCAATTAGATCCAAATGCCGCGGAAAACGGAGAAAAGGTGTTATCCTGCCACAAGATAGCGCTGTGCTACATTCTGTAAAACGAACGGCCGAAACAATGAAGGAGTTGGGATTCGAAATACTGGTACATTCACCATACACTCCAGACCTGGCTCCAAGGGGTTTCCATATGGTTGTACCATTGAAGGAAGCGCCCTGGAGAAGACCTGCAACCGACTCAAAGTCACTGATGCGGTGAAAAACTTGTTAAACTTGTTATAGGTGTAATCAAAAGACTTGTGAAACGTTAGACAAAGTGTGTTGAAGTTCATGGAGGTTACGTATAAAACTAATGTATGTTTCAGACTTCTATCATTAGAATAAAATTTCCTTTTCTCACAAATCCCTTTACTTTCTGACTTCCCTCGTATAATGCGAGAGGTTATTCCAGAGTCGGATCCGTGATCCTAAGAAGGATTACGAGAAAGTGACCGAACGATGGAGAGATACAAAGAGGATTTAGCTCTCATGGAATGTGTGTTTCTGTCAGGTTGTTCAGAAAAGAGCGTTGAGGTCAAGAACAGAAATGAGGAACAGTGTACGTTGATAAGACAGTGTAGGAGTCAGGGGGTATGGAAATCTCTGCGCTTGTCTGCACACATCCACGATGGCTGGGCATATGATAGTGAAATTCGTCAAAGTATAGAACATCACAGATAAAACGGACACAGGCATTCATAATCAGTTTCAGGCCCGTGAGTTTTCCTAAGAAAGATCCTGCAGGATAACAATTTTACAGTACGATAAATTTTTAATACTTTTCTTCGCAAGAGAAAGATGGAATATAGATTAACATCTCGTCAACAATGATACCATTACAAACGGAAAACAGTGTTTGCGAAGGAATTTGGCCGTGTCCTCTCTATCCTCCATTTGCTTTCAGCGATCTAGGAGAAACCACTGGCCACTTAAAACTACCTGGTCGACCGGGAATTTGAACACTAGTGCTCCTAAATTACTTTATTTCACGAGTAATGCAATATGTTACCGTCGGGAGCAGCAGCTTGTAATCGTTTTGAGTTACGAAGCATATAGTTTTCATTATTCACCTGTGCCCCACAACTTGGACTTATTGTGCTTTCTACAATCAACTGTGATGTCTACTTCCCTTTATTTAAAATTGGACAAGTTTTTAAAAATGGAATCCGACGAACTAGAATAACCGTATGACATGCGTCTGATTCGACTAAACAGATATCAACAATCACCAAAAAGAATAAGTCACTGAGTAACAAAAATTTAATTATCACATGTACAAAGATATTTTATTTTCCGACGTAACGTTCTGCATTGGAACGCAACTGCTTTTTTGTTGGTGTATAACACAACCAGACACTTTGAAAATGCTTTACTTCAATGCCATAACCGGTTTCGGACTATCATGTCCATCTTCAGATGACTAACGTTTCCGATCATATTAATGGTTTCGTCAGCACCAAGTGGACGGTGCTTTGTCTTGCTACGGTTCTTACGCTTTTCCACGACAATGTATAAACTGTTACAGTGCAAACAGCACGCATTCTCTAAGTAAATTTCAATGCCACACAACATTATGTTCTACGTGTCATTTTGAGCTCCACACATGTGCTTTAGATCCAACTGATTCACCTTTCCGCAAATTTGAAGATGCTTTACAGAGGAATATAAAATTTTTCGCATGGTCGATAACTATCTTCGAATCCCTTCTAACCTCGTCGTCATCTGCCAAAACATAAAGCGTCCGAACAGATGATAATCTGATGGTATAAAATCCACCCTTTTTGTCGGATGATTCAGAAACTGAAATTCCAGATCATGCCCTTTATCGTGTGTGGATCACAAGTATCAAATTAGTAACAAAGCTGATCAAATCAACATCGAGACCTTAACTTCAAACAGATTACATTCAATCAAAATATTCGGTTGCTGTACACTAACTAAAGTAAAAGGGGATGAAATGCTCACATCCGAAAACTGAATCGATATAGTGCGATGGATATTCCAAAGTATCGACAAATGGCTTTCTCCTAATGGGTGTTTGTCTCGACTCTTTTTTTGACAGATGATGACGGAATCCTCTCCACCGTTCGTCTCTTATTAACTGATTTGTAATAGTGCAGCCAAGACTAATTCCCTGTCACAATTCCATCGAGAAAAGTGTCTCTTCCGATGACATAACCGCCCAAGCGCTCCTGAGGCTTGATCTGCCGCGCATCTTGAGATTATCTGACACCTGCCTTATTAGTATTCGGTTATATACTTCCTCATAGCTGAGGAGAGCATGAATGAAGTATAGAGATCAGTGATGCACGATTAATTCAACTGTAATTTCATCAATAAACACGCATCTTTTAGCAAGGATTCGCTCGTCTATTTGTCGTCTCACTGCCCCAGTTCACATTCAATTATTCGTTACTAATATGTTGCAGTACTTTTAAGAAGATGAAAAAGTTTGCTCAGGAGAAATTAACGTGGTGGGCTAAGCCAAACCAGTCTTCGGGCACAACAACAAGCACCTGGAATTGGAGCAGAATGGATTCTTCTTCTTTAACTATGTTTTGGCACCTTTGACACAGCTGAGTCTCAGAAATGACCGGAATTGGATTAGATACATTTCGATCGTTCCTTCTTGAAGGTAGCCATTCAACTATTACTGGCTATCCACCGCAAGAGGTCTCAGATGCACTCACTGATGTGACAAATATGCACACCATGAACCTTCAAAGACTACTCTACGCCGCTTCAGAGCTTGAAGTACAAACCACAGGTAATTGGCAACAGGCGGATTCCATTTTCCTAGATTTCCGTAAAGCATTTGACAAGGTGCCTCACTGCCGCCTGTTAACAAAAGTACAAGCTTGTAAAATAGGTTCGCCGAAGGCGAGTGCAACGAAGAAGCAACAAATAATATAATTGAAGGATAATTAAAGTGATGACAAAAGAAAAGGAAAATATCAGTGATGTAATAACTAATACTTCAATATCAAAATTGGAGATGACTAAAAAGAGAACAGAAGAGGAAGTAGTTCCGATATCTAAAAAGCACTATTGAAATGAGCGAAGCAAGAGAAACGCACAAAGCAGACTAGTACATGGGAAGATCACTGTCATTACCTACAGAACTCTAGTTATGTTGCCTTAAACCGACGAAGAGTCTGAAGCTAAGTTTCTTAGTTCCAAGATAGGAGGAAGGGCAGCACCGGTAGTACATTTTAGTTTGTTTATTGCGGGTTGATTCCAGCTATCATGTAGCTATGTTCAGTGCAATTATATCGAAGACATGCAGGCTCCCGAGTTGGCCTTCGGCTCCGAAAGCCCATATTGATGATTTTTCGTTGAATGGCTCACACGATGGCACTTGTTGATGGTCCAGCATTGAAATCTGCAGCAATTTGCGGAAGGGTTGCACTTCTGTCACATTGAATGATTCTCTTCAGTCGTCTTTGGTCCAGTTCTTTCAGGATTTTTTTCCTTAAGCAGCGATGTCGGAGATTTGATGTTTTGCCAGATTCCTGATATTCACGTTACACTCGTGAAATGGTCGTATGGGAAAAATCTCTCATCAACGCTCCTTCGGAGATGGTGTCCCTTTGCTCGTGCGCCGACTTTAACACCACGTTCATACTCACTTAAATCTTGATAATCTGCCATTTTAGGACCAGTAACCTTTCTAATAACTACGCCAGACACGTGTAGTCTTATATAGGCTTTGTCGACCGCAGCACCGTATTCTGCCTGTTCCATAGCTCTGTATTTGAAAACGCATCCCTACACCAGTTTCTTTGGCGCTTGAGTGTAGTTTGTTATCTGTAATGCCATTGATGCTTTCGGTTACAACCATAGGCCCCGTGGAAGACCTGATGAATATCACCTGTACTGCCCCACGAACCTGCACCCTCGTGCAGGACATGGCTCGAGCAGCTGTTCGCCTGGATGACGCCGCATCCGGACACTACCACCGATCTGGTGTAGTAAAAAACGTGATTAGCCAATCTCAATCATCCCTCATCCACTGCTGCGTCAACATGGGGCCAGGTGGAGGTCCTGTGCTGTGAATCTACGCGTTCAACCATTTGCGCTCAACGGTGTACCCTGAAACACGTGTGCCTGTACCAGTATTGCACTCCGTCGTCAGATCTGCCACTGAGCACCACCTATCCTGTCACTAGTCTCCGACTTCCACGTTCTGTGATGAGGCGTGGACGTCCAACACCTTGTCTTCTGCTCGTGGTTACGCCGTTCTTCAATCACTTTCCATAGATGCTCACTACAGTGGTACTCGAACAACTGACCAGCCTCGCCGTTTCTGACATTCTTGTTCCCAACCGCCGGGCCGTAACAGTGAGCTCCTTGTCAAAGTCGGCTGTGTCAGCGCATTTCCTCTTTTAAGGATCGCATCTTCGCTATAATCACTGCCTGTTCGTCTTTGTTTCGCTTATTTACTTTGCTTTGCCTGTAAGGCCACCAGGCGGCAATCGATCTCTTGACAAGTGTTCATAATCTTTTGGCCCATCACTGTATTTTTCCAACGGACTGGCCGACAATCTGTGCGGATCTGACTGCTGTTGAACGAGTGTTACACGTGGTCGACAAATTAACTGAACCCATTACCTACTGTCCAGGAATTTATAACAACCTTTGGCTCACTGTCAAGACGGTTCTTGAATTACCAATCGCTGCGACGTATGTGATTCGTATTGTGAAATCTATATCTCAAACTTACTAACATATTATTGATCGAAACATTTTCCGATTTCGTAGATTGAAATTCATATCTGCAGATTAAAAAAGGAATTTCAGTTGTATGTTTTTGAGTTTTTCAAGAACCCCGATTTTACTCTTAAGTTTTCAAACGGAAGCTATCATCTGCTGCAAAGCACACGTTCCGTGTCGAGAAAATGCACTGTGAATTCTATCGATGTTGTCATAACATTTGTAAGCGCCGCCTAACAAAGGACTACGGAATTGTAAACACTTGTGTCCTTGATTTGAAATCGTTTGCTGTTCACCGTTACAGTGAGGAAGCATTGTCGTACGACCTCCTCGCGCCCGCTACCTTTTATCGGTCTGTGATGGGCCTCTCTAGCGGCGACTCACGTGGGCCAGCGGTCGGCGCTGGAATACGAGAGAGCCTCATTGGCAAGAAATCCACATTCAGCAACGGATCAGCTGCCCGCCAAGGGGCGCCACCTCTGTTGTCCTGTAGTAATCTTCCATTTGTATTGCTACCCAGGCTCTTGTGGTTTCACTTTTCTTGTTTGCATTACGAAACTTGGGAAGAGGGACGCCCGTGCAGAAGTTGAGAACGACTTGGGTGTTCTATTCTGTAAGTGTATGGGTGTGCTCATCATACATCTTCAACGATGAGTGACAGCAACAGAACGCTCTGCATTTTAAGTAACACGTAACGCAAAATTTTGTAATTTTTGTTCGTTACATATAAAGAGCTAACATTTTTATTTTAAACACGTATTTGATATACTGTAGACGCAAAGCTACGTATTTTTTCTTTCGCATTTATCCGTTCAGTGCTGAATGAGGGGGCTACACCATACTCTTATTTCACTAGGTTTATACCGTCCATTTGCACCATGTTTCAGCAGTATTATTTGTGTTAATTCTTCTTTCATGTGTATTACGTATCGAGTGAACCATCCTTTGGTTCTGACTGTAGGAGACTTCCTTCGTTGTTTCTCGTTCAGACAGTTCATTCTGACAGCTTTCTGGTGCATAACTCTTACTCATATTTTCTAATTCAGCCTCCGAGAGCAGCATGCTGTGTGTCTATGCACCCAAAAGTGAGAGCCAGAAATTCTAAATTGTAAAGTGTTACCGGGACACGCTCGTACTCTACAATTCTGTATTCAGATACACTGGACTATACAAGTTGACCACTACGAACGCTGAACGTTGCTACACAAGTGAGAGCTACTGTGTATGAAATTTGCACCATTCGAGTTATATCTGTTAGCTAAATTTGTTTTCAGGCATATCCATCTGTTTCAAGGATGTAGTTCATTATTACAGCCTTCTGTCCTCCTATTGAACTTTATATGCTTAATTCAGTAGTTAAGTCATTTCATTGACGTCTTATGATAATAAAAACATTTTTATACTGACCGTTAGTTTCCTTTAGTAGTTAGATAAGCTCCTTCTAAATCGTTCAAATGGCTCTGAGCACTATGGGACTTAACATTTGTGGTCATCAGTCCCCTAGAACTTAGAACTACTTAAACCTAACTAACCTAAAGACATCACACATATCCATGCCCGAAGCAGGATTCGAACCTGCGACCGTAGCGGTTCCGCGGTTCCGGACTGAGCGCCTAGAACCGCTAGACCACCGCTGCCGGCTATAGCTCCTTCATTAATATATCCGTGTCAGGTGTGGTGTCCGTAGTTTCATGCTTCACTGACCCACCACTAACAGTTTTCATTCAATAAGAAAAATGGTTCAAGTAGCTCTGAGCACTATGGGACTTAACATCGCGGTCATCAGTCCCCTAGAATTTCGGACTACTTAAACCTAACTAACCTAAGGACAATCCGCACATCCACGCCCAAGGCAGGCTTTGAACCTGCGACCGTAGCAGTCACGTGGTTCCAGACTGAAGAGCCTAGAACCACTCGGCCACAGCGGCCGGCTCATTCAATAAGACGTTATCCTTTGGACGACATTGTTTTTCTTCAATTTGCCTTTTTAAGGGAATCTTCCCTTCATCGAAGGTCATCGGGAATTGGACTTCAGCACACCAGGGCAATGCTAACCAGCTCAACTGACAACTCACAAATCCAAAACCGCCTGACATCTCTTAACGGCCATAAATGAGATTTACAGCAGACGAAGTTTCGCAATTAAGTCTCAAAGTTATCCTGAGACCAGACACAGTAACTACAGTACTCATAGCAGATTTGGATTAGTTGTCATTTCTGCACAGACTAAGATAGTGCCAACTATAAGCCTCAGTCAGAAGTCTTGGACGTCCAATAAGGTATCAACCGACACTACGTTACATGGGTACATAACCCGATGGATACATGACCCCATGACAAGAACCCCATGACAAGCACATCACCAAGGATGTTGTATGTTGTTATTGTGGTCTCCAGTCTGAAGACTCATTTGATGCAGTTCTCCGTGATGTTATATCCTTTGCAAGCCTTCTCGTCTCCAAACAACTACTGCAACCTATATCCATTCGAATCTACTTAATGTATTCATCTCTTCCTCTCACTCTACGATTTTTACCCCTCACACTTACCTACAGTACTAAATTGGTGATCCTTGATGTCTCAGAATGTGTCCCACCAACCAATCCCTTCTTCTGGTCAGTTAGTGCCACAAATTTCTTTTCTCTCCGATTCTGTTCAGTACCTCCTCATTAACTACGTAATCTAACCACCTAATCTTCAGCATTCTTCTGTAGCACCACTTTTCAAGAGCTTCTGTTCTCTTCTTGTCTAACCCATTTCTCGTTCATGTTTCATCTCCAGAAATACTTGCAGAAAAGACTACCTGACACTTAAATCCATATACGATGTTAACAAATTTCTCTTCTTCAGAAACGGATTTCTTGTCATTTTCAGCCTAGATTTTAAATCCTCTCCACTTCTGCCATCATTTATTTTGCTGCCCAAGTAGCAAAACTAATCTATTACTTTACGTGTCTCGTTTCCTAATCTAATTCCCTTAGGATGGCCTGATTTGCACTGAAGTGATGGAAGTCTCGGGATAGGGACACGATCGTATATAGATAGCGGTAGTATCGAATACGCAAGCTACAGAAGGGTTGTGCCTTGGCGGAGTTGTCATTGACTCATGTGAAATGGTGTCCGATGAGATTCTGTCCGCAGGACGGGAATTAACAGGCTCTGAACGCGGAACGCTAATGATAGCTAGACGAATGGGACATTCCATTTCGGAAATCGTTAGGGAATTCAATATCCGAAATCCACAGTGTCGAGATTGTGCTGAGGAATCAAATTTCAGGCATTACATCTCACCACGGACAACACAGTGGCCGACGGCCTTCACTTAACGACGAGAGCAGCGGCGTTTGCGTAAAGTTGTAAGTGCTAACAGACAAGCAACACTGCGCGAAATAACTGTAGAAATCAAGATGTGGTGTAAGACGAACGTATCTGTTAGGACAGTGCAGCGACATTTAGCGTAAATGGACTATGGCAGCAGACGACCGACGCTAGCGTCTTTGGTAACACCACGGCGTCGTGTGTAAATCCTCACCTGGGCTCGTGATCATATCGGTTGGAACCTAGACGACTGGAAAACCGGGGCCTGGTCAGATGAGTCCCGATTAAAGTTCACAAGAACTGATGGTAGGCTTCGAGAGTGGCGCAGACGCTACGAAGCCATGAACTCAAGTGGTCAACGAACTGTGCAAACTGGTGGTTTCTCCGCAATGGTGTGGGCTGTGTTTACATGGAATGGACGGGGTCGTCTGGTCTTACTGCACCGGTAATTGACTGTAAATGGTTATGTTCGGCTGTTTTGAGCCATTTTGCACCAATTCGTAGACTTCATGTTCCCAAACAACGATGAAATTTTTGTGGATGACAATGCACCACGTCACCGGTCCACAGTTGTTCGCGATTTGTTTGAAGAGCAGTCTAAACGATGATATGGCCACCAAGATCGCCCGACCTGAATCCCATCTAATATTTATGGGAATTTATTTAACTGAAAGGTCAGTCCGTGCACAAAACTCTGAACCGGCAATTATTTCGCATTTATGGCCGGTTACAGAGGCAACATGGCTCAAACTCTCTGCAGGGGGTTTCCAATAACTTGTTGAGTCCATGCTACGTCGAGTTGCTCCATTACACTGGGAAAAATGAAGTCCAACACGATGTTAGGAGGTAACCAATGATCTTTTCCAGCTCAATGCAATTCGACTACATTCCATTATCATTGTTTTGCTTTTGATGGTGTTCATCTTATATCCTCTTTTCAAGACACTGACCATTCCGTTCAACTGCTTTTCCAAGTCCTTTGCTGTCTCTGATAGAATCACAATGTCATTGGCAAACCTTTCGTTGCTACTTCTTCTCCATGGACTTTAATTACTACTTCTTTAGTGCTTGCTCAATATACAGATTGAATGATACCGGAGATAGGCTACAACCCTGTCTTACGCCTTTCTCAACCATTGCTTCCGTTTCACGCCCTTCGAATCTTACAGCTACTGGGTGGTCTTTGCACAAATTGTAAATAGCCTTTCGCTCCTTATATTTCACATCTGCTACCTTATTGTAGCTAAAATCTTCAATGAGCACTTTTTAACTGTTGCTGAGAAAACAGCATGGAAGGGTTCTTCATAAAAGGCAATAAAAACTCTGAAAGTTTTCCCTAACTCTATAGAAGTGAGAAAAACCATAGTGTCTCTAAAAAGTAAAAATTCATCGTGTGTAGACATTTTTCCACCAAACTGCTAAAAGCCAGTTGTAATCAATTCTCTAAAGTTCTACCTCATATATTCAATTCCTCTCTAAATCAAGGTATCTTCCCTGACAGAATTAAGTATGTTACTGTGAGGTCCCTCTACAAAAAAAGGTGATCCCAGAGATGTTTCCAACTATCGTCCCATCTCTCTTGTAACATCATTTTCTAATGAAAAATTTGCACTAATTAGTAAACAACAATTTGGTTACAGATCAGGTATATCTACAACCGAAGCTATTTACGCACTTACAAATAACGTTTTAGAATGCCTTGATAAGAAAAAATTATCCGTTGTCATATTCTGTGACCTGACAAAGGCTTTCGACTGCGTCGATCACAGAATACTTTTAGGAAAAGCAGCCCAATATGGAATCTGTGGGCAAATGGGCAACTGGCTCAGATCATACCTAGAAGACAGACAGGAAAAAATAGTATTAGATGTTAACAATCTACAAGTAGAAGAGGTAGAGTCTGACTGGGAAACCGTACATCATGGTGTCCAACAAGGGTCAGTCCTTGGTCCCGTCCTATTTATTATATATATTAATGACCTACCCCTGTCCTCAAATAGTGCTAGCAATATCAGAATGTTTTCAGACGACGCAAGTATAGTGACAGCCAGCAAAACCTCCACTGACGTAGAGTTAAATGTCAACCAAGCACCTGCAAATGCTCTGAACTGGTTCACGGCAAATTCTCTAGCAATAAACCTCAGTAAAACAAATTAAGTGCAGTTCCAATCCAGTTTATTAGCCCAGAAGAGATTGACACTGCATATGAGAGCCAATAGTTACAGAACATTCAGTGCACAAAATTCCTAAACGTTCACATAGATAACCGGCTCAACTGGGAATTCCACAAACTGAAAACACTAAAAACGCTTAGCTCAGCAACATTTGCCATCCGACTAATAGCAAAAATTGGAGACATCAACGTATCAAAGTCTGCTTATTTTGGCTACTTTCATTCAGTGATGTGCTATGGAATAATCTTTCGGGGCAACTCACCACTTTCAAACAAAAAATTTGTAAGCCAGAAAAAAGTAGTCTTAATTATATGTAGTGTTCATCCAAGAACCTCATATCGCAGTCTTTTTTAAAAAGCAGGGTATATTTACTACCTCTCACTCTTATGGCTTTCACTCTTCTCAATTCCTCTGAATATGAAACAAATGAGGCATACCATCATTATAACACAATACGGAAAGGTGATATGCACTGTGAAGGGAAAAATCCCTTTCTGATACAAAAAGGGGTAAAGTACACAAGTACAAAAATGTTTAACACACTCCCGAGTAATATAAAGTGTCTAAAAGAAAAGAAAATGCTATTAACAAAAAAAAGAAAAAACTAAAGGAACTCCTACTGAAAAAATATTTTTATTCTTTAGATGAATTCTTCAGCAAAGATAAATAATTTGAGTAGTAATTCAGATTATTTCCTTTGTCATTGTTATCTGTATTGTTTTGATCACTATTGTATTTTTGTATTGTATCGTTTATTATCTTGATTATATTATTGTATTGTACCAGTTTTGAATCATTCATCTACCATGTGTAATATACCAGTATGTATTGTATTGTATGATATCTATATTGTATCTGCTTTGACTCGTTCTACATCCATGCGTAATCACGCCATATTGAATCTATGGAATATGTATCTCAAATAAAACAATTAATAAATAAATAAGTTAACCATCGGTGGGAGATATTGACCAAGTGATTGCATGCTCCATTCCGAAACTAACCACACTAATACGGAGAATGGGTGGGTGTTCACGGCGGTAGGTGAGAGCGGCCATTGTACCCAGGCTGGTGAGCCGAGTTGTTGGTAAACAAGAAGCGATGTCGCTGTGTTGCTCGATCGGCGCACAGATACGGGCGCCTGGAGCGGCGGTCGAAGTCGCTGCCACTTTCACCAGCAGCGTGATCGTACTGCACTGGGCCTCGCAGGGAACCAGTTTCGTGTCTAATCATAGCCCTATTGACGTCGCTGCTGCAGCAGGTGGGTCCGCTCTCTGGTGAGGACATGCAGGCAGCTACATGAAACATTTCAGAGACTGATTTGACAGAATTGCCAAAAAAAAGTAACTTTTTATTCTTTTATTTATACCCAGTGTTCGATAGATTGCTTCACCGATGTGAATGCAAGGTACTACAGGGAAATATCTCTGTAAGACTCTAATCTTATGTATTCAATTTGTGCTTGGAAAGACTATAAGTGAATAGAATACAAATATCATTAAATGTGTTGGTTACAAAATAAATAGTTGTTTCTGCATCTTGTAAGAATGGAAGCTTACGTAAATGAACCTGCTACTTATGGTAATGACAATGAGTCTACATCATCTAGTCTAGGTTTGAGTCTACATCATCTAGTCTAGGTTATCAGATAAGCTGTGGTATTAGCCTCTAATAACGAAGAATGACTAACTCACGTTGCTGCACCTGAACACATGAACTCGTTAAGCAATTTGTCAGATTTTCGTGTTATGTTATCTGAAAATAGCTAATCCATTACGTGATACTATCTAATTTGATGAGTACGAATGAAGACAAATATAATGACGAGAAAGTTATTAATTACAAGGAGTAAATAACATTCTGATATTGCCTGCGGAGTAACAAGAAATCTATCCGAAAAGCAAAACAACTTTAAAAACATTTGCTGGTAGCGTCAACGGAGATCTATAGATTTCAAATGAAGTGAGACGACATCCGTTTCCTTCCACAGGCGTTCTATTTGCAAGTAGTTAGTTCCAAAGCACTTAATAACTGGATCGCGCTCTTAAAATTAAGTTTAAATTTTAGAATTTTTTCGTTGCAAGAAACAACAGGATATAGTAACGTATTACACAATAAATTTTCAAATGATTTCAATTTCCTTCATTCCATACAGACTTCGTCGGGACCAAAAAAATTCTCAGGGCACGCAGACTTTGCAGCCTAGCGTGTTTTATTTGTTGGTCACGGTAACCACTTCTCCATAATTCTACGAAGCCATTAACAGATACATCTAAATCCATACTTTGCAAATCACCATAAAGCTCATGGAGAGGACCTCCTCCTATCGTTAAAGAATGAAGCACGGGAATAATAATTGTTTTGGTGTATTTTTATTAGTCTTACGTTATCCTCAAGCGTTTGCGGGGCCATATGAAGAAAAGGGTAGAATGTTTGAAGATTCTGTTCTGAAAATTGATTATTGGAAGTTAGACAGAAGCACTGCCCTTTCGCCATATGTGAACGGTTCAGGTTTTGCAGCACTTCTAATAAACGCTCACTGAAAACACAATAAGTGTGACTATTTGCGTTGTCCTCCTGTACGTAAGTGCCGTGTCTCTAAACTGGGTGGATCTCGAGCATTGGAGCAGAGTCCAGAACAGACTGTGCAACACTTTCTTAGCACATAACGAAATAATAAGCGGTTCGTTTCATAAAAGAAATTTAATTCTCTTACTGGTTTCGGGCACGTACTACTGTTCTTCAGAAAGTTAAATGTATCTCATTATTTGCGAGTGTTAATAAAATTTGTATAAAGAAGCGTTTCACTTCATTTTGTACAGACACTATGAACCACATGACCATGGCATTTTACTGTATACACCTTACTGCTGGCTTTCGCAAATAATGCCACAGGTATAACCTGAAGAAAGGCGCAATGTGTCCGATGATGTATTAAAGATGTATTAAAGCTGAGGATGGATAAAAAACTAAACTTTCATAGCATATCTATTTTATGAAAACACGGCAGTTTCGTAGAATCTTACCAATGTACTGAAGACCGATATTTGCTGTACCCACGCCTGAACATATGTTTCATCTCCCATCGATCGAGGTGACGCTTTCGAGAGAAGTTGGTCTCAAATCTTGATTTTAAGCTCACTTTGTCATCCCTAAACCACCTGAGTGAATATTTGGATAATTCGTAAAGACAGAAGACAAACATTTCATTCGTCAACCGTGTTCAACCAGGGCTTTTGTTTCTGTCTTCTCTCTGTGATGATCGTTTCAGTTCAAATCACAGAGCAATATATTACGCAGGTAGTTGTTCGACTTGAATGACGCAAACTGCGACTCATTAGTCGAGATATTAATGTACTGCAAATTTTCACGTTTCTCTTAATCTTGCAAATTCGTAATTTACGTTATTGGATGATAGTAGTTATTCTGCGTTCCGTTCTTTGTATCACAGTAACACCATTTCTCAAGACCAAAAGAAGGACATCGTTTTACGTTTATATTCCAAGATCCATCCTGTGTGACGGAGTGTCCGTTCTGTACCATTGTCACTCACCCACCTCCTTTTCCCTTTCCAGTCGCGAATTGTGCTCGCGAAGAACAACCGTTGGTATATCTCCGTGTTAGCTCGAATCTCTATTAGTTTACTTTACCGTTGGACGCAGCAATATATTGGTTGACTCTTTCAGGAACGTACACTCTCGGAATTTTAACAATAAACCACACTAATGCACAACGCCTTCCTAGTAGAGAGAGGCGCCGGAGTTGGATGAGTGCTTCCGAGTAGCTTTCGCGCGTACTAAACCAACCTGTCACCAACGCGCTGCTCTTACTGGAGTCTTCTCTAGTTCCTCTATCAGTACTATCTGCTAATTGTTGTATTTGAAGAGCCACTCTAGCCTGAAAGTTTAAAAAAATTGCAACTCTTAACAATACATCAAGTGACTTATCCTTAAACGTACTGTAATTTATCAAAAAGCTTGTTATGCGATTTTGAAATTTCTATCAAAACCTTGGAGCCCTAGATACCGTCTTACTGTTACGAGAGGCTGATTCGCTCTACCACTCAGCATACAACGATGAGAACTTTAATTCTAGGATGCAGGGATGCAGGTGAACAGGCAGATTGCACCTTCCTGGATTTCACGGAGGAGTTCGATACTGTGCCACATCGTCGACTACTGACTGAGATAGAATCATACAGAGCATCCGCGCAAACATGTGATTGGCTGAGGAATGTTTTCCTTACAGAGCACAATACGATACACTGATCGGCAAATATTTTACATAAACGAAAGCAAGATCGGATTCGTCCAAAGGAAGCGTAATGGGGCCTCTAATCTTCAATGTGAATTAACGATTTGTCGAATGGCATCAGCAGTAGTACGAGATTTTTGCTCACGATTCTGTTGTCTGCAGGAAAGTATCGTCACGAGACGATCGTAAGGATATGTAGAAGGACGTTGAGAAAATTAACTCTGAGTTTAATGAACGGCGGCTCCTTTTAAATGTGGTTAAATGTGAGATAATACACACAAAAAAGAAAAGGGACGCGGTAGTTTCGACCATTTTGAACACGTAACATAATATATTAAGAGCTATTGCTAAGAAGCGATATGAAATGGGACAATCACGTAAAGTCAGGATTAGAAAAGACAAATAGAAAAAATAGATTTGTTTCTGAAGTTTTGAAAGTGCGGTGTACCTACAAAGGAAATAGTAAACAATGCGCTGCTGCGCCCAGTTCTGGAGTGTTGTTCCAGTGTGTAGTATCCTTATCACGATTGTATTACAACAGGTACCAGGAACGTGCTGCTGGAACCCTAAAATTCCGGTGTAGACCATATCAATGTCTAACAGAAATGCTCGGAAATTGTTGAAAGAGCGGAATATTGTTGAGTAAATTTAGGTACCCTGCACTGACGAAGACTTTGTGATCATTATGCTACCATCAGCATATATTTCTCGTAGTGATCGTGAGAATAAGATAAGGAGTACTAGAGTGGGTACACAAGTATATAGATAAATACTTTTCCATCGCTCTTTAAGCGTATGGAATAGGAAACAAAATCGATGATATTGGTGTGATACATCGTCCGGTGTATTTATATAGATGTAAAAGCCCTTAGGCGAAGTATTCTCGACAGCCCACCATGGGCCTGAACAGTTCTTGACACGGCAGGTAAAAAGCATTTGGGTTATGATACGCTGAGAAAACAGCGAAGGAAACCTTTGAGAAATCTGGAAAGGGAAGTAAACTACACGAAGAAGAAATTAAAACTGCGAGGTTTGCCGATGACATATTAATTCTGCCAGTGACGGCAAAGGACTCTGGAAAGCATTTGTACGGAATAGACAGTGTTCTGAAAAGAGGCTGTAATACAAATATCAACCAAGTAAAATAGAAGTAATGGAATGCAGTCGAATTAAATCAGGTGATGCTTGCAGTATTAGACTATTATATTACGCACTAAAATCAATCGATCAACTTTGCTATTTCAGCAGCAAAATAGCTTAAAATAGCCAAACTAGGGAGAATGTAAAGCGAAGGCTGGCAACAGCAGGAAAAGCGATTCTGAAAAAGAGACATTTATTAATATCAAATATAAATCTAAGTGTTAAGAAGACTTTTATGTAGGTTTTTGCACGGAAAGCAGCCTTGTAGTGAACTGAAATGTGGGCCATGAGCAGCTGTGATAATAAGCGAATAGAAACCTTTGAAATGTGAAGCTGCAAATGAATGTACAAAAATAGAAGACTATATCAAAAACTTAATAACATGCTACTGAATCGAAATGAAGAAGAAAGTGATTTCTGGCACAATTTGACTACAAGAAGAGATCTGATGATACGACATAACCTATCGTTTGTCATTGGCGAATTGTACATATGGTAACGGAAAGAAAGGTGGGAATCTGCATCAACACTCTGCAAACCACTGTGAACCGCCTGGGAGAGGGCACGTCCCGACAGTTTTTAGAGGTGTTCCCCTTCCATTCACGTATGGAGTGGAGGTAATACGGTTGTTTAAATGCCTCTATGAGCGCTGTAGCTAACCTAGTCTTGTCCGCTCGATCCCTACTGGAGCTACATGTACGGCGCTGTAACATATTCCTAGAATCATCATTTAGAGCCGGTTCTTGAATTTTTTTTAACTAGGCTTCGTCTGCGTAGTCTACACTTGTCTTCAAAAGTCTGCCAGTTAATCTTCTTCACCATCTCCGACTCTCTCCCATGGATCAAACAAACCTTTGACCATGTGTACTGCCCTTCTCTGTATACGTCCAATATCCATTGTTGGTTCCACTTGGACCGATAACACAAACTTCAGTAATATTCTAGAATAGGTGGCACGAGTGATTTTTAAGCAATCGCCTTTGTTGATTGATTGCATTTCACTAGTACTCTACCAATAAACGGAATCCGCTATCTGTTTTATCTTCGTGACCGTTCTATTTTATATCCCTACTCGTTGTTACACACAGGTATTTGTACGCGTTGGCCGATTGCAGCTATGATTTGTTGATACTGTAATCATAGGACACTATGTTTTCTTTGTTTTGTAAAGCGCACTGTTTTACATTTTCGAACATTTAAAGCAAGTTGCCAATATTTGCCCCACTCTGAATCAAAATTTGTGCAGTTTTTTTTCAGATAGTGCTTCATCATATATAACTGCATCGTCTGCAAAATGAGTTTTCTGTTATTCTCCGCCATGTTATTAACATACAACACGAGCAGAAAGGGTTCCAATACACTTCCATACCATCAAAGATCTTGCAGACATCTTCTCTACCAAAAAATCAGCATTCGATTCACAAATTTCGCTTGATTCTCCTATGATCGTAAAATAGTTCAAATGGCTCTAAGCACTATGGCACTTAACCATTGAGGTAATCAGTCCCCTAGACTTAGTACTACTTAAACCTAACTAACGTAAGGACATCACACATATCCACGCCTGAGGCAGGATTCGAACCTGCGACCGTACCAGCAGCGCGGTTCCGGACTAAAGCGCCTAGAAACGCTCGGCCGTAGCGGCCGGTCCTATGATCGTACTTTTGATAGTAAGTGTAGATGGTAGTGACTTAAAAATTACAGATGTATTAAAGCTCGAATAGAGTAAGCAGATTGAAATGAACGCATACTGTAGTACGAGGGCTGTCCAGAAAGTAAGTTACGATTGATCGTGAAATTATAGCACAGTGAAAATCAGAAATGTTTCATTTGTAACAGTTAGCTACACCTTTCAGCTACTTCTCTACGGAGCCGCCATTCTGACTCAGACATTCATAGTAGCGTTGCACCAACTTTCCAATACCCGCATCATAGAAGGCTGGCACCAGTGCTTTCCGCCAATTCTGTACGCTGCCCTGAAGCTCGTTGTCTGTGCCAAAATGTTGTCTTCATAGCCAGCGGTGTGTTTGAGCAGAGATGGAACTCAGTGAGAGACAATTACGGGCTGTATTGTGGGTAACCAGACATTTCCAATTGAAACGATGCAGGAACATCTTCATTGCCCCTGCAGAATGAGGCGAGAATTGTCTTGAAGAAGAAACCGCGGGAGACACTATTTTCTATAACATCTTTACGCGCTCACGAATACCTCAGGAATGAAAAGAGCGACATAATTCTACCTAGAGTCATACTAGACACACTGACCAACACACCTTTGCAAAGCTCTATCGGATTTTCATAGTAGTTTCCATTTCGCGACCGATCGTAACTTGCTTTCTGGACAGCCCTCGTAGTTACTCTGAGATGAAGTCGTGCAGAGCTGCATGAAACCAGTCTTTGGCCTCAACACCACAACAAAAGCGCCGTCCCGTGTGGCCGAGCAGTTCTAGGCGCTTCAGTCTGGAGCCGCGCTACCGCTACGGTCGCAGGTTGGAATCCTGGCTCGGGCATGGATGTGTGTGATGCCCTTGGGTTAGTTAGGGGACTGATGACCTCAGATGTTAAGTCCCATAGTGCTCAGAGCCATTTGAAGCACATCAAAAGCAACAAGTGTGAGAAGCGAACAGAATGGAGTGTTTGTGAGCTCACGTGTGTGCTCGACGATGTCGACGACGGCCGTGCAGAGGGTGGCGGCGGTCGCCAGCGCCAGCACGAGCAGCGGCAGAGACAGCGGCAGCGGCAGCGACGAGCTGGAGGCGGGCGGCGGGGCCATGGTTGCGCGCCGAGTGCCGAGCTCCGCGACTCGCGCCCGAGGGAGCGCCCGCCGGAGAAAGCGCCGCTTGGGGGGGCGGCGAGGCGCCGGCTAATGTGACCCTCTCCGTCGGCGCGTCCAGCCAGGCCCGCACTCGCTTTCGCCCGTTGTCCTGCAGGCGCATTACTGTCACCGCCCGTCTCAAACAAGTGGCTCCTAATGGATGCAGACGGAGGACACGCTCTTTATCAATTTTCATTTCTGTCTTAATCAGGCTACAATTCAGGAGACTTACATCAATGTGGTTCGCTTTCGTTTACAAACCGTCACCAATAGCTTTTGACATTCACACTGCAGAGCCAAAAAAATAGGTACACCTGCCTAATACCGTGTAGCGGCGCCGCGAGCACGCACAAGTGCCGCAGCACGACGTGGCATGGACTCCACTAATGTCTGCTGTAGTGCTGGAAGGAACTGACACTGCCGGGCTGTGTGGCCGAGCGGTTCTAGGCACATCAGTCTAGAACCGCACGACCGCTACGGTCGCAGGCTCGAATCCTGCCTAGGGCATGGATGTGTGTGATGTCCTTAGGTTAGTTAGGTTTAAGTAGTTCTAAGTTCTAGGCGACTGACGAACTCAGATGTTAAGTCCCATAGTGCTAAGAGCCATTTGAACCATTTTTGAACTGACACCAAGAATCCTGCAGGGCTGTCCATAAGTCCGTAAGAGTACGAGAGGGTGGAGATTTCTTCTGAAGACCACGTTGCAAGGCCTCCCAGATATGCTCAATATTGTTCATGTCGGGGAGTTTGGTGGCCAGCGGAAGTGTTTAAACTCAGAAGAGTGTTCCTGGGGCCACTCTGTAGCAATTCTGGGCGTGTGCGGTCCTGCTGGAATTGCTCAAGCCGTCGGAATGCACAATGGATATGAATGGATGCACGTGATCAGACAGGATGCTTACGTGTCTGTCACCTGTCAGGGTGGAATCTAGACGTATCAGAGGCGCCATACCACTCCAGCTGCACAATCGCCATATCGTTACAGATCCTCCATCACCTTGAACAGTTCCCCACTCACATGCCAAAATGTGTGTTAAATCTTATGGGACGTACCTGCTAAGGTCATCAGTCCCTAAGCTTACACACTAATTAACCTAAATTATCCTAAGGACCAACACACACACCCATGCCCGAGGGAGGACTCGAACCTCCGCCGCAACCAGTCGCACTGAAGCGCCCCAGACCGCTCGGCTAATCCCGCGCGGCCAGCTGATATGCAGGACCCATGGATTCATGAGGTTGTCTCCATACCCGTGCACGATACAATTTAAAATGAGACTCATCCACCGGTGCAACATGTTTCCACTCATCAACAGTCCAATATCGGCGTTGACGGGTCCAAGCGAGATGTAAAGCTCTGTGTCGCTCAGTCGTCAAGGATACACCAATGGGCTTTCGGCACCGAAACCTCATATCGATGACATTTCACTGAATAGTTTGGACGCTGACACTTGTTGATGGCCCAACATTGAAATCTGCAGCAATTTGCTGAAGGCTTGTACTTCTGTCACGTTGAACGATTATTTTCAGTGGTCGTTGGTCCCGTCCTTGCAGTATCTTTTTCCGATCGCAGCAATATCGGAGATTTGATGTTTTACCGGATTCCTGATATTCACGGTACACTCGTGAAATGGTTGTACGGCAAAATCACCGCTTCATCGCTACCTCTCAGTTGCTGTGTCCCATCATTCGGTCGCCGACTACAACACCTTGTTCAAACTCGCTTAAATCTTGATAACGTACCATAGTAGCAGCAGTAACCGACGTAACAACTGCGCCAGACTCATGTAGGAGTTGCCGACCGCCAAGTCGTATTCTGCCTGTTTGCAAATCTCCCTATTTCGATACGTGTGCCTTTACCAGTTTCTTTGGCGTTTCATTTTATTACTCCTTTTTAGACGTTTTGAAGTCGACAGATCTTCTCCAGCATGGCCAGGACAGTTGCTGTCAAAACGAGGGAAAAACTGTCGGTTTCAAAATACGTAAGGCGGAGGAATAAACGCCAACGACCACTGATGACCCTTCCCTGTTTAATGACCTCTCGTCTGTTACATTGCCAGGTGCTAAGTTCTTTTTTTTTGTAGTAAATGATACAAACATTGAAATAAATAGCAAGTCAAGTACAGATTTAGAAATGGCTGATCAGATTTTCATCGACATTAATCACTGATTTAAAGTTTATTCACTGTCATTAAACTTTGAAAAGACCCACTGTATGCAATTCAAAACCTGTAAGAGATTTCCTTCCAACCTGTGTATAACATTTGAAGACGTGCAGATAAAAGAGGTTGACAGTGTTACATTTCTGAAACTACAAGTGGATAATAAATTCTGATTTGCCGGAGCGCCTAAACAAGTCTGTGTTTACGATACGAATGATGGCGGATGTGGGAGATACAAATATAAAGAACTACCAAACTTTGCTTACTCTCATTCTATTATGTAATATGGGATCATATTTTAGGGTAACTCGTGAAAACGATCACAAGTTTTTAGATGGAAAAAGAGTGTAGTAAGACTCATTTGACATGTAAATTCAACAATATCCCTTAGAAACCTCGTCAAGTGTTTCCAACCAATACCTCAATACATAGTATCAATACTAGCAATAAGAACACTACTTAATAACCTGAAATTACTTACCTTGGTCCAAAAAAGGGTCCAGTGCTCAGGAACATACATTTTCAGTTAATTGCCAGCAAACATTAAAAACTTGGTTTCCGATAAAGCACAGATTAAAGAGAGCTTGGAAGACCTTTTGGTACGAAACTCTTTCATAACAGGAACAGTTAGAACAGTTTAAGTAAAAATGTCTGTTAGATTTCTGTTTTGTCAGCACTTTGGCACAACAGTCAAGATTGCGTATTTTGTGTAGGATAAATTTATTAAAAGTGCAGAACTATGTATCATTCAGACAGCGTATTAATTGTTAAAATATTAGCAGTCACATTTTACTTTAATGTATTCACATATCACGACCAACTCCTGACAACTGATCAGGGAAGTCAGTATTATATTCAAATGTTCTATGCTTTTGTAATGTTATACTTTCTCAAATGTTCCAACTCAATTTAATCCTAAACGATAGAGAAACGAGGCTGATATAACACAACTGAGTACGCTTAAGTCACAAGAAAAAACAAGGAATACGTGGTCAAGTCACATTAATGTGACCATCTGTCAAAATCCTGAATACCCATCTTTTGCACAGTGGACTTGCGTAAATAGAAGGAATGAGGTTCTGGAAGGTATCGGCAAGAGTGCAGAGCCACGCTGACTTCAGTACCGTGGCAAGCTGCGCTAGGTTTCACAGTCGAACCATGGTGCGAACAGCCCGACCGATATCGCTCTACAGATTCTCGACTGGGTTTTAATGCAGCGGGATCGGTGGCCATGGAAGTACGGTGAACTCATCCTCGTGCTGTCCGCCCTCGGTAGCTCAGTGGTCAGCGCGACAGACTGTCAATCCTAAGCCCCCTGGTTCGATTCCCGGCTGGGTTGGAGATTTTCTCCGCTCAAGGACTGGGTGTTGTGTTGTCCTAATCATCAAAATTTTATCCCCATCGACGCGCAAGTCGCCGAAGTGGCGTCCAGCTTTGGGCTACCAACGTGAAGCCAGCACGGGTCACTAATATAGATTAATACAGCATTTTATTTTAATTTGGCTTAGTGTTTTCCACAGTAAATGTTCCATATGAGTTGCAGAGTCCTGTCACGTTAATGTGACCACCGCCAATGTTAGACATCAACGTGAATATCCGCTCACAGACGGCAGGCGGCAAGCACTACCAGTGGAAGGTATATGATGTGTGTTGGAGAACGCAGGAAACAGTGCAGTCGTTGTCGTAATGCGAAAATGGAGCCATTTATCTGACGCCCATAAGAGCATGATCATTGGCTTTGGGACAAAGAGCAGAAGCATTTCCGAAATGCTAAGATGGTCAAATGTTTGCGTGCCACTATAGTTAATCATGCACAGAAAAATGGCCCCATCCAAAACCAATGTTGACGGAATTATGGTGCACCACGAGCAGTAGAAGACAGGGATGAATGACAGCTGCGGACATGTGTAGGTGCGAACAGACGCGCAACCAACCACCCAGATGAATGACAATTCGTGGTAATGATGCGAGCTGCGCGCTACCATTCCACTTCGCCCGGCTGACTGCAGCGCCATTTAAGAGCCGGCTATCGTCACCTGGCACTCACCCTACTCCAGCACCAGCCCAGTGCTTGATCCATTTTCTGTGTGCCTTTTTTCTTCATTTTCTTTCACACACCTTAAACTTTTAGCTCTACACAAAAATATTTGTCCTTATCAGGTTAACATCTGGTCTGACTTGCATCACATTTTATTTAGGAAGTCGGTGGTAGCTCTCACCAGCCACCTTGTCTACAACGGCCTGGCACTGCTTTCGCATGGTCTGATGCCTGTCTCTTGTGCCCACAAATCTTCCTTGTGGATCAGTCTCTTAGTGAAAACTGTATCAAAGTCCCTGCAGTAGTTCCTGAGATTACCTCGAACATACAGAAACCGGGGCAGCGATTTAATTTTATATACTTATAGATGCATGCACGTAAAAGTAACATTGCACGTGTTCACTACAATACTGAAAGATTATTCTCTTTTCGACAACAGTGAGTAAACACAGCCATTAGCCCATGCCATATTTACTCTTATTATGATTTAACAACATCATTAACCTATGAATCTATCTATTCATTTATATAAATCATTATATGTCCGTTCCACATGTCCTCCTAATCCAAGGGATCAATTTCAACCAATTTTGGTGCGTATATCACTTAGTTTCTCGAGACAGGCACTGTGTGGATAAGAACCGCCTAACCTCCATAGAGGGGCGAGAGGGGGAGAGTGTAGGGGGAAGAGAATGACACAAAAGTAGAACTCAGGAACATTTAGAGAAATTTCAACCAAATTCTGTATATACATGACTAGATAGTAATATCATTTGCATAATTATTTGTATAAAAATACTGTGGGGGTAATACAACCCTAGAACCCTTGTGGGGTTCACTGAAAAATCGTGAAATGTAAAAATACTCGTATACCGTAATGACCAGTGTTAGTATTCATTCCACAATTTTCAGTATTACTAGCCTTAGTGGTGCAGTACCGATGACGTTTCACCACTAGGGGCGGCGGAAGTGTGCAAAGACACTAACATATCAGCAATTTCTGTAATGCCTGAAGCAATTTGTACTAGACTTCTCACTCGTATCACCTGCTATCTGGTAAACATTATTGTGGCAGTAAGACACCCCTTTCCTACCCCCTTACCCCTGTCCTTCTTGTGGCTGAAAGCAGGCATGAAAATGTGTGACATAAAAGCAATAATACACGAAGGCCTGAGGAATATCAACCAAATTCCGCATTCATTATTTATATAAAAATAATCTGGGAGTAAGAAACCCCTACTACTCCAGAGATTGGGGTGATAATTTTAATATCCGGCAGCGATTTTGATTCCCCACCCAGCCTGAGTATAGTTATTGACGGAAGGTCAGAGGTACTCAAGCTTCGTGGCTCGGCGCAGCTTGCTCCTGTGGGGGCGCCGCAGCGGCGCCCGACGTATCACGACAGCCTGTCCATTCATGTGGCAAGAGTCCATAAATACTGAGGCCCCGCGCTTGCCGGGAAATTCTCGCCACTCTATGAAGCCTTCGGTATGCCCCATTGATAGTAGAGTCACTGACATTCCCTATATTTTCGGCTTTAGATTCGGATTGCTCTCTGGATTGTTTGCGCAAGCTTACGACGACTTTCTCTACGCTCTGGAGTTTTCTTGTGGCCAGCCACTGACTTCGTAAAATTCCGCCACAATCGACCACACAAACCATCAATTTGTTCCACCGGTCTCTGTATCACAGCCAGAGCGAGTAATCGTAAACTGAGTTCTGTCTCCGCAGAGTAGGATGCAAAAGGGATGTGCTTCATGTGAGATGAAAATCTTGGACGTGGATCGAAGGCGAGGCTTGTGTAGCAGGAATAAGACAAGTAGGTACTTTCACAAACATAACGAGTTCATTTCTTTTTAGAGTATTGTCTGTAAATTGAAATAAATGGTGCCTTCGAAACTCTTCGTCTTTTCGTTTATACCCAGAGTTCTGCGATAAATAAAATTTAAAAAGGAGGAATGTTCGAAAATATGAAGAAATAAAGTAAACTACTCAAAAGGGGTGTGCTTCATGTGAGATGAAAATCTTAGACGTGGATCGAAGGCGAGACTTGTGTAGCAGTAATAAGGCATGAAGTAGGTACTTTCACAAACATAAGGAGTTGATTTCTTTTTAGAGTATTGTCAGTAAATTGAAATAAATGGTGCCTTCGAAACTCTTCGTCTTTTCGTTTAAGCCTACAGTTCTGCGATAAATAAAATTTAAAAAGGAGGAATGTTCGAAAATATGAATAAATAAAGTAAAATACTCAAGCTATTACAAAGTAAAAAATCACATCTTCCATTTTCATACCTAAAAAGTTGAACCATTGTCCACTGTATTTTGCAAAATTTGCAACGTACCTTTCCATGCGGGTAGGTAAAACCGAGAGAAATAGTTAATTCAATAAAAAAAATATTTTACGCATGAATGTGAGTTTGCCTCCAGAAAGATACACCAATAATGCGATGGCACGATGTAGTTAGCATTTAACACACCTCATTTTTTTTAGTACACTCAGTCACTATTATTTTTAGATTTCTGTGCCATCGACGATTACATCCCTTCGATGTATGACGCCCTGGTGATTATTGAGTATCACCACTGCTTGAAGGCTCGTTCACCTTAAAATACTACTGTCACTTCCTCAAAAGAGGTGGTAACGAGTAATCGATAGAATTTTGTGAAAACAGAGCTGCGGGTTCGACCTGTGAACAATACTTAAACTCACGATGCGATGAGCAATTGGTCGCTTTGCCTTCAATGTGAACACAATTTCCCGACACGTTCATTTGTAAAATACATATTCATTACGCAACACAGTATTGTGATTTCAAATGATTATCTACAATAGCTGGCAGACACTCGAGTCTCTGCTTCCCTAAAAAGGCATTTGTTTCTTTAAGAAAAATGAATCTGACTCTTCAACGGACATCGGTTTGCCTTTCATATGTATAGCCTCTGAATTTTCTTTAACATTTGGTAATCAACCATTATATTACACAGTACGCGTAACACAATAATTTTTAATGGGTTAATAGTAGTTCGCGTTTTGTACTTCCATTTTAACTTCTTTCTGAGACACACTTACACGTGTCGTCAGGATTCAGATGAAACTGCAGGTCGAAATTCGCTACAGCTACAGGTGAAATATGTGTAGAGATGTGTCATAATTTTTGTAACACTGATGTATTTGTTATTTCGATTCTTTTGTAAAGCCTGTATTACTGCAAATGTTATCTGTACTATTATGTTCTTTAATGATATATTTTGTACCTTTGTTATTGTATTCTTATGTTATAAAATTGTAATTGACACCAGTTCATCAAATTAAGTAACTTGTAAATTACTTTTCACTGCACACGTTTCTGTTGGTCATAGTATATGGGCAATATGTTAGGGACTGTTAGTGTTTGGACGTGTGTTAATAAGTCAGCAAGGGACTGATTAACAGCATTGCTGGTTCTAAGGACAATTCCAAAAATTTTGCGAATGCACAAGTGGTGGTTTATGGACTTGCTATATTCTCCGCAAGATTCTTCGATGGTGATTGTGCACCTGCACAGTCACAACAGATGGCTGTTGGCCGTCTCTACAAGGTCTACAGTGGGTCTGCAGCTTTGGTGGCCCACCAATACCATACTCTCTACCAGGACTACAGTGGGTCTGCTCTGTGATGACCTACCTACCAATAGTCTTCAACATCGACTGACTCTGCGGTGGGTTTGCTCTATTGTGGCCCATTACCTGTCAGCATGTCAAGAGTCAGCACTGTCTTTCCGTTGGAAGGACAACACTACTTCTTCAAGACTGCATGGAAATCCACTACTTCCGTGTGCATTTTCTTTTACTGCTCAGACTTTGAGAAAAACACTGCTATTTCACTGTAATGAATGATCAGGACTGTCTTTATGGACTGTGAGAAAATTTTAGCTTTTGTTCAACATTGTATCAATAAGTGTGTGCATTTGATATCTTTGTTATTGTAATTATGAAAAATAGTATCAAATCATTATTGGGCACTGCCCAAAACAATTTGTAAAATTTTTGTGGGAAGCATGGGGGCTATGTAAGTAGGCTGTTTAGGTTTTTTATATTGGTAACGCCACGTAGCGCTCTGAAAATCACTGGCTGTGCTGTGTGCAGTCTGTGGCTGGTTTGCATTGTTGTTGGTTATTGTAGTGTTGGGCAGCTGGATGTTAACAGCGCGTAGCGTTGCGCAGTTGGAGGTGAGCCGCCAGCAGTGGTGGATGTGGGGAGAGAGATGGCGGAGTTTTGAAATTTGTAAGACTGGATGTCATGAATTGCTATATATATTATGACTATTAAGGTAAATACATTGTTTGTTCTCTATTAAAATCTTTCGTTTGCTAACTATGCCTATCAGTAGTTAGTGCCTTCCGTAGTTTGAATCTTTTATTTAGCTGACAGTAGTGGCGCTCGCTGTATTGCAGTAGTTCGAGTAACCAAGATTTTTGTGAGGTAAGCGATTTGTGAAACGTATAGGTTAATGTTAGTCAGGGCCATTTTTTGTAGAGATTACTGAAAGTCAGATTGCGTTGCGCCAAAAATATTGTGTGTCAGTTTAAGCACAATCATGTACAATTTTTCTAAGGGGACGTTTCACGTTAAATGCTTAGGTGATTATTTGTGTGCGCGGGCGCAACCTGGGGCAATAATCTAGTGTTCTATACAAATGGTGAGGCACAGACCAGCTGAATGGAAGCATCATGTGCGCAGATTACATCACAGATCAAGTAAAGAACTTAAAAGTGATTTATAAAAGGATCTCTAAAGACATTGATGTTCTCTTTATCCATAATAACTAAAACAAACACACAAAATGTCCATTCGAAACGCATACTTGTTCTTTCCAATTTATAAACATACTTTTAGCCCAGGCTCTTGTGCTTGGACCACTGCCGTACACCAGTGCAACAAGCACTGTTCAGATTTAACGCAGGAAGTCGGTCTAGAAGGCGTACAGGGTGCGTAGCTTAAATCCGGACAAATTTCAATTTGAGTTTCCCGCAATATCGTAGTTACATCGGAGGTCCCAGTTCTTGAAAGTCATAGGCATCTATTAAACAGTTAGACCCTCAAAATGATATAGATGTTACGGACAAGTGCGGAGTACAACCGAAGAGCTGCGACTATCGAAAGTCTTCCAGCCGGTCGTTCGCCCATTGCAATACTCCGATTCTTCGTGTACCCGAGATGGTTTACGATACTGTGGCCAAGTATAATGCTTCGAAGAAGTCTAGGGTCCACATCCTAGGTGTCGTGACCAGTGGGGGCGATATCATGCCGCCACATTTCTTTGAAAACGGACGAACTGTCACAAAAGAAATTTATCTGCAAGTTTCGACGAACGTCGTGAACCGTGGATGGTAACAATGGCCTCGGGGAGACATATGTTTCAACAAGACGGTGCACCGGCTTATACGAACATGTGGTCCAAAACTGGCTCTTGTATAACGTTGACATGTTGGTCGAAGGAGTTCTGGCCCCCGAATTGCCAGGATCTGAACCCCCCTCGACTACTACGAGGGCTATTCGGAAAGTAAGGAACGATATGTTGCGGAATGGAAACCACAGTGAAAATCAAAATTACTTTATTTGCAACGGTTAGCTACACCTTCCAGCTACTTCTTTACACAGTCACCGCCCAGACTTAGACATCTGCCGTAGCGTTGTACCAACTTTTCAATTCCCTCGTTATAGAAGACAGCCGCCAGTGCTTTTCGACAATTTTCTACTCTGGATTGCAGCTCGTTGTCTGTCTCAAAATATTGTCTTCATAACCAGCCGTTCATCTGCACAGAAATGAACCTCAGGGGTAGCCAATTACGGGCTGTATGTTGGGTGATCAAACACTTCACATCGAAAACACTGCAGGAGCATCATTGCCCCTGCAGAGTACGGCAAAGAATTGTCGTGTAGAACGAACCGCAAGACGGTTATGGTAAGTGGATTGCATAGCTTCAGGCGAAATCTTTCACCAGGCCATCATACTTGGTGGGAGATGATAATTTCTAGCCATCTTTACGTTCTCTCTGTGAGCTCAGAACTGAAAAGAGCGACATAATGCGTTCGACGGGCGTTCTAGATAGACACAGTGTCCAACGCATCTGTGCAAAGCTACGTCAGATTTTCACAGTATTTTCCATTTCGCGACCGATCGTTCCTTACTTTCCAAATAAGCCTCGTATGTTTGGAACGTAGTCGAAAGAGTTACCAATAAGATGAGGTAGACTAAGGTCGCATTATTCGCACCGCTATCGAAGCATCATTCGCGAATGTAGACAGCGCTAACTTAAAGAGTGCGTTCGTTCGCTTCAGGACAAGACTGGAGACTGTCATAGTGGCTGTAGGGGGTTACGCCGAGTAATGGTACTCCTGAATCGCACAGCTACTTATATGTAAAAGGATTTTCATGTGACCGGATTTAAGCGTCGTACCATGTATTACGCATAGCTGATTAATAAACTTGGGGGCCACAACCAGACCCCCTGAAGACGCCTACCTTACTCGTTGTTACTGTGCACATGCGTGCCCAACTTAAGCCACGTATTGCTACTCGAAGACGGTAGACGTGGCTCTCGACGAAATACGCATGTTTATAACGGATTGTATACAACTTTCTCCACACTACTGAGTAGCTGGCGTAGCATCTATTCACTTTTTTGTCATTAGTCTTTTGATATGCTTCATGCAGCCCACCACCACTTCGTCTCTTGCGCTAAAACCTTCATCTCAGTAGTGCTGGTATAAAACGTGTCGTTCTAGGCGCTTCAATCGGGAATCGCGCGACCGCTACGGTCGCAAGTTCGAATCCTGCCTCAGGAATGGATGTGTGTGATCCTTAGGTTAGTTAGGTTTAAGTAGTTCTAAGTTCTAGGGGACTGATGACCTCAGATGTTAAGGTCCCATTGTGCTCAGAGCCATTTGAAGCATAAAACGGGTCCTGAGTTGTTTGCGGGATGTATCCTGAAAGCTGTCTTTTCCATCTGGGGTTCCCTAGTATCTAGTAAATTATTGTCTAAAACATGCCCTGTTATCCTATCCCCTTCTCAGATTCTGCGGATAATCTCATCTCCTATCAGTCCGTTTAATTTTCAGCATTGTTCTGAAACACTACATCTCAAACCGTTTCTCTTCATCACGAGATTTCAGAATCTACACTCCTGGAAATTGAAATAAGAACACCGTGAATTCATTGTCCCAGGAAGGGGAAACTTTATTGACACATTCCTGGGGTCAGATACATCACATGATCACACTGACAGAAGCACAGGCACATAGACACAGGCAACAGAGCATGCACAATGTCGCCACTAGTACAGTGTATATCCACCTTTCGCAGCAATGCAGGCTGCTATTCTCCCATGGAGACGATCGTAGAGATGCTGGATGTAGTCCTGTGGAACGGCTTGCCATGCCATTTCCACCTGGCGCCTCAGTTGGACCAGCGTTCGTGCTGGACGTGCAGACCGCGTGAGACGACGCTTCATCCAGTCCCAAACATGCTCAATGGGGGACAGATCCGGAGATCTTGCTGGCCAGGGTAGTTGACTTACACCTTCTAGAGCACGTTGGGTGGCACGGGATACATGCGGACGTGCATTGTCCTGTTGGAACAGCAAGTTCCCTTGCCGGTCTAGGAATGGTAGAACGATGGGTTCGATGACGGTTTGGATGTATCGTGCACTATTCAGTGTCCCCTCGACGATCACCAGAGGTGCACGGCCAGTGTAGGAGATCGCTCCCCACACCATGATGCCGGGTGTTGGCCCTATGTGCCTCGGTCGTATGCTGTCCTGATTGTGGCGCTCACCTGCACGGCGCCAAACACGCATACGACCATCATTGGCACCAAGGCAGAAGCGACTCTCATCGCTGAAGACGACACGTCTCCATTCGTCCCTCCATTCACGCCTGTCGCGACACCACTGGAGGCGGGCTGCACGATGTTGGGGCGTGAGCGGAAGACGGCCTAACGGTGTGCGGGACCGTAGCCCAGCTTCATTGAGACGGTTGCGAATGGTCCTCGCCGATACCCTAGGAGCAACAGTGTCCCTAATTTGCTGGGAAGTGGCGGTGCGGTCCCCTACGGCACTGCGTAGGATCCTACGGTCTTGGCGTCCATTCGTGCGTCGCTGCGGTCCGGTCCCCGGTCGACGGGCACGTGCACCTTACGCCGACCACTGGCGACAACATCGATGTACTGTGGAGACCTCACGCCCCACGTGTTGAGCAATTCGGCGGTACGTCCACCCGGCCTCTCGCATGCCCACTATACGCCCTTGCTCAAAGTCCGTCAACTGCACATACGGTTCACGTCCACGCTGTCGCGGCATGCTACCAGTGTTAAAGACTGCGATGGAGCTCCGTATGCCATGGCAAACTGGCTGACACTGACGGCGGCGGTACACAAATGCTGCACAGCTAGCGCCATTCGACGGCCAACACCGCGGTTCCTGGTGTGTCCTCTGTGCCGTGCGTGTGATCATTGCTTGTACAGCCCTCTCGCAGTGTCCGGAGCAAGTATGGTGGGTCTGACACACCGGTGTCAATGTGTTCTTTTTTCCATTTCCAGGAGTGTATTTCCTCAAATTAAGGCCCATGTTTGGTGCCAGTATAAACAAGGTGAGGAAGCTAAGTCTTAACACCTCTTGTATCTCCCCAATTGTAATAGATACAAATAGCCGGCTTGTGTGGCCGAGCGGTTCTAGGCGCTTTAGTCTGGAACTGCGCGATCGCTAAACTCGCAGGTTCGAATCCTGCCTCGGGCATGGATGTGTGTGATGTCGTTAGGTTAGTTAGGTTTAAGTAGTTCTAAGTTATAGGGGACTGATGACCTAAGATGTTAGGTCCTATAGTGTTCAGAGCCATTTTTGAGATAGAAAGATGCCGTTTTTACAGTGAATTGCAAAGACATGAGGTACTTGAATACATCACATTTCGTGTTTGTGCTATTTTTTATTACAGAGATATGAGGCCCTCTTTGGTTTTTTTTTTTTAAATGGAACCCTATGTTAAATTTTAGCGTAACATGATGGGCTTAAAAAGATGGTTTCAAATATGTGTACATCATAATATTTAGGCGAATAGTTTCTGAGACACATATGTTCTCGTATCGTGTTCATCCTTCGAAGCGCGTTGTCCAATGCGACTTTTCCTGTTGACCACTGAGGAACTTTACAGCGAAAGCGTTGTTTTCCTGCTTCTCGATAACGCCGCAAGGTGACGCACGAGGGAGCTGGAAAGAAGGATATAAATGTGCTGCTGAAGTAATGAATCATCGCATTTCCGTCACAGTTTCTTAGTGCAGACATGTACCCAACGACGAAAAGTTAAATATGCTTCTAGTCCATGGTGATAGCAGAAGAAATGCTGTAAGAGCAATAAAGCGATATGGCGAGCTGTATCCTGATCGTGAGCCAGCTTCTTGCACGTATTTGTAAGAAACTACTTGAATCGGGATCATGGAACGCGATACAGACGACAAGGCAGAAAACTGCAACCGGCGAGGTGCATGAAAAGGGCATTCTAGCGTTGGCGCATAACGACCCTTCTGTTTCGTCGTGACGTATCGTCTCCGAATGTGATATAAGTCAGAGAAGTGTTCTACGCATATTGCACAGGCACAGATTTCACCAGTTTCACCTCTCATTACATCAAGCACTCTCCGCTGTGGATCTCGGACGCCGCCAGGAATTTTTCCGGGTTGGTCTGCAGCGCCTACAAGATGCTCCAATGTTTTCTCAACGGGTTCTTTTTACTAATGAAACAACTTTCGCCAAACACGGTAATGTGAATTTGCATAATATGCATTACTGGTCAATAGAGAACCCTCATTGGCTTCGACAGGTACATGATCAGCAACCGTGGAGTGTTAACGTGTGGTGCAGCATCGTCGGAAATGTCATTGTGGGGCCGTACGTCATTCCGGGTATACTAAGTGGCAATAACTATGCACAGTTGCTGCGAAACGTTCCGCCCATTTTGCTGAAAGAGGTACCACTAACTTTGCGTCAGTGCGTGTGGTTCCAACATGACGGCTGCCCTGCTCTCTCTTCACGTGTGGCTACAGAGCTGTTAAATGAAAAGTTCTCTGATTTTTGGATAGGAAGACGTACTGAAGTGACGTGGCCAGCCCGGTCTCCTGATCTGACCCCTCTTGATTTTTCTCTGTGGGGAGCAATCAAACAAAGTGTATGCTCAGATACCAACTACGCCAGATGATATGAGGCAACGTATCATCGAAGCGTGCGCTGATATCTCACGTAGCACCCTCGTAGCCGTTCACAAATCATTCGAACGGCGACTACAAATGTGCATTGCAGCAGAGGGGACGCATTATGAGCACATGCTTCGGTAAAGTTTTGTATCATGTACAGTATGTATTTTGCCTCTTTGTGTGTATTTGCTTCTTATTGTTATCAATAGTAAATATTTTCAATTAAAAAAACAAATACGTATGAAATAATTGTGACCAATAAGGGCCTCCTTATTTAAATTTGTATTTCTGTTACTTAAAATGTATTAACGTCAGTGTTTTAACACTGTACGTTGTCTACAATTTTGGTATCTCAGTTGTCAAATAACTGAATAATATTTGCGCTAGATCATCAGTTACGTTTTGCGCAAAATACTGCAGTGTGTATTTTTATTGTTGGGTAAATGAGCGTATTTGTGTAAGGACGAACTCGCGACGTTTACCATGTACTCTGCACAACAGGAAAGGTCGCATTGGACAACGCCGCTTCGACGGACGAACACGATACGAGAACATATCTGTGTCTCAAAAACTATTCGCCTAAATATTATGATATAAAGTATTTGAAACCGTCTTTTTAAGCCCATCATGTTATGCTAAAGCTTAACAAAGGATTCCATTTTTTTAAAATGGCCTCATATCTCTGTAATAAAAATAGCACAAATATGAAATGCGATGTATTCAAGTAGCCCCTGTCACTGCAATTCACTGTCCAAACGGCATCTTTGTATCTATTATGTTTGGGGAGATAGAAGGTTTGTTATATCCCCAATACTTCGTCCCTCATGCATATTTTCCTTCGAAGGAGGAAGAATTCCTTCACTTCCTCTAATACCTCATTTCGGTAATAAGTTTATCCCTAATCTTACTTCTGTTGCTCTACATCATTTCGTATTTCTTTATTCGCCATCCATATTTGATGCTCAGTAGACAGTTCATCTTTTCATTCCATTCAAAAAGTTCTCTAATTCTTCCTCACTTTCACTGAGACTAGCAATCAACGAATCTTACTGACATCCTTTCACACCGAATTTTAACCTACTATCAAACCTTCCTGTGTTTGCGTTATTGCATCTTCGATGTACAAACAGAACAGCAATGGAAAAGGACTGCTCCCTTGCCTTACATCCTTTTTCATACCAGCACTTCTCTCTTCGTCTTCTCTTCTTACTGCTCCCTCTTCTTTCTTATTCATCTTGCATATTATTCGTCTCTCTATAGCTTACTTCACTTACGCGTACACCATACTTACTCTACCACACAAACATTGGGATTATACTCGTCAGGTATGAGACGTTTCCGGGGAGTCCACTGGGGGCCGAACCGCACAATAATCCTGGGTTCGGCGTGAGGCGGCGGTGGGGTGAGAGGACTGCTGTAGCCTGTTGTGGGACTGTGCACCACTGAGGGCTGCGGCGGGGACGAAGCCTCTCCGTCATATCTAGGTCCCCAGTTCCATACATTACATTACATACAATCATGTGAAAGTGTCTTCATTTTTATTTCCTCCCTTGTCAGAAGCACATTTTTGTTGCCTTTACCTTCAATAAAGCCAAAGAGAACGTCACCGAACAGATCCTCTATTTTCTTTTGTTTATCATTATCATCATTATTATCGTCGACAACAATTTCAGTACACTAGTCCTTAAGCTGATTGTACGATAGTTATAACATTTATTTTCTTTTGCTATCATCAGGGTACGTGGTTGCTACTTTTCCGAGAGTCCGATCTTATGACTCCAGTCTTATAGATTCTACACTCTATCTTGTTTAGTGGGCACTTCCTCTAAAGATTTTGGAAACTTTGAAGGAATGTTTTGTCCCTTCCGTCTTGTTTGATCGCAGGTTTTCGAAAGGCCTGTCAAACTATCTCTAATATAGGGTCCTCTATTTCTTTCGTACCAACATTCATTTCTTCTTCTATCACGTCGACAGACAGTCCTTCACACCCGTAGAGGCTTTCGCTTATTTTAGTAGTGGAATAAATTTCTCATCTTTGATGCATACAGTTTTCCTTCTAATTTTAGCGAACGTTATTTTGGTTTTTCTGTATGCTGAATTTCTCCGCCCGACGAACATTTCAGTTTCTTTAAAACATTCCTACAGCCATTTCACTTTAGCTTCCTTGCATTTCCCATTATTTATTTCTAAGTGCCTTACGTGCCTCTGTTCCTTTCTTTAGCTGAATATTTTTGTATTTTTTTTCATCCGCCGATCGACTGGTGTATTTCTTGTGTCATCCACAATTTCTGCGATGTATGTCTACGTTAGTCTGTCCAGCTTTTGTGACTAGTCTTTCTAATGATATCCGCTCCTTCTCTCCTCAATTGTTTACTGTGGTATTCATTATTACTATACTTGCTGCATGAGACAACTTTATACCCACCAAGTATTTCTCAGGACTTCAGTAACCGATTTTCTAGAACATTGATTCTTTCTGATGATGCTCTCAAACTTCACCCATCTTTCCATCATTACTAAATGTGGTTTGAGACTATCAGTTCCTGTTTATGTATTACAATACAATAATATCTTATTTCGAAAATTGTGTCTCGGAACGATGTAATCTACCTGGTATCTTCCTGTGTCCGCTGGACTTTTGCAAACATGCATCCTACGCATGAGTTCTTGACAGTGTATTTGCTGTTACTAGCTGAAATTTAAAGTAGAATTCAAAGAACCCTTTTCTTTGCATTCCTATCGCGGAGCCCATGTTCTCTCGTAATTTTCCCTATCAAAGCCGTTCTGTTCCCCGTTATTATTAGTGTTTCATTTCCCTTTACGTACTGAATTACGTATTCTTCATTGTTGTTGTCATGGTCTTCAGTTCAAAACTGATTTAATAGAACTTCCGAACGCTAGAGTATCCTGTTCAAGCCTCTTCACTCTCTGCATAGCTAATCCAGTTTATCGATTTGAACTTGTTTACTGCAGTCGGTCTACACAATTTGTACAATCTCCCAAAAAATTTTACAGTTTTTATTCCTCACATACATTCTCTGTCTTATAGTCTTACTGCAAATAACACAATAGCTGAACAGTTCGCAGCAACCCTCTCTTTTCCTTACCCATCTATTCGTAACGAATTCTACGTTATAGCATTTTCTAATGCTACTGATATTACTTTGCATTCGGCTCACTAGGTAACTAGTTTTTTTTCCATTTTACTTCAGATATTCCCACTATCTCTACATTTAGCCATCGCAATTTGGGTCTTCCAAATTAAAATCACCCAATATGAATAAAATTGGTTGCTCAACATTTTTTATTTTCTTGATTTTTAATCATGACTTCCCTATAGACAGGCATTTACAAAACACTGTTTTAAAAATTTTCAGTTTTTTAGGGCAGCCGTTTTTACAATGGCGGTTTGGCAAATTTTAGTGGAAATCGACGTTTGCGGAAAGTTTAATTGCCAAGTTATTTTAAAAGATATCAGAATAATCCAAAATCCAGTGTGCTCAGCATGAAATGAACTTCAGGAGTATTTTTTTAAAATTTTTCTATCATGCAAGAGTGTCACTCAAACTCTTTCTGTTAAGACTCTGAAAAAAATTATCGACCTTCACTTTTTAAGGCCTTCAATTTTCATGAAGGAAGAGAGACTCACTAATAATATGTTACCTCTGTGTTGTGTACTTACATAACTACCTGCAGTAAAAGTTGCAGTCCTGAGAATGCACTCCTGTTTTTTCGGGAGCTTTTCAAAAACGGCCAAAACTATTCTAACGTCAATTTTCACAGGTCAATTTCTAAAAATGGGACCGAGTGAAAACAAGTAAAAATCTTACAGAATGTTCTTTATTCTCATGGGAACAACTCACAAAAAAATTATGACTGAGACTCAACTACATTGAGCGTAATAGAGCAGCAAATTTCAGTAAAAACGCTACCCCTCTACATGCCCGTGCAGTGCCAAGTTAGCAAACAAGGGCTTGAAATTATTACAGTTAACATTGGTAAAATGATGTTTAAATCATTACATACAATAAATGATCAAATATTTCTACTTTTAAGTAACAATGGGCAGAGATAACAATTGGTAAGAGTTCTAAATCTTAAAATTAATGGTACATTTGTTGTACTACACTTGCATACAGTATACACATAATAATGTTTCTCCATGTATACAGATTTAAAACGTCAGTTGTAACTTCTTGCCAGCTGCAATTTTCATTAGGGAGTTAGCCAAACACGATATATCATTGCATAGTTTATCAGTTATGTTGTGTGTGCTACCAGACACTTTTTTGAGTTCCAGTGGAGTCAGCTTTTGTAATATTTTATTTGCTGGCACCCAAGCAGTGTCATTTTTGGAAAGTAGAAAGGCAGTTCTTGGACCAGAAGGGTGAAAGGAATGCACTAAAACATCATTGCTATCTTCAATTTTCTCTTCAATTTTTCTAAGCCACCACTTCTCGTCATACATAGAAACAACAAAATCGTTATTTGTAAAAGATGATACATTTGTAAAAATTATTGAAGTCAGGATCTGTTCTGTGCAAGGTCTTTGAAGGGAAGCTCGTGTAACTTCTCTTTTTGTTGTTCCGCCTATCCCGTCGCAAGAATTCTTTCCGTGTGAAGAGGCAAAGAAATTCCACTCTGCTGCTAAACCAACATCATTTTTGTGTTGGCAGATATTAATGAAGTTTTTCATATTTTGGTACTGGCTGCTTGCGCCATCACTAAAGTAGATTATCTTTTCAACATTACATATGATATTCTTAATTTCTCTAATGAGGTGATGTTGAAATGCATACACAGTCGTGGTATTATGTTCTAGATGGTCACTAATTACACAAATAGATTTGCATTAGTCCAGTGAAAAGTTTGAATTTCATCCTGTTCTGTAAATGTATAGTTTTCTGCAAAATCACCAATCACTAAACAGCGGGTTTCTTTCAGGTTTTCTTTCATTTCCTTAAAATATTGAGCTTGAGCTTTTGAGATAAAGTGATGGGATTCTAATAGCACCAGCTTATCGACAAGAGACTGTAAAAATTCCTCACTGGGCATTACCTGTGTAATAAGCTCAACTCTATCAGTTTGTACCCATTGTTTGAAAACTACTTCATCAGGCACGATGTCAAGTTCAATGTTTAAGATATCAAGTAGGGTATCTCGTCCAGGACGTCCTGCACATATGTCAAGCATACATTATTCATTATCAATATTACATAGCATGAAAACTATCAGGTCTTTATAATTTACATTAAGCTTTGCTCCTTCCATCATAAGCTTTGGGTTTTGATTATGCTTGCAATTGCATACAGCATGAGTTCCTGATGAGCCCAGAAGAACACACCACTTTGGTCGTAGAACACAAAACATAGAGCGGCCAATTTTGTTATCTGGGTATTTTTGTTTATAAAGGCTGTAGAGCTCATTCAGCGAGAGAAGAATTAACCTTTTCTGCTTCTGTACCTTAACATTGTTAATCACAGTTGAAACACATTCCTTCTTACCAGGACACATGCGACTATTGTCATCATCCTCGTAAAATTCTTTAACACTATTAATAACAACTTCACTTATTTTGTTGTCACCTTGTCTTTTCGAAAGATGTGGTAAGATATCTTAATCCATAACCAACTGCCTACTTAACTTCACCATGTATTCAGATGCACCAAATTCCTTGATTATTCTTTTCTATGACCATGATCTTGGCAAGAGACTAATTATCTTAATTTTGTCATCTTTACTGGAAACTTTGAATTTTTTTCATTTTTGTAATAAGTATATCATACTCACTTTGCACTATTTCCATTCTGAGCATCTACGTCATTATGGAAAGATTCTTCCAATTTTCGCTTGACAGCACTTGTAATTTTATCAGTTTTTCTTTGTACAGCTGGTAGTAGCTGGTCTTTGTTGAGCTTTGCTACTTTGCGTAAAGGAGATAATTCCTAAGTTTCACAGATTGATTCTACTTGATGCAAAGGATCATCCTCAATCAATTCAAAAGGCCCAGGGAGAAATTCAGGATCATTCTCAACACTAATTACCACTTTTTTCAGCTGGTTTATTTACAAATATTCTTGATGCGCAAGTTGGGCATAGAGCTTGTCCAGGAATTAGGTTAATATCCACATTTTTTTTGTTTAGGTGTTCAACTAGTATTTTACACAAACCATTTTTAACTGGCTTCTTGTGAGTACCAAACGGGTCACAACACTTTTTACCAAAAATGTGGTTGTATTTGTCTAAATATTTATCTTTGTGATAATAACAAATATTAGAAATTTCTTTCGAAATTCTTAATTTTAACAAACATTGTTCTTCAACTGGCAAGTCACTCATCTTATTAATTCTTGATTGACTTTCTTCTTGTAGTGTTGTTTATGGCACTGTTCACTTATTAGTTCACCCACAAAACAAATTTCAATACTTGAAAAATCTATTATTCTTGAAAACAGTTGAAGATGGGAGACTTCAAATCTATACTTACTAAACTCTAATTCACTTCTTTATTGTATAGGGTCCTGCAAATAAAGTAATATGAAAAGTGGCTCCAATGGAATTCACAAAGTGTCTGGTAGAACACACAACATAACTGATAAACTATGCAATGAAATATCGTGTTTGTTTAATCCCTAATAAAAATTGCAGCTGGCATGTAGTTACAACTGAAGTTTTAAATCTGTATACATGGAGAAACATTATTATGTGTATACTGTACACAAGTGTAGTACAACAAATGTACCCTTAATTTTAAGAATTAGAAGTCTTACCAATTGTTATCTCTGTCCATTGTTATTTAAAAGTAGAAATATTTGATTATTTATTCTATGTAATGATTTAAACATCATTTTACCAATGTCAACTGTAATAATTTCAATCCCTTGTTTGCTAACTTGGCACTGCAGGACCATATAGAGGGGTAGCGTTCTCACTGGAATTTGCTGCTCTATTATTTTCATTGTAGCTGAGTCTCAGTCATAAATTTTTTGTCAGATATTCCCATGAGAATAAAGAACATTCTGTAAGATTTTCACTTGTTTTCACTAAGTCCCTTTTTAGAAATTTACCTGCGAAAATTGTCGTTAGAAGAGTTTTGGCCGTTTTTGAAAAGCTCTAGAAAAAACAGGAGTGCATTCTCAGGACTGCAACTTTTACTGCAGGTAGTTATGTAAGTACACAACACAGAGATAACATATTATTAGTGAGTCTCTCTTCCTTCATGAAAATTGAAGGCCTTAAAAAGTGAAGATCGATAAATTTTTTTCAGAGTCTTTACAGAAAGAGTTTGAGTGACTCTCTTGCATGATAGAAAAATTTTAAAAAAATTATGCCTTAAGGTTATTTCATGCTGAGCACACTGGCTTTTGAATTATTCTGATATCTTTTAAAATAATATGGCACTTAAACTTTCCGCAAACGTCGATTTCCACCAAAATTTGCCCAACCGCCATTGTAAAAACCGCTGCCAGAAAAAAACTATGACTTACAAAATATTTTAAAATAGTGTTTTGTGAATGTCTGTCTATAGGGAAGCCATGATAAAAAAAATCAAAAATGTTGAGTAACATCGCCTGGCTGATTTGAAATGGATTGACCCATTTCCTTTTGATATTTTATAGCTTTTCTGCTACAGGGTATCTATTAAAATAGCAACACTATGAAGGCAGAAGGCAAAAACGTCAAAATTGAGTGAAAAGTACATGTGTATGCAAATTATTAGTATTTCAGAGCAACCGCACGGAACAGGCAGGCGTAATGCCACCCAAATTCTGTATAAAGGCGTTCTAGGATGGATAGGAAAAATGTTTGGAATTGTTAGTAGAAATTATAATAAAGAATTCCATAAACATGTATACACTTTTTATTGGTTGCACAAATGATAGTTGTATACATATATTGCAACGGAAACCTGTTGTTACTTGCAGAGAAAATCAACATACCTTAGTGAAAATAGTTACGAAGGCTTCTCTATAAATCCGAGGTGTGACAGGATTAAAATCAGTTGATTCAGCCTGTATGTTACCACATCCTCTTTCAGGGTCGCGTTATAGAGACTTTCTTGAAAACGAGATTCCAGCTTTAAAGGAAGAGATTTCTTTAGCTAATTGGATAGACAGGTTCTTCCAACATGACGAGATCCCTGCACATTCTACGCGTCAGGGGAAACGTCATCTATACCTGACATTCCCCGGAAGATAAATCGGGAAAATTGGTCACGTTTCTTGGTCACTCGTTTAGAATTTGATTGCTCTGATTATGAATAGTGCTGTCCTCATAAAAGAATACCAAGACGATCTCAGAAGAACTATACGTGGTGTCGCCAATAAAATCGGAATATGCACGTACGTCAGACATATAATGAGAATCAACTTAATAGTTTGACTTTGATTAAAACTTCTGTGAGTATTCACTTGGGTTACATTCTAACAGCTGTATTTCTGTAAACAAGAAAACTTAGGTCCATGTTACATGGCATATACAGGATGTAACAAAAATACACAGCACAAATTGGAGGATACTTTCCTTATAGGTAGACGAAGAAATTATATGAACATATATTAGAATTCATTTTCTGCAACCCATTAATCACGGGCAACACACAAGAACATAAAATTAGAACCATGTACTCTTGGCGACGTTTGGTTACGTTGTGCACGCCAATATTTTGTTTTACATGTCCCTGTTGCCAAGCGATGTACGTCATGCTTGTTTACAGGTAACATCAGCTATTCCAGCGAACAGTACGACCGTTGCTGGCACACGGTTTCCTACGTAGAGTTAATCACAGACTTGGCTCATGCAATGACAGTGTACACTAAAGCAGGAAAGGCCGAAACCCATCTGATTTATGCACTATCTGTAGGCAATGGCGCTCGCTCTCAACGTTTTTTACGGGGAGAATTTCCAGGACGAATGTGGCGCGACAGGAAACGTTTGAAACCATTGAACGTCGACTTAGGGATCATAGTGCATTTAAACTTGACAATCTCAACCGGGGAAGGCCTAAAAGGACGAGGACACCGCAACGGAAGGCGGCAGTTGGGATCAATTTTAGAGCCTGATTTCATCCATTGGCTTTGAGCAATGACGTCATACCTAAGGCAAAGACGCTACGCAGAGGCAATTTTTGAAAGCAGCGTAAACAAAGAAATGTCGCATACGGCCTTCTTGTGCGAACGCACACGCTATGCCCGAACTCGTACGGGGCTTGGTAGATTAATCTGCCACGAGTAATAAGTATGATGGGAAACATGTACTAGGCCCACTACGAATGTAGTGGTGTGGACATGTTGGGAATGTGGGTCTCACAGGGAGCGTGCAAAGGATACGTCCCAGCAGGCGCACTATCCTGTGTGCCCTCGGTGGCTCAGATGGATAGAGCGTCTACCATGTAAGCAGGAGATCCAGGGTTCGAGTCCCGGACAGGGCACACATTTTCAACATGTCCCCAATGAAGTACATCAACGCCTGTTTGCAGCTAGGGCGTCCATTTAATTATCGAATGGTTCAAATGGCTCTGAGCACTATGGGACTTAACTTCTAAGGTCATCAGTCCCCTAGAACTTAGAACTAATTAAACCTAACTAACCTAAGGACATTACACACATCCATGCCCGAGGCAGGATTCGAACATGCGACCGTTGCGGTCGCGCGGTTCCAGACTGTAGCTCCTAGAACCGCTCGGCCACCCCGGCCGGCATTTAATTATCATTTCATAGAAAGGACAGTAGCATAAAACGTGCAGAAACCACCACACAAAGAAAAGTAAGCACACAAGTAAAGAAAATTCACAAAAGGTAACAAGTATTGGAATCGGTAACTAGAATTTATCTATATATGCTAATTCTAGTTACCGATTCCAACCTTTCCATGATTCATTAATTATTTATATCGTTTTTCCAACAGGTGTGTGTACAAAAATGCAGTAGTATTTCCGCATTTCTAATCGCTATATTGAAAGAGGCTAATTAGTTTTTGTAATATGGTAATTTATAGTTATATTTACTGGTATTTTTCCTGTGTGTTAATATAAAAAACTCGTGATTAGAGAAACAGTTAAGCTTGTATTTAAGTTGGTAAGCAGTCTCGTAATTCTTGAGATGTGATCAGCAATTCAAAATATCAGAAATGCAACATTAAACTGCCTGCTGCCAACAATCTGCTACATTAAGAAAACTGTCCTGTTAGCAATAATACAAGCCACCAGACTGTGAGAAAAATATGAAATATAAATAACTGCAAAACTGCCCTGTTCTGAAAAGTATGTCACTGTCGAAATATTAATTTTATCACACGTAAATTATAAATGGCCTTCTTGCTTGTGCAATCGATAAATGCTGTCCTGCTGCTATCTCCAAATTACTGTGGCTGCTGCTGCTATGCTGGTTTAAAAAATAAAAATTCGTACTACTATCAACGTGATGTACAATGTATGCTTTAAACTACAGAGACATCCACAAATCTACTGTGCTAATAAATTATAATACTTAAGTGATCATTGTCAATTATAGTTCTGGTACTGAGAATTTCGGGAAAGCAAAATTATGTATGTGGAACTTTAAATAAAGAGACGAAAGCCGATTGACGGAAAATCAAAGTAACTGTATTAACAAAGCTTTACATCACTAAGACACAATATTTTAACACTTGATGTATTAAAAATTCACTTTACATTAATAGTAGAAAAACCTGAACAAATGCTCTTCAATATTTCACAAACATGTATGCTATCCATCTTTGAAGAAAAAAATCAGTAATTCACTCACTGTCACGTTATCATAAAAAATCGTCGATTCTAAATCCTTGACCAAATTAATACCCTTGGATGTCTCGGTAAATGCGCTTTCGTAGTATTCTGAATGAATTTGCAAAATATCTCTCCATAAATGAAAAATATGACAAAATTATTGCCGGCACACATAACGGCCTCAAAACATCTTACTCCATCACAAGATACAAATCGACTCCTCCTCTCTCTCTCCAAGACTGCACTCCACTCACAAGCAAAGATTCTACTAACAGTCTCTCGCAGCGCAACCTCTCTGGCAGAGATGTTGCCCGTTACTACTCAAATGTTATTGAAGCTTTACTTTCCTGCGTGCTATCCAAAATATTGCCAAATTTACAATTTCCTGTATAAAAGAAAACCCATAGAATACTGCAATCATTTACGTACAATACATAGGTTAATTTTAGTTACCGATTCCAGTCATTCCCACAGTTCCTTATTTACGCCGTTTTTGCAACACGTGTGCCCACTACAATTTACAGTACTTCTGCATTTGGTTTTACTTTCCACGCTACCATGGAAAAGAAAGAAATCATGGAATCGGTACCTACAGTATTTGTCACTTTTTCACAGTAGTTCAAGGAACAATAAGAATTCTAGAAATCCTACAAAAATACAGTACACACGCTTCCTGCAAACATGTCCAAAATTATAAACTATCGAATGTTACCTCCTTAGGGCAATTCTAGTTCCAACAACTGGACGGTTCATTCTTAGACCTGTTTTCCAGCACGTGTGTATACTGCAACGTAATAGCAGTTCTGCATTTTCAATTGCTCTCTAAACATCTGCAAAAAAAAAAAACAAATATTGGAATAAGGAACTAGAATTAAGCTGTAAAGGACGTCAATTCTAGTTACCGTTTCCAAACATTGCATGGTTCTTTATTTTGTTTGTTTTTACAGGAGGTGGCGCACTGAAACGCAATATGATTTCCGCTCTTGTAATTACTTTCTGAACTGTTGCGAGAAAGCAACTGACATTAGAATCGGTAAATAGAACTAACGTTCACAGGTCAATTCTAGTTATCGGTTCCAGTACTTCTTACTTTTTGTGAATGTTCCTTATTTGTGTAATGGCTTCTTTTAGTATTTCTGTGTCAGTTTTTGTGCTACTATTTCACGCACGTTATAATTTATTGCGTTTCCCCAGCGTTGTTACATTATTATTTCTCCCCGTGCAAAGCCCTACTCTTCCGCGACAGTCCCGTTAACATCAATAATTATTGTTATAAATCAACGCAATTTTATAATATTATGTCTTTACCAGGCGCTATACTGTAATGGAATTTTAAGATTCTCCGTGCTTTTCTTACTCGCATGAATTACGACAGTAATTTATTCGCACATATATATTTCTCATTTGTTGTGTTCTTATTTATCTTCGTTATTTTTAAAGCGGTTCGGTATCATTCGTCGGTAGGCAAGTAGTCGCGTGAATTGTGGTTATAATTTTATCATGCGCTATGTCTCTTTTTTTAAGGGAATATTATTCACTGCTTTCAAAGACTGCCTCTATACAGCGTCCTTACATGGAGCATGGAGGTAAATACGTTGTTTTGAAGCCAGAGTTGGCGGGGCCTGACCCCATTTTAAGTAGGGCAAAACGTTAGTAGACTACTTTTTACGACTGCTTCTTGCTCAATATTTCTGTCGTGTGCATGTAGTAACTGTTTTAAGTGCTAAAAATTACAGTGCTTACATGAATAACGCAGTATCAAGAAGGCGATTTCGAACGTTTTCTGTTCTTAAATGCGTATTTGCGCTACTAATAAGACACATTTGGTATCGTTAAAGTAACTTGTTTTTTGCCGATATATTTAGAATAACCAAGAAACGAAGGAAGTTACGTGAAAAACATGTTTTCGTGTTACAATTAATTCCACTTCAATGTTTTTGTGTTGATAGTAAATGAAGCTGGAACTTCGAACCAATGCTTGTTTGCTTATTGGTACTGCTTCTTGTTCGTTACATTTTCAGCTTTTAAGTCGTGTGCACCGCATTTTTAATGTTCACGTTTCCAAGAAACTTACCTACGTGTGCTCTGTTACCCTATAAACGCATGCAATAAGAAAAAAAGCAAGGAATGCCACTGTATCTCGCGCATGTCAACAAAATCATTATTCAAATGTTGAAGAAACAGAACTGCATAGAGATATATCTCCACGCAGAGTAGAGTTCTTGTTTTATGAGATTGCCTGTGCATTTGTCTCAATGTCATTAACGCAACTTCTCACTCTGAATTCTTATCTAGGACGCCTCGTTCAGTGTGTGGCCAGTAATAGCAGAGTAAAAAACGATTTAATTTTTCAAGCATGTTCCAGCATTGTGAAATGCTAGTAAAGTGATTAAGGAAATGATCTCAGACGCTTAGACGCCGTAAAATGGATGCTGTATGTATGTAATTTTTAGCAATAGTAGCCCGACCTGTGTAGCTGTATAGCATGTAGGCCTGGCTACCTTTCCATCAGCAGCCAATTTGCTTCTTTTTTCCCGGAATACTTCTAACCCTGTCAGCTTTTCAAAAATAACCGAACATATCACCAGTGGAATGTACGCCTACTTTGATCATCTCCTTGATTTTACTTTTGAATTTAATTTTGAGGTTTTCAAAGTATTGAAGTCTCTACCACGCTTCGTGATAGACCAATAGTTAGTTAATTAGTTAGTTAGTTTCATGTTCTATGTATCATTTGCACGATAAATCGTAATGACATGGAACGAGTCATTATATACTGACATCAATTTTTTTTAAAATATACGTCCATGCTGATCATTAATTAGTTTTACGTTTTTAAGTAATATGTTAGTAATTCCTACCTATCACCGTTTACACGTTACAGTAATAGATAATCTTCCGCAGAATACGAGGAGTTGTCAAAGAGAAACGTTTTCAGTTTAGTTTCAGATTTTACTTTGCTGTGTGTCAGGCATTTTATATGAATGGGTAAGTGATCAACGCTTATGGTTGCACCCAATGGCGGATACAGAAGAACCTCAAGGAGAGTGCGCTGAAGATATCTTGAGCTACCTTTACTTTTACCGTAATAAAAAATAATCAAGTCACATACAAAGTTTAAGAGATGCCATCTTAAGTTACAATTGTGGTTCTCTTCCTTAAATGATGAATTCTGTTGGCCCATTCTTCAAGTGTTCAACAGAGCTAAGCCATTAAGTCGATCCTACTTCATTGTCGACCTCAGCTATGCCTTTATACGCCACCATGTTGAAAAACGTCCTTCTGCTGTAGCAGTAGATGCAGCGTGCGGGCTGACTGGCGGGGGCGGCGTGGGTGGCAATGATGGCGGCGTGGGTGGCAATGAGGGCAGCTCCCCAGGGGAGGGGGAGGGCAGGAGGGGGGCACTCGGCCCCCCCCCCTCATATGTATCTATTACGAGTTGCAGCTTTGTGAACCCCTCTTTGTGCTACAGACAGTCTTAATGTGGCGTAATGAATGTCATTTTTTTCTTCTGATATTGTAATTCAGTATATCATTGTTCTGTTGAAGTGCAGTGGATTATTTACAACAAACTTCATGAGTTAATAACGATACTGTGAAACGGATAGACTGATACTTACACATCGATCACAATACAGGCATGACGAAAATAGTGTTCATATAAATTTTCATACAAAGCCTTCTTCAGAAAGGCAAGTATAGCACACATACATATTCACACAGTCATCCATACGAAACTCACGCACATGTGACTGCTGTCTCCGGCAGTTCTAGCCAGAATCTTTTTTAGAGGGAGAGGAAATGTGAACAATGAATAATTAGGCATGAGATGCTGTGCCAACAATCAGCGCAGTTACGTAACCATGTTTTCTACATGTACATCTACATTTATACTCCGCAATCCACCCAACGGTGTGTGGCGGAGGGCACTTTACATGCCACTGTCATTACCTCCCTTTCCTGCTCCAGTCTCGTATGGTTCGCGGGAAGAACGACTGTCTGAAAGCCTCCGTGCGCGCTCGAATCTCTCTAATTTTACATTCGTGACCTCCTCGGGAGGTACAAGTAGGGGGAAGCAATATATTCGATACCTCATCCAGAAACGCACCCTCTCGAAACCTGGACAGCAAGCTACACCGCGATGCAGAGCGCCTCTCTTGCAGAGTCTGCACTTGAGTTTGCTGTCATCTCCGTAACGCTATCACGGTTACCAAACAACCCTGTGACGAAACGCGCCGCTCTTCTTTGGATCTTCTCTATCTCCTCCGTCAACCCGATCTGGTACGGATGCCACACTCAAGTATAGGTAGAACGAGTGTTTTGTAAGCCACCTCCTTTGTTGATGGACTAAATTTTCTAAGGACTCTCCCAATGAATCTCAACCTGGCACCCGCCTTACCAACAATTAATTTTATATGATCATTCCACTTCAGATCGTTCCGCAAGCATACTCCCAGATATTTTACAGAAGTAACTGCTACCAGTGTTTGTTCCGCTATCACATAATCATACAATAAAGGAGAAGAGACCATTGATACAATGTCAGAGCGTTTGCGATTTGAAAGGCAATTAAAAACACAGGAAAGCAGAGAAAGGACGCACAGTAAGGCAAATGTAAAGCCAAATGACAGAAATAAAATCACCACAATAAAATTAAACAGTACAACCATCATTTATACAACAGTAAATACTGCTTGAAAGGCTCCATTACGAATGAAATGAGATTTCTTTATACTTTAGATTACGATCGAATCGATTAGCACAGCCGCAAACAACGCAAGCTGTAATTTTTTATGTAACAGCTACGTCTCAATACAATCACCGCACCCAACGCGACCTAAACTGAGCTCTGACACATCAGAGTGACGTCGCGGGGAAGTTCCACCACAGTGAACGATGGAGGTACGAATGAGATGAACCTAATGTTTTGGGCTAGTTAACAGGGCGGACATCGGCTTCAAGCTTGTGGCGTAATGACACCTCACTACCTTTTTTTACCTCCATGCGTCCTTGCCTCTAGTATGATGTCATTTCCCAAAGCCGACGAGTGGAATCGGACACTAGAATTTATCCGGCAATTGTTCATGGAGTCGACAACGGTCATAGTGTCAATACAAGACACGTAGCAACAAAATTGAAATTTGACCACATGACAATCTGGCGAGTGTTACACGAGGACCATCTGTAGTCATACCATTTTCATCGTCTGCAAGCAGTATCAGCAGCTGCTTTTCCTGAAAGAATCCTCTTCTGCGAACTGTTTATTCAACAAAGCATCATACCCCAATTTTAGTGCAACGGTCGTGTTTCAACGAGATCATTTTGTAAATTTTCACAATCGGCATGTATGGGGAGACGCCAATCCCGAGGCAACTGTTGAAGCAAGTCATCAACAAAGATTTTCTGTCAATTTTTGAGCCAGCATTGTGGTGACCGTTTGGTAGGGCCTCTCTTCCGCACAGGCTCAACGGACAAAGTTATCATAATTTCGTACAGCATGTTCTATCTGATCTGTTAGTACATGTGCTTTTAGCTGTGCGACAAAACATGTACTTCATGCAAGATGGAGCACCTCCTTATTTTAATATTAATATCCGTCGGCTTCTAAACGTCAGGTTTGGTGACAAATGGATAGGTAGGAATGGACCAATTGCCTGGCCTCCACGTTCTTTCGAATCTAAACCCACTGGACTTTTATTTGTGGGGGCATTCGAAAGCTCTTAGATATGGAAACCTAGTATAAGATGTTCAGACTGTCCGTGCGCCCATTATGGAGGACTGCGAAACTATACGCAGTACTCCAGGGATACGTCAGCGGATCCGAGATTCACTACAACGGCTGGTTGATTCATGAATCAATGCCCACGGAGACCATATTGAATATATCCTGTGAGAAAGAGTGAAGTGCGGTATACTGGTGCGTTCTGTTCGGTTTTCTATGATTAATGAGTCGGAGAAAATGAGTTGTAACATGAAAACATAGCGTTTCCAGACGCAACGTCCATATAACATAGTTTCCTCATATACGTGTGAGGAACGTGTCTTGCAGTTTGTACCATACATTTTCGTCACACCCTGTACTTTTAGAATTAGTCCGTACTGCCATCTCTTACAATGTATATTGTGCCCTCTCATGTGCCCTGTATGTAGCTAAAATCGCTAAAAATGCAATTTCCGATACTGAAAGTTAATTGTAAATACGAGTTTCGTATCGTATCCAGATTCAGCATGAAAGTTCATAGTTGCTCAGGGTAATTCGCAATGACTGTAAACATAATGTGCTGACGAATTTCCAATTTGTAAGTCGAATAAATGCAATGTGACATTCTTTTAGCAAACTGTTCAACATTTTTAAACACCACATTCTGCGAAAATAGGTGAGAAATGGTTTCTCAAAATATAGAAGCGAAATCAATAATTATGTGCAAAAGCAATTGGGGAATTTATGTCAACTGTTAGGCGTTGCGAAAACTTCCGAGTAAAGGGGCACCAAGACGCATTAGTGTTACATCCTGTCTTAGACAACGCGGCACTTTCAGTTAATGAGGGGTAGGCGGTGTTTCACTTGTCTCTCATTGGCTGCTTTGTGATTCAGTTAATATCTTCTGATAGTGTTACGGTCACTCTCAATGTTTCCGCACGAAAACAGCCGATTTCAGCTTATCCGAAAACTTACCGCTACGTACCCTACAAAGTTCTGGGATCTAGTGCAGCTCTTCAAGGGACTTGGTGCAGCTCTTGCGATACAACACTTTGGGAGGAGATTTAGCGACTATTTTGGTGACTACTTATATCTTCCTCAGCAGAACAGTAAATATTGTTACAAATAAAATTTTCACGTCCCACAATGCCTTTACATGCGATACCACACTACATTACCCTAACTAGTAGAATGCTGTACCACTAGAAAGGATATCGTTTAGCCTTGTGTCTATAACTGTTGACAAGCAGTTGTTGGGGTTTGACAATCGGATGCCACAGTTTTTTTCAAGTGCAACAATTTTCCCCTGCTTTTCTGTGGCAATATTTCAGAGAGCAGTGAGGATTTCTGAAGTGAAGCAGCTCAGTTCATCACAATGGTTAAACACAGCTGGCGACAAAACAGGTTTGTTCTAAGTAATGCTTACATGTTACAGCTAGCGGTACTGTGGTTAAGCTCACCTAAGGTGGGCACACGATGAGCATTAATATTGACTCCATACATAACGCAAACCAAGATGTTTTATGTATTTATGGAAGAGGTACTGTCCAAAAGAGGACCACATTATAGATCGTGAAGACGAGGTGAAGTTTCATTATAAGGAGTCACCCTCATTCTACAAAAATGGTTCAAATGGCTCTGGCCACTATGGGACTTAACATCCGAGGTCATCAGTCCCCTAGAACGTAGAACCACTTAAACCTAACTAACCTAAGGACATCACACACATCCATGCCCGAAGCAGGATTCGAACCTGCGACCGTAGCGATCGCTCGGTTCCGGACTGAAGCGCCTAGAACCGCTCGGCCACCGAGGCCGGCCCTCATTCTACCAATGGCCTTGTTAAACAGGGTGGGGGAATGTTTGGTGGTTCACGACACCCTTTTTCCCTTCCCGTGGAAAACAGTCCCTGAAGGTGGATGAATCAGTAATGGTGACGATGCTCAAGGCAATGGGAACCACTCCATTTAAGACACAAAATGTGTGTCCACAGGACATGTCTGCAACTGAAAAAACTAAAAAAATGTCGTGATGATCTCTCCATTGACAAAAGATTCCGCGCTAGTCACTCAATCAAATCTTCAGGAAGGAAATGCCAAAGGAGAGGTAAAACCGAGAGAAAGATTGAAACGCAAACGAGAGGTATACAGTGTACGAATTGGCGCATCGAATAACACGTCAAAGTACACTGCGAAATTTGAAGTGACGAATATCCCCATTGCAAATTTACGAAATACAGGGTATTCCAGGAGGAATGGTCAATGTTCAGGGATATGATACGAATTATCATTCGGAGCAAAGAAGTCTAGTAAACATGGGCTCTAAAATGCGTGCCTTAAGAGCTATGAGCGTCTCTTCATCTTCGACCCCTTGAAACAAATCTCTTCTACTGCAAGCTCTTTGCCTTCGATGTTTTGGGAGAAGATGGTATGAACCAAAACGAAAAAGAATTGTCTAGTAAACGAAGGCTCTATATTGTATACCTTAAGGCCTATGAGTATTTGTTCAGTAGAAGAGATGTGTTTTACTGTAGCGCATATGAATAAGTGCTCATAGCTCTTAAGCTCTTTAGAGCTCATGTTTACTGCACTTTGTTTTTTTTTTTTTTTTTTTTTTTTTTTTTTGGTCAGAAACATAGAAAGCAAAGATTCTGTACTAGAAGAGATTTGTAACACAGTATCGAAGATGAAGGAATGCTCATAGCTCTTCAGCCACGAATTTTAGAGGCCAAGTTCGCTACACTATTTTGCTTTGAATGGTATTTTTATATCTCTGAATATTGGTCATTCTTCCTGGGACACTCCGTTTAGTAATGAAGGTCTATCGGTTCAGAGCTTGTTACTGTGCATTATGGTTTAAGCTTTCTCTCAGTCTCATCCGCAGCTCAGAATTGGAGGTGTTGCTATCAGAATCTGCAAGGACGGATCTACTTCATGGAAATAAAGTGACAACGCTAAGGAGAATATAACGAAAAATAGCTGTTATTCAAACGTTCATTTAGAGGACATAATCGAAAATTTCTGTTCTTAAACAGATGCTGCCACACTAAAGAAGGAGCAATACAATTTGCAAAAATTGGCATGATTAATAGAAACAAAAAATTTAAGCTCCAGAGAACTGCCATTGTTTATCTCTTACGACTGTACAGTTTTGCTAAATAAGCTCACAATTGTTATGACCTATCATTTACCTCTATAATTAGCTGGTAATTTAAATGAAAAACATCGTCTTTCTATGTACATATTTGCTTAATATCGTGGCTCATACATGACGTACACACACATCAAAAAGATTTTTGCATCACCCCAGTTCCCAGAACCCCTGAAGATAGACGTTGACTGTGGATAATGTATCACAGACACAGTCTCTTTGACTGTTCAGAGATGTCACTAAACCCCTCCCAAAGATGTAAACAACCATGCATGTGCAGCGCCTATTAGACGGAGGGGGTCCGACAGCCGATCAGTTCCAGTCATTCCACCAGGAAGGAGGTACACGCATCGTATTGTCTGTAGTTCAACCATGCCTAGAAGGTCAATACCGCGGATCGATTGCGTCGGCTTTGTTACTTTGTGCCAGGAAGGACTCAACAAGGGAAGTGTCCAGGCGTCTCGGAGTGAGTCGTAGTGATGTTGTTCGGACATGAAGGAGCTACAGAGAGACAGAAACTATCGATGACATGCCTCGTTCAGGCCGCCCAAGGACTACAACTGCAGTGTGTGACCGCTACATCGGAGGAACCCTGACCCCAACGCCATCATGTTGCGTAATGCTTTTCGTGCAGCGACAGAACGTCGTGTTACAACTCAAACTGTGCGCAACAGCCTGCATGATGCGCAACGCCACTCCCGACGTCCATGGTGAAGTCCATCTTTGCAGCCACCATTTAGCTCGGTACAGATGGGCCCAACAACATGCCAAATGGACCACTCAAGATTGGCATCACGTTCTCTTCATCGGGAGGGTCGCATATCCCTTCAATCAGACAATCGTAGGAGACGTGTTTGGAGGCAACCCCGTCAGGCTGAATGCCTTCGACACATTGTCCAGCGAGTGCAACAAGCTAGAGGTTCCCTGCTGTTTTGGGGTAACATGTGGGGCCGTCGTACGCCGCTGGTGGTCATGGAAGGCACCGTAACGGCTGTACGATACGTGAATGCCATCCTCCGTCCGATAGTAGAACCATATCGGCAGCATATTGGCGAGGTATTCGTCTTCATGGATGACAATTCTCGCCCCCGTCGTGCACTTCTTGTGAGTGACATCACTCGAATAGAGTGGCCATTATGTTCTCCAGACTTGAACCCTATGAAACATGCCTAGGATAGATTGAAAAGGGCTGTTTATGGAGGAATTGACCCACAAGCAACTCCGAGGGATCTACACCGAATCGCTTTTGAGGAGTGGGACAGTCTTGATAAACTTGCGGATAGTATGCCACTAAGAATACAGGCATGTATCAATGCAAGAGGACGTGCTACTGGGTATTAGAGTTACCGGTGTGTATGCAGCAATCTGGACCACCACCTCTGAGGATCTCGCTGTTTGGTGATACAACACGCAATGTGTTGTTTTTATGAGTAATAAAAAGGGCGAAAATGATGTTTATGTTGATCTCTACTCCAATTTTCTGTACAGGTTCCGGAACTCTCGGAACCGAGGTGATGTGCTTACATTTTCACCAACTGCCTGTTTCGTAAATCACATCAGATGGAAGAATATCGACGGATGTGGAACAAAGAATGAAGTCCAATAACAAAGAAAAAGGCTTATCATAACCAGAATGTTTCACAAACAATTGACCAACATTGTTTCTCTGACCCAGCGCAGTCGTAAGACATTAGAATCGCGTTCCATATTTACATTTCAGGTGGTTTCCTTAAATCGCTTAAGGTAAATGCTTGAGTGATTCATTTCAGATCATCATGGTCGTTTTCCTTCCTCATCCTTCCCCAAACGTAGCTTAAGATCATTCTCTAATGACAATCCCAAGGACAGGACATTAAGCTGCAACAATCCTTTCTTCTTTTGTTTCTCTAGTTCTTATTAACCACCTGATTATGCTGTGTTGTCAGCTTCTCTTTCTTTCACTCCATTCTTCTTTCCCCTCAGCCAGTTGGTGTGAAATATTATTAGAACGATTACCAATCAGCAAGTGACATCAAATTTCTTTGGATATGAGAGTAATACAAGTCATTTTAGATTATTTCCTATGTCGCCCGTCCTCCCTCCAACCCCACGCTCTATGAGTCTCTTATCATTGACGTTACCATTTAGTGCAGCAACTCCGAATATAATGTTTTCGACGCTTTTGTTGACAGTATTCGACTGTAATTACGTGTCACCTCTTGCGATATCCCATGCCCACTAGTGGCTCTAAGAGTCATTTACCTCGCCCCCTCACATCGGCATTCTTTACAGATAGCGATTTATGTTCATAACAGGTTTGCCTGAAATTGATTCAGGTGCCCCAGAGTACATACCACCACTCTTTCACTGCCAGATGAGGGATCGCTTCGGTTTTGTTATCACGATAGTATTCGTTTCTAGACAATGAGCCATATAAGTAATAATTTTTTTTAAATTCTCCCTGCGTTCTAAAGCTAAGGTTACATGTCGAAAACTTCCATCCCCTCTCCGCTCCCATAATCCATTGAAATATGAGTGTCATAGACTCACATTTTTTTTCTTTTTCCTTTTAGATAGTGCATCATTCAGTCCCCTTGTTTGCTCAAGGTGCCTACATACATGTCGCAACGGTGTTCATGAAATTAGATTAGATTAATTATTCATTCCATAGACCCATAGAAGAGGGAATCGTCTTGGGTACTCTGTAACTTTATGACGAAGTTTGTATGGCTAATTATTACCACTGTACAACACCCCCCCCCCCCCCCCACACACACACACACACATATATATCATTACTCAGGTCTGAATTAGTAACCTGATTGATAAATATTTGTGGTCCTTAAATGAATTTGTAATAAAATAAATAAATAACATGGGTACCAAATTCGGTTGAAATTGATTAAAACTGTGTGCCAGCCAGCGACTCGAATTCGGGACCTCTGCCTTTCGCGAGTAAGCGCTCTAGTGACTCAGCTACTCAAGCATAACTCACATCCACTCCCCACAGCTTTAATTCCGCCTGTACCCCGTCTCCCACCGTCCAAACTCCACAGAAGCTCTGTGAACCTTGTAGAACCAGCACTACCGAAAGAAAGGATACTGCGGAGACAGGGTTTAGACGCAGCCTGAGGGATATTTCCAAAATGAAATTTTCACTCTGCAGCGGAATATGCACTGATATGAAGCATCCTGACAGATTAAAACTGTGGCGGTCAGGAAGTTTCATGTCATCGTAAATTCCGCTGAAAAGTGAAAATTTCATTTCGGTTGTGATTGCCACCAGCCTTTCATTTCTGCTTTAGATGTAACCTTTCTTATCCCCGCTCCTACTCCTGGGGGTTGAGTGTCATCCAGACTATTACCAGTTAATCAAGTAACCACGAAAGCTACAGATTTTTACTGCCGGTATTTATTTTCGATTATAATTTGTCAACCCTTTCACCCAACCAGCCAACCCACATTACAACTGTTATGGGTATTTTATATACATTTAGTCATATATGTACGAAGTATGGTCCAAACTTCTCCAGATGTTACAGAATTATGCTGTGCCGCTACTCTCACATGATTGTGGTTGCTAGGAGCGTCTTACTCCGACGGTATATTGTATACGTGTCCAGTCACCACTTCGAACACCTTTGAATGTTCTACTCCTGGGGAATGGTACAGGAGATTCAAGGTAAATTTTGTGTTATGTTTTTTCTTGGTTTTAATTTATTTTCTGACAACTCCAGATAGTGGACGAGTTTGTGATCCCTGGCTCAAAGTCAATGTTGTATTATGTAATTAATAAAGTTGTGACTGAGTGAATGGTACACTGTGATACATTTTTGAATAGGTCTTTAGGAGAGGAAATGAAGCACCGAATAAAAATTACAGGGTGCCATTTAAAAAGTCATACTGCTGTTCATTCCTATGTAAAAACAAAGCTACAACGAAGGCAATCATGCTGATTGATGTCCCCCTGACTGCTAAAGAACTTTTGCTTGAAACTTTTTATAATTTGCATCTGAACAAACAGTTATTTAGGATGGTCAAGATAAATCGGACACACTGTATACTGCCGGAGAAAAAACAAGTACACCTGGAAAGACGACGTCGATTTTGATCCAATGAGGGCATATACCAGCTGGAGGCTAGTTGACGTACTGATAATGGTTTCAACGCCGTCTATGAACAGATAGCGTAATGGCATAGCTGCTAGAGCTCCATCTGTGTCTACTCTTTAATAGGGAATGCTCATAGGCAGAAGGCTCAGTGTTGTGCAAACGTATGAAACAAGGAGGCAACCATGCCACAGAGGGCACGGAGATGTACTCGTGCTTCCAACAGCCAAATGAGCGAGTTTGAAGGTGGTCAAATTGTGGCCTTCCCAGTGGTGGAATGGTCCTTTCGGGAATTGCCACATACGTTGAACGTCATGCGTCTGTTGTGCAACAATACTGGTATCATTGGTTACGTGAACATTATCGCACCTGTAGACGAGGTACTGGACGTCCAAACAGCACAGAGGTCCATCGGATCATCGAATTGTAAGGGCAGCAGCGGTCGATCGTACAGCTACGAAAACACACGTAAGAGAAGTTGTGAGGCCAGGAGTGTCAACACGAACTGTTTCGAAGCGGTTATTAGCAGTGGAACTACGGGCACCCACATCTCTAGCCCGTCTTCCACTTAAGCCACAATATCGACGTGCACGAGTCGAGTGGTGCCATCAGAGGATCACTTACAAGAGGGAATGGCGAACCACGGTTCTCAGTGGTGACAGTACATTCTGCCTGCACACAAATGATGGAGAGTGGGTGAGTACTATCCCGTAGAGTGCTTTCCTCCAAGACACACTGGCCCCATGCCAGCGTTATGGACTGGGTTGCGACTAGCTATAATTGTCGATCACATTTAGTGATCAGAATGCAGAATTTTGTTAGATCCGTTCTTTTGCCGATCTTGCAACAGGAAGATGATGTGCTGTTCCAGAGTAACGCCTCCCTGCACACTGCTCGTAAAACTCAGCGTGCTCTGCAAGATGTGTAGCAACTTTCCTGGCCAGAGAGATCCTCGGAGTTATCTCCAACCGAGCGCGTGTGGTACATCATGGTAGGACGAGAAATGAGTCGTGCGACTCGTCAACCAACAACTCTTACCGAACTACGTGAGCAGATCAAACAGGCTTGGCATAACGTATCCCAGGCCAGTATTCGTCATCTGTACGATGAACTAGATGCCAGAGGCAGCGCCTCCATAGCCGCCCGTGGACACTACACCACTTACTAATATCGGTGTTTCAGCACGGGCCGGTGCCTCGTACCTCATAACAGCTTGTGCTATTCATCTGTAGATGTAATAATTTTATATACACCACATGTAGTGTTACGACAATAAATTTTGAGTGAATTGGTAAGTTCTAAAAATGTGTACTATTTCTGCCGGGGAAAAATGGCCGAAGGAGATGTTAGACCTTCTAGATCAAATAAACTGATTTCGCTGCTTGATACGTACATTGAATGGGATGGAGTACACTTAGACTGGAGCATCTGAGGAATTTTGTGGTTTGAACTCGTCTCATCTGTTCCAGTAGGCTTAACGCCGAGTGCATCTTTGCGTCGTAAACACTAAATTCTTTTCGTAACTAGTCGTGATGTTGGCGACCAGAGCAAACCACAGAGGAGCCAGAGTACGTTGTAAGAAGGTGTCTTAAAACTGAATCTATAAACCTGCGTTAGTCTCTTCCCTCCACCCCCTCTCTCTTTCTGAGGAAAACCGGATGTCCAGTGGTTCTTCGCCGGCCAGAGTGGCCGAGCGGTTCTAGGCGCTTCGGTCTGGAACCGCGAGACTGCTACGGTCGCAGGTTCGAATCCTTTCTCGGGCATGTATGTGTGTGATGTTCTTAGCTTAGTTAGGTTTAAGTTGTTCTAAGTTCTAGGGGACTGATGACCTCAGAAGTTCAGTCCCATAGTACTCAGAGCCATTCTTTAATGGTTCTGTTGTGGTTGGCAGGAGAGTCAACACCGTGTTCCTAGAGGAGGCAGAAAGGCACGCGTTTTAGCTCAAGCAGGCTGGCGTGAGGTCTGGAACATGACAAGGGAAGTAGAATTGAGAAAAACGGACGTAGCTGGTGGAATATTTAACTTTAGTCCATTAAAGATGAACGTCGCTCGTGACAGTACATGATTCACAATATCAATGGTAACTGAATAGGGCGCCTTGCTAGGTCGTAGCAAATAACGTAGCTGAAGGCTATGTTAACTATCGTCTCGGCAAATGAGAGCGTAGAAGTCAGTAAACCATCGCTAGCAAAGTCGGCTGTACAACTGGGGCGAGTGCTAGGAAGTCTCTCTAGACCTACCGTGTGGCGGCGCTCGGTCTGCAATCATTGATAGCGGCGACGCGCGGGTCCGACGTATACTACAGGACCGCGGCCGATTTAAAGGCTAGCACCTAGCAAGTGTGGTGTCTGGCGGTGACACCACATTCCTCCCCCGCAAAGCGGCGCACGGTTGTGGCATAGGTTTCCACCCGCCGTGGAGAGGACCGCATGTTGACGTATGCGACGAGATGGGGAGCCTAAGAACAGGCGAGGCTGTGCCACCCGCACCCTGCCATTCGGACCGGGGGGAGCTAGGAAACGCCTGTAAACGTGCTCCAGGGTGCACGCCAACATGCGGTGTATGCGCCCGTAGAGAGACAGGAGGGGCCGAAGGGTCGACCTCCAATGGGCCGGGGCACCCGACGGGCGAAGACGACATATGGTTCGGAGCGGGCAAGAGTTCCATGTCGTAGGACAACTGGTCACGGGAAGCGATCGGCGGCGCGTGACCCAGAGAGGCGCCCGTCGATTGCTGCGACGCATCCACTGCGGGCGTCGCCGGCGGGAGAACTGGTGGTGGCGGCGGTGGCGGCGGCGCGTCGCCATGGGGCATGGGGCAGCGTCGGTAACACCTGGGGCTGAGGCGAGCCAGTAGATGGGTTCCCGGGGCGCTGACCGGAAGGCACCGTCGCTGAAAGCAGACGGCGAGCGGCAGATCCCGTGCGACGACAGAGGTGCAGCTGATTGAGATGCCGATGCACCTCACCAGACGCCCCCAAAACCAGATACATAGCGCTGCCGAGGCAGCGAAGAATGCGCCCTTCGAGCCAACGCCGTGAACCTCGATAGTGGCGATAGTAGACAACGCCGCCTGGAGCAAAAGCAGATGTCTGCCGCTGCTCAGGAACCTGATGCGGCGGATGAAGCAAAGAGATCAAGGTTCGATGATGACGACCGTGGAGCAACTCAGCCGGCGAGCGACCATCTCGGGGCTGAGAGCGATACGAGGACAAAAAAGAGCAATAACGCGTCCTCCCGAGAATGCGACCCTTTCAACTTAAACATCTGTGACTTGAAAGCCCTTACTAATCGTTCAGCGGCACCGTTTGACTGTGGCGAAAACGGGGCGTACGTCAGATGTTGAATACAATTGGCCTTGTAGAATGACTGAAATTCTGCGGGTCATGAATTGTGGACCATTGTCGGAAACAATAGTCTGTGGAAGACCTTCAATGCAAAAGATAGCGGATAACGCTTGGATGGTGGCAGATGACGTCGTGGAAGACATCCGGACAACAAAAGGAAAATTACTGAATTAATCTACGACAACCAACCATCGAGCATTCCAGAATGGGCCAGTAAAATCGATGTGTAAGCGTTGCCAAGGGGAAGTGGCTTTTGGCCATGCAAAGAATTTCCGCAGTGGTGCTGATTGTTGTTCGGCACACACCATGCAAGAAGAGCCCATATTCGTAATCGCGGCACCGATTCCGAACCAAGTACAGTGCTGACGAGCAAGTTGTTCTCACTGTACCCCAATGTCCTTGGTGGAGAAGCTGTAAGACAGAGGACGGTAACGAACGTGGTACCACGACCCTGGACTGATCATTATCAGAACGCAACAGCAAAACACCACGTCGTACAAAAAGTCTCCTAGTGATCAAAAAAATCTGCGAACCAACGGGTCCCCGATCCGTGACGTTGACAAAGGCCGTTGCATAGCAACAAAACACAGAACGGGAGCAAGGACAGGGTCGGCAGCTTTGGCTGTAGCTACACGACGAAAATCAATCGGAAACGATTCGACCACTCATCGGTTTCCGCATCAATGAACATGCAAGCTAGTTCGGAGGAATTGAATGCCCTATCCTCAGCAACAGTCAAGCGGGACAACGCATCGGCGTTTCCGTGCTTAGCAGTGGACCGATACAAGATATCGTAGCGGTACTGCGAGAGGAAAATAGACCAGCGAATGAATTTCTGCGCTGTACGTGGAGGTACAGGCTTGGTCGGATGAAAAAGCGATGTCAAAGGTTTGTGGTATGTGATTATGGTAAAGTGACGACCATACAAGAAATCACGAAACTTTGTAACACCAAATACGAGAGCGAATGCTTCTATCTCGATCTGTGAATAATTTCTTTGCTCAGACGAGAGCAATTTGGTCGCAAAGGCAATAGAGCGATCGTGCGATCCATCTTTGTGCGCAAGCACAGCACCGATCCCGAAATCCGATGCATCCACCATCAACAAAAGGGGCTTCCGAGGATCGAATGGCGTAAGGCAAGTATTGGAAAGCAACGCCGATTTCCACCGGCGAAAGGCGCGTTTGCAGTCCGTCGTCCAGACGAACGGAACACTCTTACAGCGTAAGCGATGCAGCGGAGCTGAAATGGAAGAGACGTGTGGAACATATCTGCTATAGTAATTTTCCCCAGCACACTCTGTAGCTGTTTCAAATTCTGCGGCGAAGGTAAGGCTTGTATGGCACGAAGGTGCGTAGGACTGGGATGTATGCCTTGGGCATTGAGTACATGTCTCAACTATGGCAAGTCCCGAGCAAAAAACACACATTTGTCCTTCCCCAAGCGAAGACCATTTTGTCGCAAGACCTGAAATAATGTTCCGAGATTGACCAAATGTTCTTCTTCCGTCTTTCCGGAGATCACAATATCGTCCAGATAATTAGCTGCAGTAGGGACCGACGCACAAACATTTTGTAGATATTGCTGAAACAATGCAGGGGCGGATGCACACCCGAATGGCAGTCGTTTGAATTGATACAACCCAAGATGCGTGTTAACCACCAAAACGCTCTGGGATTCTTCGTCCATCGGTATTTTCAAGTACGCATCTGCTATGTCCAACTTCGAAAAATATTTACCCGGGCACAGTTTGTCAAAAAGATCTTCCGGGCGGGGTAAAGGAAAAGTTGCAATCACTAGTTGTGGATTCACTGTTGCCCTGAAGTCCACACAAAGTCAACTTTCCGGAAGGTTTTGGCAAAATTACTAAGGGTGATGCCCAGAGAGAAACCTGCACACGTTCAATTAGTCCTTGTGATTCCAAATCGTTTAATGTTTTTGCGACCTCATCACGCAATGCATGGGGAACATTGCGCGATCTGAAAAATTTCGGTTGCGCGTTTACTTTCAGTTCCAAATGCGCTTTATAGTTCTTAGCGCAACCGAGGCCCGGTGCAAAAAAGTCTGCAAATTCTTCACATAGACGAGAAACACTGTCTGAAGGCACAGTCTGGTTCACTGATAGGACCCGATTTAGTATAGACAAGTTAAACAACTGAAATAAATCTAAACCAAACAAGTTCACTGCAGAAGAAGAACGAAGGACGTAAAATGGCACAAGTTTTGTTTGTCCTTTGTATGTTGCAAGAAGGTTGCACTGTCCTAACACAGGGATGACTTGACCTGAATAGGTAGTTAACTTAACATTTGCGGCACGCAACGGAGGTGTGCCCAGCAGTTTGTAAGTGTCTTGATTGATCAGTGAAACTGCAGCTCCGGTATCGAACTGGAATGGTATCACTTTGCCGTTAATGTCCAGGTCTACAAAAGTTTATTGTCCTGCTGACGACAAGAGCGACTGTCTCGTGCAACGTGAACTGACACTGGTGAATAATCACTTGCGACTTGACGGAAGTTCCGGCGATGTCGACGCACACTATTTTTGGGACGAACACAGTCACTGTTAGAGGCACTGGGCGGAGTGGAATGAACTACATGAATTTCCATGGGCGAAGTTTCGCGAGCCTGAGTATCCTTGGTTCGATTCCGATGCGAAGCAAAGGGCCTGGAACGGTTTTGAGCTTCCGATCTGATATTTTTCTGGTAAACGCTCTGAACATGTCCTTTTTTATTACAATAAAAGCAAATAGCTTGGCGCGACGGGCAATTCTTACGCGAATGTTTAGTAGCACACCGCGGGCATAATTTGATCACTGCATTTGCTTGCTGGCGCGGCACACGTGGCTGAGAGCCTGGCGGCAGCGGCGCGGCCGGGCGCGAGGGCTGTTTACTGCTCCGTGCAGCTCGCCCGGCGGGCTGGGTAACCTGACACACTGCTGGCGAAGTTTCAAATGATTTCTGAGCAAAGTCAAGTGTGTCCTGCCGATCCAGTATGTCCATTACATGTTGAATGGAGGGATTTACTAGTTTCAAAATCTGTTCCCTTATACGAACATCAGAAACGTTCTGTGCAATTGCATCACCTACCATAGTATCTGAATAAGGGAGTCCACATTGACACTCGAAAGCACAGTCCCTAGTAAGGACTTGCAAGGTTGCAACCCACTCCCTATTAGTCTGACCTGCCGTAAGTTTTGCACGAAAGAAGGCATACCTTTTGGCAACTACATGGACCGATTCTTTGAAATATGCATCTAATGCAGACAAAATTTCTTCGTAGGACAGAGTTACTACGTCGCGTCGGGGAAATAATTTGACTATCACACGGTACGTAGTCACGCCGACCGACGATAACAAAAGAGGCTGCCGCTCGTTACCTTGAATTCTGTAGGCGGCGAGATAGAATCCAAATTGGCGTGACCACTCCGTCCAGCTTTCCAGTGCAGCATCGAAAGGACGAAAAGTTGGTGCAACAGCGTGCTGTGGCGGTGAAGCGGCTGCTGCCGCATCGTTTTGCATCGCACGTTGACCCTGGACGAGCTGTCCAAGGGCATCCAGTAAGGCCTGATTCTGTAAGCGATAAAATTCGGACAGTACATCTGGAGATTGTGGAGAAGCCATTACACAAGTAAATCAGGGCAATATCGATAAGAACACTTTTACTCTCGTCGCCAATGTTGTGATTGGCAGGAGAGCCAACATCGTTTTCCTAGAGGATGCCGAAAGGCACGCGTTTTAGCTCAAGCAGGCTGGCGTGAGGTCTGGAACATGACAAGGGAAGTAGAATTGAGAAAAACGGACGTAGTTGGTGGAATACTTAACTTTAGTCCATTAAAGATGAACGTCGCTCGTGACAGTTCATGATTCACAATATCAATGGTAACTGAATATGGCGCCTTGCTAGGTCGTAGCAAATAACGTAGCTGAAGGCTATGCTAACTATCGTCTCGGCAAATGAGAGCGTAGAAGTCAGTGAACCATCGCTAGCAAAGTCGGCTGTACAACTGGGGCGAGTGCTAGGAAGTTTCTCTAGACCTGCCGTGTGGCGGCGCTCGGTCTGCAATCACTGATAGTGGCGACGCGCGGGTCCGACGTATAATACCGGACCGCGGCCTATTTAAAGGGTAGCACCTAGCAAGTGTGGTGTCTGCCGGCGACACCACAGGTTCCTTTTTACAAACCCCCTGAGTGTAATGGTACAGTTGCTGAACAGTTCAAAGAAAACTTGTGTCTCACTTCAAATGCCCCATTCTACAATTATACTTGATCATGAATTCAATCAGTCCTCGAGATATTGGCGGAAATATGTTTAAAGTCGGTGACAGGCATAAAGTGTCCGAAATCGTTCTGAAATAGTTCTCATCAATTTAATTCGAACAATTACTTCAGGAAATAACTTGAAGTGTAAATGGTTGCGAAAACTTATTTGATCTCTTTGCAACAAATTATCCTGAGCGAACAGAGAGCATCATGATCGATACAGTGATTACTGGTCAAAAGGTGCTGTAGCAAACCTAAATGCTGTCACATCAAAACCCACCATAAATAAACGCAAAATGTGTCAATTTAAAAAAAAAACAGTTAAAAATTCGCTTGGCACCTTCCTGAGAGACGGCCTCCACTATTTCCAATCCGAGTAAGTAAGGGCAGATCAGATTTGGTTTAAATTCAAAGAAACTGAATCTAACTAAATTAACTAATAAGAGGTACTGATCCCCCATAGTACACAAAACAGGTGAGAACACTAGGAGAAGCAACGAAAAAATCATGCTACATTTAAAAGAACGCAAAATCCTCAAAGATTGGTAAGGTTTAGCGCGAACTTCAATGTGAGATGCGTTTAACACTTTCCACAACGAAACTCTCTCTCGAAACCTGGAGAAAATCCAGAGAGATTCTAGTCGTATGTAAAGAACTACACGGAAAGATACACTCCTGGAAATGGAAAAAAGAACACATTGACACCGGTGTGTCAGACCCACCATACTTGCTCCGGACACTGCGAGAGGGCTGTACAAGCAATGATCACACGCACGGCACAGCGGACACACCAGGAACCGCGGCGTTGGCCGTCGAATGGCGCTAGCTGCGCAGCATTTGTGCACCGCCGCCGTCAGTGTCAGCCAGTTTGCCGTGGCATACGGAGCTCCATCGCAGTCTTTAACACTGGTAGCATGCCGCGACAGCGTGGACGTGAACCGTATGTGCAGTTGACGGACTTTGAGCGAGGGCGTATAGTGGGCATGCGGGAGGCCGGGTGGACGTACCGCCGAATTGCTCAACACGTTGGGCGTGAGGTCTCCACAGTACATCGATGTTGTCGCCAGTGGTCGGCGTAAGGTGCACGTGCCCGTCGACCGGGGACCGGACCGCAGCGACGCACGAATGGACGCCAAGACCGTAGGATCCTACGCAGTGCCGTAGGGGACCGCACCGCCACTTCCCAGCAAATTAGGGACACTGTTGCTCCTGGGGTATCGGCGAGGACCATTCGCAACCGGTCCCGCACACCGTAAGGCCGTCTTCCGCTCACGCCCCAACATCGTGCAGCCCGCCTCCAGTGGTGTCGCGACAGGCGTGAATGGAGGGACGAATGGAGACGTGTCGTCTTCAGCGATGAGAGTCGCTTCTGCCTTGGTGCCAATGATGGTCGTATGCGTGTTTGGCGCCGTGCAGGTGAGCGCCACAATCAGGACTGCATACGACCGAGGCACACAGGGCCAACACCCGGCATCATGGTGTGGGGAGCGATCTCCTACACTGGCCGTACACCTCTGGCGATCGTCGAGGGGACACTGAATAGTGCACGGTACATCCAAACCGTCATCGAACCCATCGTTCTACCATTCCTAGACCGGCAAGGGAACTTGCTGTTCCAACAGGACAATGCACGTCCGCATGTATCCCGTGCCACCCAACGTGCTCTAGAAGGTGTAAGTCAACTACCCTGGCCAGCAAGATATCCGGATCTGTCCCCCATTGCGCATGTTTGGGACTGGATGAAGCGTCGTCTCACGCGGTCTGCACGTCCAGCACGAACGCTGGTCCAACTGAGGCGCCAGGTGGAAATGGCATGGTAAGCCGTTCCACAGGACTACATCCAGCATCTCTACGATCGTCTCCATGGGAGAATAGCAGCCTGCATTGCTGCTAAAGGTGGATATACACTGTACTAGTGCCGACATTGTGCATGCTCTGTTGCCTGTGTCTATGTGCCTGTGGTTCTGTCAGTGTGATCATGTGATGTATCTGACCCCAGGAATGTGTCAATAAAGTTTCCCCTTCCTGGGACAATGAATTCACGGTGTTCTTATTTCAATTTCCAGGAGTGTACAATCAATAACCTAGTGGTGCGATAGCAATGGTGATGTAACAGATGACACAGTTATTAAAACAATTTCCCGAAATTTCTTCAGCAAAGATGACGAAGTAAACATCCCCTAATTCAAACAAGAATCATTACCAGCATGAGTAACTTAGAAGTAAATATTATCGATGAAGCGAAGCAGCTTAAATCAGTTAACACAGTTAACAAGGGCAACGCCTTCAATACAGATTTATGTCAGACAGGTTCCTTTCAGAGTATGCTGATGCAGTAGCTCCATAATTAGAAATCATATAAAACCGCTCACTCGTCGAAAGATTCATAGTGAAAAGGTGCACACCAGTACCCAAGAAAGGAAATGGGAATAATCCGCTGAATTGAATACCCATATTGCTTAGCGTTGATTTGCAGAAGGATTTTGGAACATATACCGTGTTCAAACATTATGGTTTACCTCGAAGAAAACGATTTATTGACAAACAGCCAGCTCGGATTCAAAATGTGCCGTTCTTGTGAAATACAACTAGCCCTTTATTCTCGGGAAGCAATGAGTTCTGTCGGCAACGGATATCAAACTGGCCCCGTATTTTCAGATTTCCAGTAGCTTTTGACATCGGTCCTCACAAGCGACTTCTTATCAAAATGCGTGCCTATGGAATATAGGTTCAGTTGTGTGACCGGATTCGTGAATTCCTTTCACAAACGTCACAGTTCGTAGTAATTAACGGAAAGCCATTAAGTAAAACAGAAGAAATATCTGGCGTTCCCCGTAGAATCGTTATAGGCCCTATGCTGTTCCTGATCTACATAAATGAATTAGGAGACAATCTGAGAAGCCCTCTTAGACTGTCTGCAGATGATGCTGTTATTTACCGTCATAAAGTCATCAATGACCAAAACAAATTTCAAAACGATTTAAACAAGATATGTGTTTCGTGGGAAAAGTGACAATTGACTGTAATGAAAACTGTGAGCTCATTCACACGAGTACTAAAAGGAATCTGCTAAATTTTGGTTATAGTATAAAACTCACGTATCTGAAAGTTGTCAATTGAACTACATAATTAAGGCTTACAGTTACGAATAACTTAAGCTGGAGCAATCACATAGATAATGTTGTGGGGATAGCAAACCGAATACTGCGATTTGTTTGCAGAACACTTAGAAAATATCACATACCTGCCAAAGAGGTTGCTTACGCTACGCTTGTTCACCGTCTTCTGAATTATTGTAGTGTCGTCGGAACAGGCGTCTGTGTCACGAGCTACGTTAATTTAAGTATTAACTGTATTTTTCTTACTTGTCACTTCTTCTTCTGTGTGTTTTTGCTTTTTTTTTGGTTATCAGTCTACTGACTGGTTTGATGCGGCCCGCCACGAATTCCTTTCCTGTGCTAACCACTTCATCTCAGAGTAGCACTTGCAACCTACGTCCTCAATTATTTGCTTCACGTATTCCAATCTCTGTCTTCCTCTACAGTTTTTGCCCTCCACAGCTCCCTCCAGTACCATGGAAGTCATTCCCTCATGTCTTAGCAGATGTCCTATCGTCCTGTCCCTTCTCCTTATCAGTGTTTCCAACATATTCCTTTCCTCTCCGATTCTGCGTACAACCTCCTCATTCCTTACCTTATCAGTCCACCTAATTTTCAACATTCGTCTATAGCACCACATCTCAAATACTTCGATTCTCTTCTGTTCCGGTTATCCCACAGTCCATGTTTCACTACCATACAATGCTGTACTCCAGACGTACATCCTCAGAAATTTCTTCCTCAAATTAAGGCCGGTATTTGATATTAGTAGACTTCTCTTGGCCAGAAATGCCTTTTTTGAAATATCGAGTCTGCTTTTGATGTCCTCCTTGCTCCGTCCTTCATTGGTTATTTTACTGCCTAGGTAGCAGAATTCCTTAACTTCATTGACTTCGTGACCATCAACCCTGATGTTAAGTTTCTTGCTGTTCTCATTTCTACTACTTCTCATTTTCTTCGTCTTTCTTCTATTTACTCTCAAACCATACTGTGTACTCATTAGACTGTTCATTCCGTTCAGCAGATCATTTAATTCTTCTTCACTTTCACTCAGGATAGCAATGTCATCAGCGAATCGTATCATTGATATCCATTCACCTTGTATTTTAATTCCACTCCTGAACCTTTCTTTTATTTCCATCATTACTTCCTCCATGTACAGATTGAAGAGTAGGGGTGAAAGGCTACAGCATTGTCTTACTCCCTTCTTAATACGAGCACTTCGTTCTTGATCGTCACTCTTATTATTCCCTCTTGGTTGTTGTACATATTGTATATGACCCGTCTCTCCCTATAGCTTAACCCAACTTTTTTCAGAATCTCGAACAGCTTGCACCATTTCATATTGTCGAACGCTTTTTCCAAGTCGACAAATCCTATGAACGTGTCTTGATTTTTCTTTAGCCTTGCTTCCATTATTAGCCGTAACGTCAGAATTGCCTCTCTCGTGCCTTTACTTTTCCTAAAGCCAAACTGTTCGTCACCTAGCGCTTTCCCAATTTTCTTTTCCATTCTTCTGTATATTATTCTTGTAAGCAGCTTCGATGCATGAACTGTTAAGCTGATTGTGCGATAATTCTCGCCAGACTCATATATTCTACACACCAACGTGAATAGTCGTTTTGTTGCCTCTACCCCTACTGATTTTAGAAATTCTGATGGAATGTTATCTATCCCTTCTGCCTTATTTAACCGTAAATCCTCCAAAGCTCTTTTAAATTCCGATTCTAATACTGGATCCCCTATCTCTTCTAAATCGACTCCTGTTTCTTCTTCTATCACATCAGACAAATCTTCATCCTCATAGAGGCTATCAATGTATTCTTTCCACCTATCTGCTCTCTCCTCTGCATTTAACAGTGGAATTCCCGTTGCACTCTTAATGTTGCCACCGTTGCTTTTAAAGTCACCAAAGGTTGTTTTGACTTTCCTGTACGCTGAGTCTGTCCTTCCGACAACCATATCTTTTTCGATGTCTTCACATTTTTCCTGCAGCCATTTCGTCTTAGCTTCCCTGCACTTCCTATTTATTTCATTCCTCAGCGACTTGTATTTCTGTATTCCTGATTTTCCCGTAACATGTTTGTGCTTCTTCCTTTCATCAATCAACTGAAGTATTTCTTCTGTTACCCATGGTTTCTTCGCAGCTACCTTCTTTGTACCTATGTTTTCCTTCCCAACTTCTGTGATGGGCCTTTTTAGAGACGTCCATTCCTCTTCAACTGTGTTGCCTACTGCGCTATTCCTTATTGCTGTATCTATAGCGTTAGAGAACTTCAAACGTATCTCGTCATTCCTTAGAACTTCCGTATCCCAGTTTTTAGCATATTGATTCTTCCTGACTAATGTCTTGAACTTCAGCCTACTCTTCATCACTACTATATTGTGATCTGAGTGTATATCTGCTCCTGGGTACGCCTTACAATCCAGTATCTGATTTCGGAATCTCTGTCTGACCATGATGTAATCTAATTGAAATCTTCCCGTATCTCCCGGCGTTTTCCAAGTATACCTCCTCCTCTTGTGATTCTTGAACAGGGTATTCGCTATTACTAGCTGAAACTTGTTACAGAACTCAATTAGTCTTTCTCCTCTTTCATTCCTTGTACCAAGCCCATACTCTCCTGTAACCTTTTCTTCTACTCCTTCCCCTACAACTGCATTCCAGTCGCCCATGACTATTTGATTTTCGTCCCCCTTTACATACTGCATTACCCTTTTAATATCCTCATACACTTTCTCTATCTTTTCATCTTCAGTTTGCGACGTCGGCATGTATACCTGAACTATCGTTGTCGGTGTTGGTCTGCTGTCGATTCTGATTACTGTTCACAGTAACACACCCTCTGCCCTACCTTCCTATTCATAACGAATCCTACACCTGTTGTACCTTTTTCTGCTGCTGTTGATATTACCCGATACTCATCTGACCAGAAATCCTTGTCTTCCTTCCACTTCACTTCACTGACCCCTACTATATCTAGATTGAGCCTTTGCATTTCCCTTTTCAGATTTTCTAGCTTCCCTACCACGTTCAAGCTTCTGACATTCCACGCCCCGACTCGTAGAACATTATCCTTTCGATGATTATTCAATCTTTTTCTCATGGTAACCTCCCCCTTGGCAGTCCCCTCCCGGATATCCGAATGCGGGCTATTCCGGAATCTTTTGCCAATGGAGAGATCATCATGAAACTTCTTCAACTACAGGCCACAATGTCCTGTGGATACACGTTACGTGTCTTTAATGCAGTGGTTTCCATTGCCTTCTGCATCCTCATGTCGTTGATCATTGGTGATTCTTCCGCCTTTAGGGGCAATTTCCCACCCCTGGGACAAGAGAGTGCCCTGAACCATTATCCGCTCCTCCGCCCTCTTTGACAAGGCCGTTGGCAGAATGAGGCTGACTTCTTATGCAGGAAATCTTCGGCCGCCAATGCTGATTATTTATCAAAATTTAGGCAGTGGCGGGGATCAAACCCGGGACCGAAGGCGTTTTCATTATGAATCAAAGACACTACCCCTAGACCACGGGTGCTGTAGGAAAACTTTAATTGTCGAATGCTAATAATAGTGTTCTATAGACCTCGTGTTTGTTTTGAATACAGTCAGAGAGAGTCTCTTTAGTCAGCCATGGTGCCAGTAGTGCTAGTGTTTGTTTTGAATACAGTCCAGAGACAGGTAGTGCTATTTTCATTGTTTTCTACAAGAAGTGTCTAGTAACAACAGTTTAGTCGACTGTCAGCCGCCTAAGTGAATTAGCAGTCTAGTTAAAAGTTGATTAACTCGCTACAGTAAATTGATTTCTTAGGATGGGTAGGATGTGTGACTGCTGTGTACGGACGCAGGAGGAGTTGGCTACTGTTCGCGAACAGCTGAACGTGTTGATGGCCGCGGTCAGCCGTCATCAGGCTGCTGCTTCGGAGTGTAGCGGCAGTGGGGAGTCTGGTGTGTCGCATGGTACACCCCAGGTGTTACATGCTTTTCCAACTGTCCCTGCTGTCGAGACAACTTCGCGGGTATCGGGTGCGGTTGGGCCACCCTCCCCCCAAGGAGAGTGGTGGGTTCAGCGGCGTTCGCGGCGCACGAGGCGGAGGGTAAATGTGAAAGCTGGCCGTGTCACATCGCCCACTCTGCCTGTGAGTGGACATGTGGCCGCACCTACAGCAAGGTCCGAGCAGGCACACGGGGGGTTTAATAGCTGTTGGGAGCTCCAACGTTAGGCGGGTGATGGAGCCCCTTAGATGTGGAGATGTGGATAAGGCTCTACCAGCGGCGATAGAGAGCACTGGGTGCACCCGACTGAAAATTGTTGCTCATGTCGGCACCAATGACTCCTGCCGTCTGGGTTCAGAGATCATCCTCAGTTCATACAGGCGGTTGGCGGAATTGGTGAAGGCGAAAAGCTTCGCTCGCGGGATGGAATCTGAGCTAACTATTTGTAATATCGTTCCCAGAATCGATCGCGGTCCTCTGGTTTGGAGCCGAGTGGAAGGCTTTAACCAGAGGCTCAGACGACTCTGCGGAGATCTGGGGTGCAAATTTCTCGACCTCCGCTATCGGGTGGAGAAATGTAGGCTCCCCCTGAATAGGTCAGGCGTGCACTACACGCAGGAAGCGGCTACAAGGGTAGCGGAGTACGTGTGGAGTGCACATGTGGGTTTTTTAGGTTAGAGGATTCCCTCCCTAGGCCCGACAAGACGCCTCCTGAGACGCTGCAAGGCAGGAGTAGACAAAATGCAACAGGGAATAACAATATTAATGTGCTAATAGTAACTGCAGAAGCGTCTATAGAAAGTTCCCAGAACTGCTCTCATTAATAAACGGTCACAATGCCCACATAGTTTAGGGACAGCAAGTTGGCTGAAACCATATGTAAACAGTAATGAAATTCTAAACTCAGATTGGAATGTATACCGCAGAGACAGGCTGGACAGTGAAGGGGGAGGCGTGTTTATAGCGATACGAAGTGCAATAGTATAGAAGGAAATTGACAGAGATCCGAAATGTGAAATAATTTGGGTGAAGGTCACAGTTAAAGCAGGCTCAGACGTGGTAATTGGATGTCTCTATAGGCCTCCTGGCTCAGCAGCTGTTGTGGATGAGCACCTGAAGGATAATTTGGATAATATTTCGAGTAGATTTCCCCACCATTTTATAGTTCTGGGTGGAGATTTTAATTTGCCGGATATAGACTGGGAGACTCAAACGTTCATAACGGGTGGCAGGGAAAAAGAATCCAGTGAAATTTTTTTAAGTGCTTTATCTGAAAACTACCTTGAGCAATTGAACAGAGAACCGACTCGTGGCGATAACATATTAGACCTTCTGGTGACGAACAGACCTGAACTATTTGAAACAGTTAACGCAGAACAGGGAATCTGCGATCATAAAATAGTTACTGCATTGATGATTTTAGCCGTAAATAGAAATATTAAAAACGGTAGGAAGATTTTTCTGCTTATCAAAAGTGACAGAAAGCAGATTTCGGAGTACTTTATGACTCAACACAAAAGTTTTGTATCAAATACAGATAGTGTTGAGGATCAGTGGACGAAGATCAAAACCATCGTACAATATGCGTTAGATGAGTATGTGCCAAGCAATATTGTAAGAGATGGAAGGGAGCCACCGTGACACAACAACCGAGTTAGAAAACTGCTGCGGAAGCAAAGGGAACTTTACCGCAAACATAAACATAGACAAAGCCTTGCAGACAAACAAAAATTACGCGAAGCGAAATGTAGTGTGGGGAGGGCTATGCGAGAGCCGTTCAATGAATTCGAAAGTAAAGTTCTGTGTACTGATTTGGCAGAAAACCCAAAGAAATTTTGGTCTTACGTCAAAGCACTTGGTGGATCAAAACAAAATGTCCAGACACTATGTGACCAAAATGGTACTGAAACAGAGGATGACAGACTAAAGGCCGTAATACTAAATGTCTTTTTCCAAAGCTGTTTGACAGAGGAAGACTGGACTGTAGTTCCTTCCCTAGATTGTCGCACAGATGGCAAAATGGTAGATATCGAAATAGACGACAGAGGGATAGAGAAACAATTAAAATCGCTCAAAAGAGGAAAGGCCGCTGGACCTGATGCGATACCAGTTCGATTTTACATAGAGTACGCGAAGGAACTTTCCCCCCTTCTTGCAACGGTGTACCGTAGGTCTCTAGAAGAGCGTAGCGTTCCAAAGGATTGGAAAAGGGCACAGGTCATCCCCGTTTTCAAGAAGGGACGTCGAACAGATGTGCAGAACTATAGACCTACATCTTTAACGTCTATCAGTTATAGAATTTTGGAACACGTATTATGTTCGAGTATAATGACTTTTCTGGAGACTAGAAATCTACTCTGCAGGAATCAGCATGGGTTTCCAAAAAATATGATTGTGTGAAACCCAGCTCAGGCTATTCGTCCACGAGATTCAGAGGGCCATAGACACGGGTTCCCAGGTAGATGCCGTGTTTCTTGACTTCCACAAGGCGTTCGATACAGTTCCCCACAGTCATTTAATGAACAAAGGAAGAGCATATGGACTATCAGACCAATTGTGAGATTGGATTGAAGAGTTCCTAGATAACAGAACGCAGCATGTCATTCTCAATGGAGAGAAGTCCTCCGAAGTAAGAATGATTTCAGGTGTGCCGCAGGGGAGTGTCGTAGGACCGTTGCTATTCACAATATACATAAATGACCTTGTGGATGACATCAGAAGTTCACTGAGGCTTTTTGCTGATGATGCTGTGGTATATAGAGAGGTTGTAACAATGGAAAATTATACTGAAATGCAGGAGGATCTGCACCGAATTGACGCATGGTGCAGGGATTGGCAATTCAATCTCAATGTAGACAAGTGTAATGTGCTGCGAATACATACAAGATAGATCCCTTATCATTTAGCTACAAAATAGCAGGTCAGCAACTGGAAGCAGTTAATTCCATAAATTATCTGGGAGTAGGCATTAGGAGTGATTTAAAATGGAATGATCATATGAAGTTGATCGTCGGTAAAGCAGATGCCAGACTGAGATTCATTGGAAGAATCCTAAGGAAATGCAATCCGAAAACAAAGAAGTAGGTTACAGTGCGCTTGTTCGCCCACTGCTTGAATACTCCTCAGCAGTGTGGGATCCGCACCAGATGGGGTTGATGGAGAAGATCCAACGGAGAGCAGCGTGCTTCGTTACAGGATCATTTAGTAATCGCGAAAGGGTTACGGAGATGATAGGTAAACTCCAGTGGAAGACTCTGCAGGAGAGACGCTCAGTAGCTCGGTACGGGCTTTTGTTGAAGTTTCGAGAACATACCTTCACCGAGGAGTCAAGCAGTATATTGCTTCCTCCTACGTATATCTCGCGAAGAGACCATGAGGATAAAATCAGAGAGATTAGAGCCCATACGGAGGCATACCGACAGCCCTTCTTTCCACGAGCAATACGAGACTGGAATAGAAGGGAGAACCAATAGAAGTAGTCAAGGTACCTTCCGCCACACACCGTCAGGCGGCTTGCGGAATATGGATGCAGATGTAGATGTAGATCTGCAGCAGATAGGATACGCGGAGGACATCGGAAAAATTCAAAGAAGGGCAGATCATTTTGTATTACTGGGAAATAGCGCAGACAGCGCGATGGACATGATGCGGGAATTGGGTGGTTATCATTAAAATAAAGACGTTTTCGTTTCGGCAGGATCTTCTCATGAAATTTCATTCATCAACTTTCTCCTCAGAGAGTGAAATTATTAATGGGCGCCAACTTACACAGGAGGGAATGATCGTCATAGTAAAATAAGACAAATCAGAGGTCACACGGGAAAATTTAAGTGTTCGTTTTTCCTGCGCGCTGTTCGAGAATTGAACGGTAGACAAACTACCAAGCATTTAATTGTGAATAGCAGAGTAATCATGTAGATATAGATGCCAGTCAACTATAACTCTAGTCAACGGCCGGGATCTAGCCCAAATCAAGTGCCACAAGAACTGCTTTTACAGGAATCTGAAATAGCTTTGTCACCGGTGAACGATATGCGAATGGCAGATTCATGAATGATGACTTCACACGGCAGAATGTAATTAACCGCACATCGGATGGAAACCCATATGCTTCTGGACATAGAGTGGTTATCAGGGTGTTCTGTGGCCATCCTTATCTATCCATAGTGCGTAAAATGTATGATCTTCAGATGTCCATGTCTTATTAATCCATCCACTCGGTAGCCATAACACAGCCGTGACATCACAAAAGCCTTTACAGCTAGAGCACATCATCTGCTCACTAACACCTATAGCTAAGGTACTTCAACAGTGAGTTAAGAGATCTGTTTCCCAGTTCCCTGCAGTTTGGTAACAACCTCAAAATAAAATCTAACAAGAGATCAAGGTACCTGACCTCTTAGAAGTAAATGATGTTTACTGAAAGACTTGTCACTTGAAAAATTGCTCTAACTGGCCTACCTATATTTCTGGTTCAGAAGAGTAGCAAACATCGAGGTATCGTCAACGTATAATAAACACCACGCTGGATTCGTAACGTTGGACATGATGCTATCGAAGACTATGGTAAAGATGATCACGCTGGCGACAGTGCTTAACGGGACACTTTTAACCTGTCCAAACCAGTTCATTAGGACTTGCCCATTACGATACCTGAAGAAATGAAGCAAAAGGGAAGACCACATAAGTATGACTACGTATCCTCAGGAGCTGTCGGAGGATATTGTACCTCTAAGGGGTAAATCAGGCCCTCTCAAGATCGAAGTAACACCAGTGAGCTGTGGTTAGCATAGAAAAGCATAACTGCTTCCAGCAGGGTCACGTTGGCGACAGTAGAATGTTATGCCCTAAAACCAAACAAATGATTTTTGGAGCTGGCTGTAGATGAACCCATGTAAGGTGGTGGTTCTCCATCACTTCAAGGTTTTTGCTACAGAGCTCAGAGCTACTCACTCAAGCAGGGAAGATTATTTCCGTGGGTTCAGGACAGGCATTAGGATTTCACGCCTGTACTTTTGGGAATCCCCCGTCTCCCAAATGAAGCTGACCTGAGGGATTTCCTTCGTTGCCTCTGTGAGACACTGCAATGTTGCGCAAAGAATACGGTCGTCAGCAGTTGTTGCTCATGAGACGTTAGCGATATGGACACCAGCTGCCACACGGAGGAAGAATAATGGCGAAGCTTCTTGTTGTTGGAACAGAAGTCCCAACTTGCCCTCTCATGGATGACTCTGTGGTGGTGAGGGATGATTCTAGCTAACGATCATAGTAACTAGAACGAAGTATTCTTCTTCCTTTCGTGCAGTGTCTGCCTGGCTTGTCTGGAGTCTACCAGCCATCTTTACGCTTGTACCAGTCTCCTCCCATTTCGATAATCCAGAGTTCAGTAATTCATTTTCCTCTCCTCAGTAAGCTTCTCTAATTCTGGGGCATTGTATCCTCGCTAACCGAAAGAGTAAGAGCAGAATAGAAAACCTGCCAATCGTTGCACATTGGCACAACTCGCTGCGCCAGGTAGCAGAAATGCGGGTATGAGTGCTTAATCTCTTCTCTTCTGAATGGGTCTGTGAGTAGTTAACCACCACTTTAAAAAGGCACTTATTTTGTATTTTACTGTGTTGACGGTGACTAAATTATCAAGAGAAGAAGATTCATTTTCAAATGTTAGTTAAAAGCGGATTAGCTAATAATTTGAAAGACAAATACTTTTAACTCGTTTCTATAACCACAATAAATATTATTAAGTAATCTGAAGGTAGCACTTAAAAAACTAAAGAAAAATATAGCTCTAATTTTTTTACGTTCAGAAAATTTTTAAACAATGTCTTCTATAAGTTCGAAATCTGACCCTTTTAACAAGCCATTTGCGTTTATTATTGTGACAGAAGCAATATATTTTTCCTCTCAAATTAGTGGTCGCTTAGTTTTGAGACGATTAACTTTCTGGAAATTAAGTGTTTGCAAACAATCATTAATGATTTTTCATTTGGAAATCCTGATTGGTTCGTAATTTCATATACTTATTTCACGGTAAAATTACATTTAATTGACTACCGACCTGCAGTTACATGCCTTATCCTGCCCAGATTGAGACATTTGTATCGATATTATTTCGGTCTGTTATGTTCCGTAGAGATATGTCATGTAACCGTTTTAAGTGAGCAGGAAGTACTTTGCTCCAGCTAGCCGTGTTTCTATATTTAAGGCTCGCCTGCTTCTCAGGCCTTTATCAAGTATAAATTTTGTTATAGATAGCCTATTTCATTTAGGCTAGAGAATCTACTGAAAGTGATCACATTAACTATGTCCGGACAACTTGCAATGGCTCCTAAACTATGCAGAAGAGAATTTATTACATCAATGGAATTAAATTCTCTGAAGTGATATGCATGGAATCAACAGAGATGAAATCAGTTAATTACAATGGGTTGAATTACATCAGTCTAAACCTGTCCATAAATAAGAAAACGGGAGAGCTAAGTGACATTTAATATTGGAGCTAACCCTGGAGGAGTGGTCTAATGGCGTAATTATTTTTTGCTATCATTAGCAGGATACCCAAATTCAGATCCCATCCTTGTTGGAAATTTCATACATATTCATTACGTTGTAACTTCAGCATTTCAGGTTTTCAGTGACGTCATGTCATAACGATTTATCACTCTGATGCTGCAGGTGTTCTGATTTGAAACTTCCTGGCTGATTAAAAGTGTGTATTGGACCAGGTCCCGAACCTGGGGATATTTCTTTAGTGTGCAAGCTCTATCGATTGGATTTTCCAACCAGATATAAAGACTCATTGCTTTTACTTCCGCCAATTACTGTCTCCTACTTTCCACTCGGCCAGGAAATTTCACATCGTTTCAGGTCATAGCATGTCATTGATTTCAAGCGTCAATGGCCCCATTCACTTAATCGTAATGCATCTAATTATACTGACATGTGTCCCTGTGGCAGAGGAGGACACGGTGTTCCAAAATATCTGTTCTGGCAGTGGTGCTACTACCGCACAACCAGTGTAACGCTTTTCTCGTGCTTTGAGGCAAAACTTCTGGTATTTTCTTGTAGTAACTACTTTAAAGAACGGCATCACACCACCAAACGCTGTTGTATATAATGTGTGTTGATTATCGACAACCAGTTTCGCTCAAGCGGCCATCTTCAAGGTATGAATATCGTTGCATCGTCTGTCTCCTTTCAGTGACCTACAAGATCTTCTCCCCATCATTATTCACGAGACTGGACGTTCTGTTTGATTCCTGCGTGAGAGAGCAACAAGCTGGATTCACAAAATGACGATGAAATACAGTTCAGATACTGAACCTCAAAAACAGTCTTCACATATAAGAACTTAAGAAACTATCCTTACGTAACAATCTTCGTTAAATTCCAAGAGGCTTTCGACGCGGTAAACAAAAATTGCCTCTTTCAGAACTGGGACTACTCAACAAGACCTTGAATCTTGTGAAAGTGACGCTCACCAATACGATTTCAAAAGCAAAACTCAAAGAATAAATACCAAGGAACTTTCATATCGAAACTATTCTTCAGCTTTCTGCTATAGAAAGTTATTTGTAAATGGACGGAGTAAAAATCGATTACAAAAGGGACGAATTACTAGCGAACTGCCTACTCTTTGCAGATTGCCTTACAGTTTTAGCATACAGTGTAGAAGAAAGTATCTATCAGCTCCCTTCCCTCCATCACATAAAAGCTAAAGTTCGACTTACGATCGCCATCAATTAGACTGAATACGTAACAAACGTTAGAGATGCATCCGACACGATCACATTGGGTAGCACATCCCCATTGAATAACTACTTCGAATAGCCTAGAGAATGGATGATTTCGAGAATCAGTGAGTAATCGGCCATGAACGTTAGGTGCACCAAATGATATTCAGATATAAAATCAAAGAAGAAAATGACTCAGTTCTAATCTCACATAGTGCCCAGCGGCCTTACATCAAAATTTGCAGGAGAAACCCAAACCGATTCACGATACTCTAGTTGAAGTTTTTAGCGATAGTGAAATGAAACAAAGCACAGTGTTGCGATGGGCATCCCGTTTCTGCGAAGGCCGAACAATCACTGAAGACAACACAAGGAGTGAGTGGCTGGTGATTGCAGCAGACTGCACTTCCACTTACATTATTGGCAACATTTTGCAAGAAGCTCCATACAAAACAAGCGCAGGATTACAGGTGAAGCAAACATGTCTGTCTCTTCTGTGTTCAGAATCATAACAGAGAAACTACAGAAAAGAGAAGTCGCTGCAACATAGGTTCATCATCTGAGTGAAGGACAAAATGCAAGATAACTGCACAATTGATTTAATACCACAAACCAGAGATAGACCAGTTTTTAAACAGAATTGTTGAATTGTTGCCTAATGTGAAACACGGATTCGAGAATTTGAGCGAGAATTGAAATCTCAGTCCTCCATATGGAAACAGCGACACGAGTAATCAGACAGATCAACAAAGATGCTGTTGTATCGGGAACCTATCGAAACGCTGGGCCACTGTTATTGAAAAGAACAGATATTACACTGAACGCCTGTACAGTTATTTGGTGACACGAAAACATTTTTGAACCAAAATTTTACAGTGTGGAGAATTTTGTAAGTGTCCGTCGTAAATCCATTTCCTTCCGCCTAAAATTCCGTCGTAAATCCTTTTCCTTCCACCTAAAATTCCGACCTTACAACACCAAAGTGAGTATTTCAGCAGTGTATATCTTAGAATGCCTGACCAAGATGGGGGAGGGGTAACTCAGAAAAGTAGAATCAAAAAGAGTAAGATTGCGAGGTGACAGGGTGGAGGACAGTTTGTACCTCTTTAATTCTGACTAATTTTTTCTACTCCCTCCTTAGCTACCACCTAATTAATTATGTGCACCATGGCAACGAATGGAAATGATGGTGGACCTGCTAGTTGTTAAAATAAGGAATGCACATTCGCAATAATTTAATAAAAATTTTAATATACTTATAGAAAAAAAGAGAACTTTATCATAATAAACAACAGGAAATGGGATTCTGCATATATCTACGAAATGATATGCAGATTAAATATTACAATGAGATTTATTATATATCAGAACATAAAGGCACATGATTATCAACACAAACAGTAGGTTAAAGGATAGGGTTCACTGAAGTATTAAGAGAATAAGAGTTGGCTCGAGAACAAGGGGCTCCTATTTTCTGTGATGCAATAGATTGACGATAATGAATGGAGGTCCTAGTGAATCAAATATTACTCTCCCGACTATATTGCAGTATTGCGATTAGTAGTGAGAGCTCAAATGGGATCACATGGAGAAACAAGCAAGGTGGACTTGAAACAAAGCGAGCGTGCGTGCTGTTGAGGACTTCAGTATAAAACTGATGGGTCCTACAATGCCCGAGCCCCGAAATACTTTACCAATACTGAAATCTGTAGCAGGTCGTCGGTAGGCAGGGTTCTGATGATGTAGCGCCGACTTCTGTTGTGCAGCAACTCTGTTTCAACCACTGGCCTTGAAGGCTGTCCAAGAATTCTAAGTTCTGCTGAAAAAGTGAGACTAACTCGCAAGACCATCCGTCTCCGACGAAGATCATATCCTAAATCCCCTGCGCCCGCGCAACGCAAGAGCGCAGCCTACGTTGCTCAACGCCCTACTATCCTCGAAAACCGTGAATCAGCATTGTGCTGCTTCCAAAATTCCCCCACACTGTCTCACAACATGATTCGCGCCAATAGCAACTGTTCCCTCCGATTTCGAGCCGGGCTTTCTGACGTCAACTAGCCCCAGTTTACATTGACCAATCATGCCACTGCCATTCTGCTGAGGGCACTGAACTTGCCATTGTCCGGCTATGAAAACAATATGCCTAGACCACTGGCCATCCGACGCCAGACAGTCGCATCCAGTGGGGCACGGTCCACAAGTATTCTCAGAATCATGAGGGCAATTCAGCCAGTCGGTGCCAGCAATCTTCGTTACGGACGCGCTGGAACGGTAAATACATAAACTGCAGCGACACTCAGATGCCTCGCAGGTCGTTTCGCCCTGCGTACAATAGGCGAAACTCGACCGACGTGAGTTGTTCCGCCAGCCGCTTAAGCCCATTGATGTGCGACCCTCTCAGAATTCGCAGTGAAGTGCAGTCCCCAACCGGAAACGCAGTGTGCGGGTCCTCCGGTGATCACCGCGCACTGGCCACCCAGAGAAGTAACCCAACATACATAGGAATCAAGTGAAAACTATTTTGAGCTCTCAGTACAAATATTCTCATTACAGTAACCTTATTTGGCTTGTTACCACCAAGAAATGAGATGAAATATTAATACAATTGATGAAAATGAGGGGCGACATGCAAAAGAGGGCATGGAACCTCTCACGATTCTGAGAACAATGATGCGGACACAATAAGGATCTCTACCAATATCTATGATGCACTACAACAGCAAAAAGAAAGTGGAGTGTGATTTCTACGGTCATGTATAACGTCAAGGATATTCAAGACTGTCTCTAGAAGGAAAGAGACTGACGCCAAGATAAGTTAAGAAAGAGCTTGAACAACCTAATTTTGTCCACACATGCATGACTGAGATCAGTACAGAGTGCTTATTAGAACATTACCTCGTCTCCATTCACTATCAGCAGCTCGACAACTAGAATTAAATACACTCATGAAGGGAAGACGTCCATAGCGCCAAAATGAGAGTTCTGTGATTAGAGGAAAGCTCTCCAGAATTAAGAACTGTGTTATCCAGTGTACCACTCCGAAAATATGGGTGTCTGGCCCTGTACTTGGAAAACCTGTTCTTTGTCCCAATACATTCACTCTGTTTTTATTATTGTTCAGTTTGGTCGCTAGAATCGGTAATCTTAAACGTTCCACTATATGGCTAACGTGATATGTTTCAGAAATTTCCAAGCTCTCTTACGTTAGTCTATTGTGTGTACGGATACCTGTAAAATAACTTTACGGGAGGTCAGTATGGGCTTGTTCCAACGTATACAATAACTCCATAGTTAGATCAAGAGACAAGTGTGTCTCTTGTGGCACCCAACAATACTGTATAAGCAACTATACAGATCGTCCATACGAATAATAGCTGATCCAACAACATTAAATATTTATGCATCCAGTACTTTAGGTAGCAAAAGAAATCCACTATTAGTTCGCAGTAGAAATAGAATAAAAATGTAACTCGATATTTTATGACCAACGTAATTCGGTTCAAAATGCAGCGTGAACATAATTAACTACACCATGCTTTACAAACCACAACACAATCCACAAAACTTCTGTTTAATCACTAGTATGTTTCACGCTAACGTAATTTCTATACAGATATTTGATGTTAGTTCTGACAAACGCCGAAAGACGCCAAAACAATAATTTACTATCGCTGCCTCTGGCAAGCTAAGCATTGTTCGCTATACTGATAATATGCGATCTACTTTCAAAAGTGATAAACATACTTTATTAATTTTGTGTTAGCAGAAGAGCTAACACCGTGTTACGAGTGGAGGCCGAAATGCACGCGTTTTAGCTCACGCAGGCTGGCGTGAGGAGGGAAGATCTATACCGACGTGAGGTCTGGAACATGACAAGGAATGAGAATTCAGAAAGCGGACGTAATTAGTTAGCTACTTTAATCCATTAATGATGAACGTCGCTCTTTACGGTACATGATTCACAATATTATCTGTTCAGAATACATTCTGAATATGGCGCCTTGCTAGGTCGTAGCAAATGACGTAGCTGAAGGCTATGTTAAACTGTCGTCTCTGCAACTGAGAGCTTATGTAGACAGTCGCAAAGTCGCTGTACAACTGGGGCGAATGCTAGGGAGTCTCTCTAGCCCGCATCTCGTGGTCGTGCGGTAGCGTTCTCGTTTCCCGCGCCCGGGTTCCCGGGTTCGATTCCCGGCGGGGTCAGGGATTTTCTCTGCCTCGTGATGGCTGGATGTTGTGTGTTGTCCTTGGGTTAGTTAGGTATAAGTAGTTCTAAGTTCTAGGGGACTGATGACCATAGATGTTAAGTCCCATAGTGCTCTGAGCCATTTGAACCAACCAAGTCTCTCTAGACTAGACCTGCCGTGTGGCGGCGTTCGGTCAGAAATCACTGATAGTGGCGACACGCTGGTCCGATGTATACTAACGAACCGCGGCCGATTTAAAGGCTACCACCTAGCAAGTTTGGTGTCTGGCGGTGACACCACAAATAATTTTCAAATTATGATTTTATGCAAATTGCGCAGGGATCTCCAATGACACATACTTTCTAGTGACGTAAATTTTAAATAACGACTATATCTCTGACTCAGTTAACATTAAGAAAGAGGATACAGATCGTTGCGAGCTAATTTAACCATGAAGTATTATTGATGCTAAAAAATGAAATTTTTATACTTTCAACCTTTCATTTTACAGTTTACTACGTGTTATCCGGTTTGCGTTAATGTTAAATTGGCTCCACTATCCTCTGTTTTTAAATTACTGCCAAACCTGGCAAAGCTAAGACAATAAGAAAATCAGAGAAATAATCCCAGCTAGCGTCTTTTTCTGAGCTTATCGCACGAGAACTTTCCTTTTGCTTTGTTTGTATTGCTTATCTCTACACCTATCAAGAGAATATTCATCTCTTAATAAATTATTTATTTTTGCTTTTAAAGGACAAACAGAATATTTCTTTGAATTACAGTCTCTTTTTAAGATATTATCTTAACACAACGCGGTTACTCCCTAGTGAAGATTATATCTTTGGATTTAATGTTTTCATCAAAGTTTGCTACAGACTGTGATCACTTAGCGCACTGCGTTATGCTTTGCTTCCTACTTTAATAGATAAAATCTTTTTTCCTATTTATTTACCTTCACTATGATTTATTTTCTTTGCAGTGGCACAAACCATCACTCAATGAAAAATCACAATTTTAAAAAAGGTCAATTTTATTTTACTGTTTTATAGAACATTAAGTAAGAATCATCAGTTATATAGGACTTTCTAGTTCGAGGGCCCAAGTTCCCCAAGAAACTATCATTAATCTAGTTATTCAAAAATAAAAACAACTATTGCTGCCGCCACTTTTATATCTGCCAGCTGTTGTGTTCCTTATACACACCTGGATGGATACTGCCAATCAATAAGCTCGCTTTAGAATCTCCTTCTACCATCCAACAGAACCGCCGGAAACTACTCAATTACCTTATAGTGTTCTGTGCATATTTAGAATCAAACAGAACACCAGAAAATACTTAAATACGTTAGAGTGTTCTGACCGGCATTAACATCAAACAAATACCAGAAACACTATCCTGATTGTTGCGAGAATTATTAGCATCCCCTAAAATAGGAGCCAAGCCGATTCTTAACTCAGTCATCAATGATAGACAATGACGCGTCTGTGACATCTTATAGAACCACCAACCTTTAGATGAGTTTCACCGGCCTAAACACAACCCTCTTACGCCCGAGGGCTCAATAGTTGTGAAACAAGATTGCAGAACTTTTCACAATGCACCATCCGTCACGAAGCCCCGATATAAAGAAACTACTCACTAAGACCTTGCATATTTTTTTCCAAAAATTCTGGCTCTAATTGGAACTTCAACATGACACGAGCTCAAAGTCATACCTGACTTACCGCCTAGTAATCTTACACTCAACTATACACGGAGCAAGTATCGCTCTCAGCTAGTTACCCAAACCAATACAACATCTGAGCCGCTACTCGCCGTCACTCGAACTGATACCGTCCGTCAAGACCATGTAAAAGCATCCTAAACCATTAAAAGGAATAATTGAATAGTCTTTATTCATTTTAAAGATTAGTTAATTATTTGACTTCGCAGTCAGTTGACGTTTCTGGCAGCCATATTTCTATCGCTTCTTGCTCTATGACGTGCAGTACTTTGCTTCACCGGAAAACCTACGTCCCCCACTAGACGGAAGACCCCTGGGACATCAGCAGCCTACAACAATTCTTTTCGTACACAAAGTTAGTAAAGAAAAATAGACATGATTACCTATCTGATGATACGTAGCAAGTATAGGGAACTCACCTGCCCGTGGCGTGCCACAAATATCGTAACACATCACAAGGCCTAAAAGGATTTGAATAATAATACTATACACGACTGATTTCAGCAGTATCCAACAATGATCTTTTTTTACAATGGAGATTATCGAGCACACTTCAAAATAATAGTTCAATGCTAAGACACAGTTTGTAACCCCTATGCCTCTGTTGCCACCACGTCCTCTCAAATCTACCGCCTTTCCACAAGTGTGCATCCTGTTTCCCAAAATCAATATTGCTTGGTTAGATGTTAACGGAACTGGAAGAACCTTCTTTCAATTGAACGCTTTATTTTCCACACTCTTCGAGAATTCTTAAAGTGATGCGCGAAGGCGCAGTCTAATATTCTAATACTCAAACTGCAGCTTCATTTTGTGTGCCGCTGTGCGGATGGAGATTAGGCTACACACGTAGGAGACACCGCCCTTAGCACTCTCGTAACAGTGAGACAACTGCACCTCAGTCCCCTTAGTAAAAGTAGTCTGTCGATCATTCTGGACTGCGGTGGTTTGCGTAGGTGGCTGTTATCATTCTCTCACTTCTCTCCACTTTACACTAACTAACAGCGCTTTAAGCAGGGGTTACATTGGACTGGGCTAATATCTGAATTCAAAAGACTGCTCTCTGTAACAACCTACGTCCAGATTGGAAAACAGGAACATGACAGGTAAATCTAAAGGCTCGAAGTAAATTATGGTCTAGTTGACCTTTACTGTAATATAATACAGCAGAGGCTGCTAAAATTTAGTGGACAGATCAAGAACAAAATTAAGAAGCAGGAGAAAGAAGAGCGAAAGAAGGCAACAAAAATTCCTCTCCGGGAACAGAAACGGGGCATAAACATATGGCTAACATCTTCGGGAAGAAGCAATAGGAAGAAAAATTGATGGTTAAATTAAGACTACAATGTCTTAAAATGATTACGGAGAACGCTAGATTTTGCAGATTTGTACGAGGATGAGTCAAATGAAATCCTTAAATATTATTCAAAATATTATTTATTGTGCAGAAGTGGAACAAAGCTGTATCACTTTTCAACATAATCAAATTAAGACTACAATGTCTTAATATGATTACGGAGAACGTTAGATTTTGCAGGTTTGTACGAGGGTGAGTCAAATGAAATCCTTAAATATTATTTAAAATATTATTTATTGTGCAGAAGTGGAACAAAGCTGTATCACTTTTCAACATAATCTCCCCCACGCTCAATTCAAGTACTCCAGCGTTTAAAAAGTGCATAAATTCCTTTAGAAAAAAATTCTTTTGGTAGTACGAGCAACCACTCGCGCACCGCATGGCGTACCTCTTCATCAGAACGGAACTTCTTTCCTCCCATTGCGTCTTTGAGTGGTCCAAACATATGGAAATCACTTGGGGTAAGGTATGGTGAGGAACCGTGCGACTGCTACGGTCGCAGGATCGAATCCTGTCTCGGGCATGGATGTGTGTGATGTCCTTAGGTTAGTTAGGTTTAAGTAGTTCTAAGTTTTAGGGGACTGATGACCACAGTAGTTGAGTCCCATAGTGCTCAGAGCCATTTGAACCAAGGTATGGTGCGTATGGTGGATGAGGAAGACACTCAAAATGCAGGTCTGTGATTGTTGCAACTGTTGCACGATCAGTGTGGGGCCTTCCATTGTCATGTTGCAAAAGGACACCTGCTGACAGCAATCCACGTCGCTTTGATTTGATTTCAGGCCGCAGATGTTTTTTTAGGAGATCTGTGAATGATGCACTGGTAATGTAATGCTCCAAAATGACGCATTTTTCGTCCCAATAGAAAGTCAGCATAACCTTTCCTGCTGATGGTTCTGTTCGAAACTTCTTTGGTTTTGGTGATGGGGAATGGCGCCATTCCTTGCTCGCTGTCCTAGTTGCCGGTTGGTGGAAGTGAACCCAGGTTTCGTCCCCAGTAACGGTTCTTACAAGGAAGCCATCACCTTCTCGTTCAAAGCGCCGAAGAAGTTCTTCACAAACACCAACACTTCGTTCTCTCATTTCAGGAGTCAGCTGCAGTGGCACACTTGTTGCAGACACTTTGTGAAACTGGAGCACATCATGCACATTGTGGAATGCTGACCCATGACTAATCTGTATACATGCTGCAATGTCATTCACTGTTACTCGGCGGTTTTCCTTCACTATGGCTTCAACTGCTGCAATGTTCTGTGGAGTCACAACTCGTTGTGCGTGACCTGGACGAGGAGCATCTTCCACTGAAGTCACACCATTTGCGAACTTCCTACTCCATTCTTATACTTGCTGCTGTGACAAACATGCACCACCGCACTGAACCTTTATTCGTCGATGAATTTCAATAGCTGTCACACCTTCACCAGGCAAAAACCGAATAACACAATGCTGTTCTTCCCTGGTGCAAGTCGCAGGTGGGACGGCCATCTTTATACTGATATTGCAACGGTATGTGTGCAACTGCAATATGCTGCCACCTACAGGCCATTCTGCACGCTATTTGTGGCACGCTTATCAAGTTACAGGATAACGGCGCGAAATTTCTATTTGTTATTACAAATTAAAAGTTTGCATTTGACTCACCCTCGTATAATGTCTTCTTCTGCACGCTGTGTGCTTCTCTAGCGGCTACAGGAGCGAGGAGCAGATGCCGTCCATGAACAGAGAATTTAGATATTAATTTATTCTACATCTAATATCAAATAGTAGAAAAATCCTTAACTTTGTTGCTGTAGTCGCAGCGTCAATTGCTAACAACAGATTTGAATGTAGAAATATATACAGATAAAAAAAGATTGTAAATCTGTCACTCTTCGATACAATGTCTATTCAGAAGATGCCGAGCCCACCCACTATGAAAGTCTGTAAATTTATGCACGTGGCAATTACACATAAAGGGCTTAGTGCATCGCTGTTCGAACTGAAGTACATCCGCCGCTGAAGCTCCGGAGAGGAGATGCTTGCATTTCATTGGCAGCGGCGTAATCGTTCGTGGAAGCGCCTTCGGGCCACGGTGACGGCTGTGGGAAACGCGGCGACGTAACTGGCAGCGCACGTATCTGAAAGTGCGGACGACCGGATAGGGACCGATGCCGTTATTTGAGGAGGTGGAAAGACTGGCACGACATTAAGCCACTGCTGCGACTGCGTCGTACATAACATACTAAGCGTCATCCAAGTATTTTTCTATGCAACACACAATGTATTTGCAGAACTGACGTAAAAGCAATGGAAACAGCTGCAAATTTCCATTTTATTCTACAGAAGCTCCTATAGTTTCTAACAAGGCTAACTACCAAGACCAATGTATGTTCTGTCATTCTTCCAGAACTTCGTCAGCCGCATCTTTCTCTTCCAGATTCAAAACACGCTGATTTCACTCACAGCACGTTCAAAACACAATCCGACAATAACCTGAAACCTTTCATTTTCTAAAATTAACGAATACTTGTGCGTAAGGCTTTTTTCTCAGACGTTAACGCTTTTACGGGCTCCTTTCGTTCTATATTATATAATTAAATCCATGTAAATCTTGACCACATACTTAAGAAAGTAACAAACAAGTTTTGACAGTCACTTACAATATTTGTTACCATGAAGAATAAATTATCTACCAACTTTGGCCTCTGATTACCTTAATCACAGGAGAAACGAGACGAGCGTTCCTCTTGCTTCTATGTGATGTCAGTCTATTTGACATAAGATACTACTGTCAATATTCTAAGACAGAATATTTACACAATTTGACCGTATAATTTTGATAATGTTCAGTTTCAAAGAAATATGAGATGCTTTTAACTATGGCCACGTCCTGGATGATGGTTAATAACCAGAACTGGTAGATGATGGTTGAAATGCATTTTATAAAAAAAGAGTGGTCATGGATTTGGTGTTCCCAAACAACGGTGCAATTTTTATGGACGACAATGCGTCATGTCATCCGGCGAAATTGTGCGCGATTGGTTTGAAGAGCATTCTGGACAATTCGAGCGGATGGTTTGGCCACCCAGATCGCCCGACATGAATCCCGTCGAACATTTGTGGAATATAATCGAGAGGTCAGTGCGTGCACAAAATCCCCCAACGGCAAAGCTTTCGTAAATACGGACGGCGTTCGAGGCAGCATGACTCAGTATTTCTGCAGGAGACTTCCAACGAATTGTTGAGTCCACCCCACGTCCAGTTGGCGTACTACGCCGGTCAAAAGGAGGTCCGACAGGATATTAAGAGCTTCCCTAGTCACTTGGCAGGGGTAGCGTGGTCTAGGGGTAGCGTCTTTGATTCATAATCAAAACGTTTTCGGTCCCGGGATCGATCCCCGTCACTGCCTAAATTTTGATAAATAATCAGCATTGGCGGCAGAAGACTTCCGGCATAAGAATTCAGCCTCATTCTGCCAACGGCCTTATCAAAGAGGGCGGAGCTGCGGATAGAGGTTCAGGGCACTCTCTTGTCCTAGGGGTGGGAAATTGCCCCTAAAGGCGGAAGAATCACCAATGATCAACGACATGAGGATGCAGAAGGCAATGGAAACCACTGCATTAAAGACACGTAACGTGTATCCACAGGACGTGTGGCCTGTAGTTGAAGAAGTGTCATGATGATCTCTCCATTGGCAAACGATTCCGGAATAGTCCCCCATTCGGATCTCCAGGAGGGGACTGCCAAGGGGGAGGTTACCATGAGAAAAAGATTGAATAATCATCGAAAGGATAATGTTCTACGAGTCGGGGCGTGGAATGTCAGAAGCTTGAACGTGGTAGGGAAACTAGAAAATCTGAAAAGGGAAATGCAAAGGCTCAATCTAGATATAGTAGGCGTCAGTGAAGTGAAGTGGAAGGAAGACAAGGATTTCTGGTCAGATGAGTATCGGGTAATATCAACAGCAGCAGAAAATGGTATAACAGGTGTAGCATTCGTTATGAATAGGAAGGTAGGGCAGAGAATCTGTTACTGTGCACGGTTCAGTGACCGGGTTGTTCTAATCGGAAGCGACAACAGACCAACACCGACAACGATAGTTCAGGTATACATGCCGACGTTGCAAGCTGAAGATGAACAGATAGAGAAAGTGTATGAGGATATTGAAAGGGTAATGCAGTATGTAAAGGGGGACGATAACCTTATAGTCATGGGTGACTGGAATGCAGTTGTAGGGGAAGGAGTAGAAGAAAAGATTACAGGAGAATATGGGCTTGGGACAAGGAATGAAAGAGGAGAAAGACTAATTGAGTTCTGTAACAAGTTTCAGCTACTAATAGCGAATACCCTGTTCAAGAATCACATGAGGAGGAGGTATACTTGGAAAAGGCCGGGAGATACTGGAAGATTTCAATTAGATTACATCATGGTCAGTCAGAGATTCCGAAATCAGATACTGGATTGTAAGGCGTAACCAGGAGCAGATATAGACTCAGATCACAATATAGTAGTGATGAAGAGTAGGCTGAAGTTCAACACATTAGTCAGGAAGAATAAATACGCTAAGAAGTGGGATACGGAAGTTCTAAGGAATGACGAGATACGTTTGAAGTTCTCTAACGCTATAGATACAGCAATAAGGAATAGCGCAGTAGGCAACACATTGAAGAGTAATGGACGTCTCTAAAAAGGGCCATCACAGAAGTTGGGAAGGAAAACCTAGGTACAAAGAAGGTAGCTGCGAAGAAACCATGGGTAACAGAAGAAATACTTCAGTTGATTGATGAAAGGAAGAAGCACAAACATGTTACGGGAAAATCAGGAATACAGAAATACAAGTCGCTGAGGAATGAAATAAATAGGAAGTGCAGGGAAGCTAAGACGAAATGGCTGCAGGAAAAATGTGAAGACATCGAAAAAGATATGGTTGTCGGAAGGACAGACTCAGCATACAGGAAAGTCAAAACAACCTTTGGTGACATTAAAAGCAACGGTGGTAACATCAAGAGTGCAACGGGAACCACTGTTAAATGCAGAGGAGAGAGCAGATAGGTGGAAAGAATACATTGAAAGCCTCTATGAGGGTGAAGATTTGTCTGATGTGATAAAAGAAGAAACAGGAGTCGATTTAGAAGAGATAGGGGATCCAGTATTAGAATCGGAATTTAAAAGAGCTTTGGAGGATTTACGGTCAAATAAGGCAGAAGGGATAGATAACATTCCATCAGAATTTCTAAAATCATTAGGGGAAGTGGCAACAAAACGACTATTCACGTTGGTGTGTAGAATATATGAGTCTGGCGACATAGCATCTGACTTTCGGAAAAGCATCATCCACACAATTCCGAAGACGGCAAGAGCTGACAAGTGCTAGAATTATCGCACAATCAGCTTAACAGCTCATGCATCGAAGCTGCTTACAAGAATAATATACAGAAGAAAGGAAAAGAAAATTTAGAATGCGCTAGGTGACGATCAGTTTGGCTTTAGGAAACGTAAAGGCACGAGAGAGGCAATTCTGACGTTACGGCTAATAATGGAAGCAAGGCTAAAGAAAAAACAAGACACGTTCATAGGATTTGTCGACCTGGAAAAAGCGTTCGACAATACAAAATGGTGCAAGCTGTTCAAGATTCTGAAAAAAGTAGGGGTAAGCTATAGGGAGGGACGGGTCATATACAATATGTACAACAACCAAGAGGGAATAATAAAAGTGGACGATCAAGAACGAAGTGCTCGTATTAAGAAGGGAGTAAGACAAAGCTGTAACCTTTCGCCCCTACTCTTCAATCTGTACATCGAGGAAGCAATGATGGAAATAAAAGAAAGGTTCAGGAGTGGAATTAAAATACAAGGTGAATGGATATCAATGATACGATTCGCTGAAGACATTGCTGAGTGAAAGTGAAGAAGAATTAAATGATCTGCTGAACGGAATGAACAGTCTAATGAGTACACAGTATGGTTTGAGAGTAAATCGGAGAAAGACGAAGGTAATGAGAAGTAGTAGAAATGAGAACAGCGAGAAACTTAACATCAGGATTGATGGTCACGAAGTCAATGAAGTTAAGGAATTCTGCTACCTAGGCAGTAAAATAACCTATGACGGACGGAGCAAGGAGGACATCAAAAGCAGACTCGCTATGGCAAAAAAGGCATTTCTGGCCAAGAGAAGTCTACTAATATCAAATACCGTCCTTAATTTGAGGAAGAAATTTCTGAGGATGTACGTCTAGAGTACAGCATTGTATGGTAGTGAAACAAGGACTGTGGGAAAACCGGAACAGAAGAGAATCGAAGCATTTGAGATGTGGTGCTATAGACGAATGCTGAAAATTAGGTGGACTGATAAGGTAAGGAATGAGGAGGTTCTACGCAAAATTGGAGAGGAAAGGAATATGTGGAAAACACTGATAAGGAGAAGGGACAGGATGATAGGACATCTGTTAAGACATGAGGGAATGACTTCCATGGTACTAAAGGGAGCTGTAGCGGGTAAAAACTGTAGAGGAAGACAGAGATTGGAATACGTCAAGCAAATAATTGAGGACGTAGGTTGTAAGTGCTACTCTGAGATGAAGAGGTTAGCACAGGAAAGGAATTCGTGGCGGGCCGCATCAAACCAGTCAGTAGGCTGATGACCACAAAGAAGTCACGCGGAGTGGCCGCGCGGTTAGTGGCGCCATGTCACGAACTGCGTGGCCCCTTCCGCCGGAGATTCGAGTCCTCCCTCGGGCACGGGTATGTGTGTTGTTGTTAGCATAAGTTAGTTTAAGTAGTGTGTAGGTCTAGGGACCGATGACCTCAGCAGCTTGACCCCTTAGGAATTCACACACATTTGAACATTTTGAGCTATCCTATGACTTCCGTCATCTTAGTTTCTCTCCGTTTAGGATTACGTTAGTCTATTTCGCGGCCATAAGGTTTTCATCACTGGTACAGTCCATAAAGCGTGCACTAAGCACCTGAGATAGGACTGGAATTACTGTACGTATTTATTGTTCACTGCTAAGTAGTGTACTACTTTCCATACAGTTCTGTAATTGTAAAGGGAATTTTCAATTAAATAATCGTAGATCTCCTTTTAGCTACTTGTGTTTCAAATCTAGTAGTATGTATGTGGACGTTTTCAAATCTAATACGTGACATGTCTATGTAATCAGATAACAGTTGATATTAAGAGATTGTGTAAATAACCATTTGCCGAAACTGCTGCTACGAGTTGTGAACCATGCGATCGGGGCAGTCGGCTGCTTGGACTGCCCGGACAGCCTTCCGCGATTGTACGCTAGATGGTGCGGGCTTGTCGCCTGGCCAGCTCTCACTGCGGCCCCGAGCTTCTCACACGAGACGCACGTCTCCCATAGCCGAATGGCAACCGCCGTTGTCTCACGAACGCACAGCTCCGCTTTGACTCACGTTTCTACTGCACTCTAAACTCACCCTGGAATACGCAGCAAAATGTATGGAAGATGTAACACCCCGTTGACGATGAGAGCAGCAGAGACGGATCACATTGTCGCACAGGGAAGAAGTGGGAGACGATATTGGTCGCGCTCTTTTCAAAGAAGAGATCTCAGCATCCACGTTAAGCTGTTCTGGAAAATTACCCAAAACTTAAACATCGATTGTCGGGTGGAGATTTTGACCTCCCAAATGCATGTACAATATATTGAACGTATTACCTCCGCACCATACCTCTCATTCCGCAGAAAGAAATATCGGTAGCAGAACTGTAAGGCGTTATAAAAGTAAATATGCTGCACTTGTGTCTACGTACGCTAGTGACCTCTTGGAGACAAAGGAAACATTTACATGAAAGACAAGGAACTGGAATGGAGAACTAGAAGTGACTCGCTCATCCAGAAACTAGAATTATGTGCGTGGAAGAATATTTGTGAAACCATTACTGTAAAGATAAAGGCCCATTCTGACTTCAAACCTGTGGGGGAGGGAGGCGGTAGACAGTAGCGTGAGACCAAAGCCGAATAATTTCGTTGATGTTCTGATGGTTAAATGGTTCAAATGGCTCTAAGCACTATGGGACTTAACATCTGAGGTCATCAGTCCCCTAGACTTAGAACTACTTAAACCTAACTAACCTAAGAACGTTACACACGTCCATACCCAAGACAGGATTCGAACCTGTGACCGTAGCAGCAGCGCGGTTCCAGACTGAAGCGCCTAGAACCGCTCGGCAACAATGGCCAGCTTCTGCTGGTTAGCTCACGTCTAATAAACTGCAGTAAGGATAACGACACCCAGCTGAGCCAGCTGAACCTTACAAGAATAATATCATTTCTTAAAGGATGCTGCAACAGTGAACGTCTCCCAGCTAAAAAAGAAAGAACCTGACTGGAATTAGCATAGAAAGCAAGAGAGAAAATACTCCACCCGTTGATATTACCGAAAGGTGTTCTCTTCAGATTATAATTACAGTGATGTGGACGAAGTCAAGGTACACTCAAATAGCCATTATAGCAAAACTGTACAAGCGAACGTGTGCCTTTTCAAAGCATAAATACAATTTATATGAGATTTGTAAGCTGTTTTCTACATGGTACCTCTCCCAGTAAGACGTATACACAAGTGCAGTCATCTGAGCGATACAGTGTTAATGTGTAGAGCTGCGAAAAGAAACCCACTAAGGAGTTGTACAGATGGTCGCAAATTGAAATATTCATAAAGGTACCGAAGGAGAATGCAAAATTGTTAACTTTGGCAGCCTATGGATGAATGTGTTACTCTCGAGCCCAATTTCTTCGCTACGGTCGCAGGTTCGAATCCTGCATCAGGCATGGATGTGTGTGATGTCCTTAGGTTAGTTAGGTTTAAGTAGTTCTAAGTTCTAGGGGACTAATGACCACAGATTTAAGTCCCATAGTGCTCAGAGCCATTTGAACCATTTTTGAACCCAATTTCTTCGCGAGGCTGGCAAGGGTAGTAAACAAGTGACATGTCGATATCAGGGCATAAAGTCTCTCCGAATGTCATTCCGTGTACTCCGTTGGACAGTGACGATGTCTCGCAGGCAGGCACGTTAACAATATACGGAGATATCAGCATGTGAGAGAGAACGTGTAGTTCCGCTGAAAGAAGCCGGGTAGAGTTATCGGCGAATAGCATGACGTTTGAATAGGAACGATGCCGCTATTCGATGATATTGTCAGCAGTAGGTGAATCATGGCGGAATAAAGTGTGAAGAAGGAGACACTCGACCTAAAGTGACGACAAAAAGTCAGGAAAAACGATTTTCGATGGTGCTGAGCCACAGTCATACAGTGTTTTTTGGATGGGATACACCCCCATTTGACTGTATATTTCTGTATTTTTCTTGCGTACAATCTAGTATCCTTCTTCCACGCCGTTTTAAAGTTCGGTATTCTTAGACCACTAATACCTTTTCGCTGTGTACTGTGCAGTGGCAAATACACAGTACAACATATTTGCTTAACATTTATGTAAATGGTACAAAATTAACGCCTTCTTCCTGCAAGACGTTTATTTTGTACTATTTATATCACTATTAAAAAAACATGTTGAACGCAGGATCGCAAATACACTATTCAGCACATTCTCTCAACATTTATATAAATGGTACAAAATTAACGCTGTGTTCCTACGTGATGTTCATTTTGTACTATTTAATTAATGTTAAAAAAAGTGTTGAACCGTCCATTTGTCATCCTGTACAGTAAACAGCAAAATGATGTTAAGATCTAAGAACATTGAACTCGATAACGGCGTAAAAGCCGAAATCAAGGTTGCACATAAAAAAGTACAGTCAAATAGGGCATTATTAATTCAAAAAACACCATAAGATTGTGGCTCAGAAATATACAGTCAAATGGCGGTGAGTTCTTAAAAAGAAAGTGAGGGCTGAGAGAAGTCAGAGGCACTATTAGACCGGGATTCAACATTATAATCGATCCGAAGGGCACTGATGCTTCAATGTCCACAAAGATCATTAATAGGAGGCCCATACCATTGAATTCTGTACACCAACAAGCACGTTTGTAGTGGTGTTGGACACATTCGGCCTGGAATCTCACTGAGTGGAGCAGAATTGTCTTGAACTTCAAATGTGTGTATGTGTGTGAATTCCTAAGGGACCAAACTGAGATCATCGGTCCCTAGGCTTACGCACTACTTAAACTAATTTAAAATAACTTATGCTAAGAACCACACACACACACACACATGTCCGAGGGAGGACACGAACCTCCGGCGGGAGAGCTCGCGCAATCCGTGACATGGCGCCTCCAACCACGCGCCACTCCGTGCGGCTCTTGAACTTCGAATTGGGCCCCAGTGACAAGCTGGAGGCGCCCCCGACAGCGATGCGATACCAACCTATCTGTCACACGTCGTACGGCCCGACAACCAGAACTGATTGTTCAAATGGCTCTCAGCACTATGGGACTTAATATCTGAGTTCATCGGTCCCTTAAAAGAATTACTTAAACCTGACTAACCTAAGGACGTCACCCACAGCCATGCCCGAGGCAGGATTCGAACCTGCGAAGGTAGCAGCAGCGCGCTTCCAGACTGAAGCGCCTAGAAGCGCTCGGCCACACTGGCCGGCTCAGAAGTCATTGTTTGGGATGCCATTTCTTTGTTTCTTACTCTCAGAACCCTTGCAGCACAGCGGTAAGGCGACGGTATTCTATACCCTATTTTGTTGTCCTTCTTTGTAACATACCCTGGATTTACACTTCTGCAAGATAATGCCCGCCCGCACACGGCGAAAGCTTCCAGTACTTGTTTTTCGTGTTTGTCACACACTGCCTTGGCCAATAAAGTCGTCGGATCTGTCCCAATTGAGAGACGTTTGGAGCATTATGGGCAGGACACTCCAAATAGTTCGGGATTTTGACTCTCTGACGTGCCAGGGGACAGAATTTGGCACGTTATCCCTCAGGAGAACATCTAAAAACTCTATAAATCAGTGCCAAACCGAATGACTGCTTTCGTAAGACCCAGAGATAGACCAACGTGTTATCGACTTGCTCAATTTATGAAGCTCTTTCTCTTGAATAACTCCGTTCAGTTTTTCTGGAACTGCAACCATTTGTTTGTACATCTACAGCACATTTACTAGTTTCCATCCCATTCGACTAATTCGTTCATGGTGCGTCTCGTTTTCTTTATTATTTTTTTTATTTTTTGTCTCAGAGTGTATTTCGAAACGCCACCACTGAGGCGTAAATTACAAAGTGATAAACTATCCTCCTTTGGTTTTTATCATCATTCCGGATACATATACATACATACATAAGTAACAGTAAACAGTGTTTCGACAAGTGTCGGGGCTTGCCAGAACCATGACCTCCCAGATCTCACGATTTGAACCTGTTGGACGATTTATGTTTAAAAGCTTTTGTGTATTTCGGGCCTGTTGATGAACTCCGAGAACGCATTGTCGATGTGTGTCAGTACATTTGGAACACGCCTGTGTTTTTTGAACTGTTACGAGCATTGGTAAGGAGACGTGCTGAAGCTTGCGTTTACGTGGACAATGGTCATGTGTAACACTTATAATGTGGCTGTCCTTAAGTGCATATATGCAGAGTGGATTCTCGGGGACTGTGTGATAAGGTGGTCATGTACTCAGTCGTAGTTCGATGTATCAGGGAAACCTTTGGTTTCCGGATCTATGTTTACCAGGATTATTTGCTTATTTCGCTATCCGCCACTTTCGTTTACACCTATAATAATTAAACACCCTGCATAATTATTTGATGTCAAAAATGGACTCTCCAGTGTAGTGCAGCACTCAACAATTGTAAGTAACCATGCATGCCATATTCTGCAAATTCTCAAAATTCCCTCGTACATGACAGAGAGAAATTTACTATACAGATGGTAGGCCTTCTAAATATTGCATGAATTTCTCTGCATTACAGAAGATGAATACCGACCGGCCTCACTTGTTTCGAACTGTTGCCTAAGAAGGGGACACTTAAAAGAGGAACTGCTCACCAGCACTCACCAATGGAGGCAAGCACTGGGAACACTTTATTCTAACATATGTCTGTGAATAAACCATCTGAAAAAGGAAAGACCAGGTAAGAATAATAGAGGACTGCGGAATGATTACGGCTTGTGCATTATTTGCCAGCCAGCAACAATTATTGACTTTGTTTCTGTTTACCGATGAGTTCACTGTGAACTTGTACAGTACTCATATTTGGACAGACAAAAATCGATAAGGTTCATGATTAACGTATAAGTGTTTGTATTTTCTGCCATGAGGATAGTAATGATACCAGAAACTATTTGCACAGTATGTACAACCATATTTTTGTTTCTGTATACATCATATATATTACTGTAGTAATATGGTCCTGGCTAAATAGTATGTACGCGAAATAGCAAGAAAATGAAATCAAAATAAAGCGTTTGTTCAAGGCAGAGACAACAACGTTGAGGTGACAGTCAGCTGTTTGTAATGACATGTAAGCAGTTCACATATATGTCCCTCAAGAGCATTGATCGTTCAGGAACTCATACGACCTCAAACATTCATTTCTTACTGTAGCTTCCTTATCTTAACAAACACGGGATCCTCTACTGCCTGTATACTTTTGAGCTGAGAGGCACATTACACATTTATCCCTCTTCAGATGTTGACATTTAATAACATTTTTTACCCTGAAGATCATTTCAACCCACCTGTAGCCTACTTGTGACGTCATAGCGATGGGCATTCTCCTGCACCCAAATCACTGTAATCAAGTAGTCACTGCAATTCAAAACCTGTAAAGGGCTGCCGACTGCAGGGTGGAATGGACTCGCTAACGGTAGCCATGAATTCTGATTTTTTTTTCCTTTTTTGTGAGAGTTAATTTCCACTCCCCTAGTTTCACTGTTCACATTATTAACTATGAGAATAGGCCAATAAAAGAAGCACAGGAAGTTTCCACGGAACTTCCACTCTAAGAACATAATCTTATTTTTCGTGATATTCACCATATGAACGATCCCCTTTTGGCGACGGAAAAAGAGTTCGCGTGGCCGTCATGGGAGAACTACATCTTCTGAGGTACTGATTTCTTTGCAGGCCTTACTTCATTTTAGAGAATAGATTCAAATGAACGGTGTCAAACGTTGTATGTAGTACGAGGTATTGCAGTGAGTTTCTACCTGTGGAGCCCTTTCACGTTAAAACGTGAAGAGGTGTCATACGGTTGTGTGCTTCAATAAAACATTCTCTTTCTTCGCTGGAAATCTCCTGAGGTGTTTTTCTCGAACAACTTGGAAAGTCTAATGAGGAACTGAGATAATGCTTGTGTTCACTCCCAGGAAAACAATACGGATAATTCCATCGGTAATCCAAAATTCCGACACTTTAGTTGTATACATTCCAGCAGTTAAAAAAAAAACGGCTTTTGAATGCTGCACATTAAGATTTTTTTAATTTATCTTGTGCACCCACACGCGTTTCACCTTCATTACAAAACATCTTCGGTGAGAGTCCTGAAATATTACACAATTTTTTTGTTTGCCCATATAGTTTGTCGTTTGTAGGTATAGGGTATAGATTTAAAGCAGTTCATTGAGGTTTTTATAACAAAATGGAAAATTACTGACAGATCAGCGTCTAATTCACTATCTGGAAGCCAAATAGCTTCCCCTCATGTGGAAAAATGGTTGAAAGTTTGGAGTCTTCGTTTTGGTTACAGCTTATAAAATATAGATCTTTAACTGCTACTTTGTGTGTCTAGAGTGTCATTCCTTTCTGAAAGTGTTGCCAACTTTCTCAGGTGCCGCTTTCAGTTGTTGTTTTCTGTGACTATAAGCGTGCTGACGTAAGTCTTGCGCAAGCGCGCGGGCATGTGTGTGTGTGTGTGTGTGTGTGTGTGTGTGTGTGTGTGACCTGTAATTGTTAACACAGTTACGTTGATCTACATCCACCAGTGTGTGTCTTTTTACCCAGTGTCGCATAGTGATAACATTGAAACAAACAATGTCATAAAGATTTGTTTTGGAAAAGGTCAGCCTTGAGCAAAACACGATTCTTATTTTTACTTTTATTCTCCAGACGTGTTTCGTTGAAGATTCAGCATCATCAGTGTTTTTTAATTACCTTCTGTAAAACAGGAAAAATTCTTTTTATTTCTTGTAGACATTTGATTTATTAAAACGGTATTTACATATTTGAAAAACGGACAAATTGTTGTGTACATACTTCGTTACCACATGCTTTGGATTGCCTGGATTTTATGTTATTTAGTCCAATTGTTTTGTTTCACAGTTTTTCATAATGTTTCAGTCTTCGACAATTTGAACTGGAGCAACACTTCTTGCTTTTGCGAACTGGGTGACAGCAAGCTCCTTCACTGTCAACGACGACCTTTGCTCACAACGTTCCATTACGACCACTATGCTAACAATACTAATGACAGAAATAGCATCCGGCTAACTGAGGCTGTAACGGAGACTCCAAGCAAAATACCGAAACCAGTTACACCACCGTGCTGGCGTTTATGGGCACTCTACTGAGTGTCTTGGGATGTTACTTAGTTCTCGCGATATAGTCAGGAAAGAGAATCGCATCATTACCAGAGCATTTCCAGAAATAACGACGTAACAAGTCTTGTGAATTTTGGATGGTCGCAATGCCACTGCACTGGTCGCTATTTCCAAAAACTTCAGCCATTAATGAATCTGACTACTTAATTCAACATAATGGTTCCGTACGTTGATGACTGAACACGGAACTCTTAATAAAATTGTGACACGTCTTTTCTTACATTTTTGCACTATCACTGGAACGTCTGAAACTTTCGTATTGTCCATGACGTATAAAATATATTTCGGCATTGTGAAGACACATAAAATACACCACTGGCCATTAAAATTGCTACACCAAGAAGAAATGCAGATGATAAACGGATATTCATTGGACAAATATATAATACTAGAACTGACGTGTGATTACGTTTTCGCGCAATTTGGGTGCATAGATCCTGATAAATCAGTAGCCAGAACAACCACCTCCGGCCGTAATAGAGGCCTTGATACGCCTGGGCATTGAGTCAAACAGAGCTTGGATGGCGTGCACAGGTACAGCTGCCCATGCAGCTTCGACACCATACCACAGTTTATCAAGAGTAGTGACTGGCGTATTGTGACGAGCCAGTTGCTCGGCCACCATTGACCAAACGTTTTCAATTGGTGAGATATCTGGAGAATGTGCTGGCCAGGGCAGCAGTCGAACATTTTCTGTATCCAGAAAGGCCCGTACAGGACCTGCAACATGCGGTCGAGCATTATCCTGCTGAAATGTAGGGTTTCGCAGGGATCGAATGAAGGGTAGAGCCACGGGTCGTAACACATCTGAAATGTAACGTCCACTGTTCAAAGTGCCGTCAATGCGAACAAGAGGTGACTGAGACGTGTAACCAATGGCACCCCATGCCATCACGCCGGGTGATACGCCAGCATGGCGATGACGAATACATGCTTCCAATGTGCGTTCACCGCGTTGTCGCCAAACGCTGATGCGACCATCATGATGCTGTAAACAGAACCCGGATTCATCCGAAAAAAAGGCGTTCTGCCATTAGTGCAGCCAGGTTCGTCGTTGAGTACACCATCGCAGGCGTTCCTGTCTGTGATGCAGCGTCAAGGGTAACCGCAGCCATGGTCTTAGAGCTGATAGCCCATGCTGCTGCAAATATCGTCGAACTGTTCGTGCAGATGGTTGTTGTCTTGCAAACGTCCCCATTTGTTGACGTGGCTGCACGATCCGTTACAGCCATGCGGATAAGATGCATATCATCTCGACTGCTAGTGATACTAGACCGTTGGGATCCAGCACAGCGTTCCATATTACCCTCCTGAACCAACCAATTCCATATTCTGTTAACAGTAATTGGATATCGACCAACGCGAGCAGCAATATGATAAGCCGTAATCGCGATAGGCTCCAATCCGACCTTTATCAAAGTCGGAAGTGTGATGGTACGCATTTCTCCTCCTTACACGAGGCATCACAATAAAGGCAACACCGGTCAACTGCTGTTTGTGTATGAAAAATCGATTGGAAACTTTCCTCATGTCAGCACGTTCTAGGTGTCGCCACCGGCGCCAACCTTGTGTGAATACTCTGAAAAACTAATCATTTGCATATCACAGCATCTTCTTCCTGCCGGATAAATTTCGCATCTGTAGCACGTCATCTTCGTGGTGTAGCAATTTTAATGGCCAGTAGTGTATATTTCTGCAGTGTGAAAATACGTGCGTTACGCATCGACATCAGTTTACTCCACGTCACTGTCCAATTTCAATTCTCAACTTCCATTCTCCTACCTTCTGGAAAATATTGAACCGATGACAGAAATCGACACCGCTAAGCAGGGATGTTAGAGTAATAGCCTCACACTTACCAGCTGGTACACGTCCCAGAAATGTTGCGACAAACTTCGAAGAGTTGTAGAGCGCGTCTTCAGGAAGAAATCGAGGATAGCATTCGAATTCGGAAACGGTCACCCAATGACGCTACAGAGCGTCGAAGTTACAGGTTCCGTCGCCCGCCTCTAGGCCACCCGTTCAGCAGTAAACGTGACTACGATAACGGACCGTAGCCGGAACGACTGACAGCATTCTCTCTTATGAATCTGATGCTGCTTTGCCTTGGTGGATGGCGGTTTCAGACATGGGTCTCCGTCTCTAGCATAGCTCCTTCCTATGTAACGAAAAACATTGGAGATTTCAGAATGTTGCATGAGCGAAATAAACGGCGGGTGGAAACCCGGACCCGAGAGCGTTATCCACTGAAGCAAAACAGCATCGCATTCGTAGGATGCAAGGCCTTTCCGCGGAGTAGCTATCGCCATCTTCTGCACCGCCGACTGTGGCAATCATCGCGATCACCGAAGAAACAACATTGCGAGACGTTCCGTCTGCTATCCGTCAGCGTACAAAGTCTGCCGAAGGGGCGGCCTAGTGGCAAACGCCGGTACCTGTAACTCCGATGATTTATAGCGTCGTTGGATGACGTTCCTATTCTCGGTTTCTTCCTCAAAACCTCCTCTACAATCTCTCTAACTTTGTTACAACAATTCTAGGACACGCAGTAGGTGTAATATGGAGAGTAGAAGTTAGAAGTTCCGGTTTACCTTCCTGCATTATGAATATATTGTATGTCCCCTGTTCAGCAACATCTCGATAATGAGGCACCACAATTCTGATCAGGTTAAAATTCATTTAAGTTCATTTCGACAGAACTGATCGAACCAGCACACAGCTGCTCGGCGTGTGATGATTACGCAACCGTATGTGCAATTAACGAAAAGTCGCTCCAGCTGTTAATAAAAATGGCCGTTTTAGACTTTTATATCAGACCATTTTCAAATGGACCCGAAACTGTGCTGTAGTGAAGGAATGTCAAATGAATCACTTACTTAACTGACAGGGGTAAGACCAGGTTTCGCAGTAGGGAGCACGATTGTTCAAATTCTCGTCCAGTCATCCAGGGACAAGTTTCCGTGACTTCCCCACATCACTTCCCCCATATGAATATTCGCTACTATTCTAATGACCTCCTCGTCGACGGGATGTTCAGTGTTAATCTACTTCCTGTATTTCTTTTTTCTTGGGGGAGGGGGGAGGGGGACGATGGTGGTTAACAGAAACTTTCACTCAAAACAACAGCTGCAAGAACTAAATTTGTTCGCACAAGGTCTTCTCAAGGAACTTTCATGCACAAGAAAAAGGTCATTGATACTACTGAACAGAACGTAATCACACAGAAGGTGACCATATAAAAGGCACGTACAGCTGATTAGCAATAGAAAATTTAGAACCTTTTAGTCTTGTGTGTGTGTGTGTGTGTGTGTGTGTGTGTGTGTGGTTTGAGGTTTTCGGGCGCTAAACAGAGTGGTCATCAGCGCCCACCTTTTAGTCTTGAAATTATTTTACGTGTATTTTTCTTCCTTTTCCCCCGTACTGGATACTAACAAAAGGAAACAGCACTCTTTAATCTCAAGGTTACTCTTTAGCTACAGAGATTTTATAGAAAAATATTATGTGGAGATATTGGGTGCTTGTCTTCGTCCGGTCTGCGTACAGACCCATCCAGATGGTTAATTGGGGGATTTAAAAGTGTTATGTACATTATAAGACCTCAATAAAATTTTTATTTCTTTATATTTATGAAATATGAAATGATCGGCCAGGGAGGCCACAAATATTAGTAAGTATTTGTTGTACTCTCTATGATAATTTTTTCTGCAACCATCAAGGAAATGCATTACTGTTTCGTATCGTCTCTTGTTATTCAACTTTCGCTATGTAAGCATCTATCTTATTAGTAGCATGAATATACAAGATGAGTCACGTAAGACGTAATACCCCTTTTATTTCGTCAATGGTTGCACATATCGAAAGGTGGTTTTTGACAAATCTTTGACAGTCGAGGGTACGTCTTCTTTATTTGGGTGATGTTTTTAGCACTGGTATCAACGAAGACATTGAGGAAAGTTACTTTTTTAAAACGGAAACGTAACTTTGCATTACTGCATTCGATAGCGCTTGAGAAGACAATTACAGTGATATAAGTCTTGTTATTGGTGACGTTGAAAACTGTATTAAACAAAATCCGAAAAAATGTCGTAGAATTTGAGACCAAGATGGGGAGAATCGGCATTAGAGAGGGAAAAACCGCCAAGCTGAGCTCTCTTGCTACGTCGTGTCAGAACGTTAAAACATTTGCCTGTTTACTTGTCTGCACTGCAGACCTCTCATTTCTGTATGAACAATCGTTTCGTGCAGACATGTATAACAATGAGGAGAAGTTGGATATTCTACTTTTTTATGGTAAATGAAGCAGGCAAAAAGGAATAAAAACGTCTCAAAAATGATATCGATAGGAAGTGCAAAATGACTAAGCAGGGATGGCTAGAGGACAAATGTAAGGATGTAGAGGCTTATCTCACTGGGGGTAAGATAGATACTGTCTACAGGAAAATTAAAGAGACCTTTGGGGAAAAGAGAACCACTTATATGAATATGAAGAGCTCAGACGGAAACCCAGTTCTAAGCAAAGAAAGGGAAGAAAATGGCTCTGAGCACTTTGGGACTTAACATCTGAGGTCATCAGTCCGCTAGAACCTAGAACTACTTAAACCTAACTAACCTAAATCCCAAAGAAAGCAGGTGTTGACAGATGTGAAAATTACCGAACTATCAGTTTAATAAGTCACAGCTGCAAAATACTAACGCGAATTCTTTACAGACAAATGGAAAAACTGATAGAAGCCGACCTCGGGGAAGATCAGTTTAGATTCCGTAGAAATGTTGGAACACGTGAGGCAATACTGACCTTACGACTTATCTTAGAAGAAAGATTAAGGAAAGGCAAACCTACATTTCTAGCATTTGTAGAGTTACAGAAAGCTTTTGACAATGTTAACTGGAATACTCTCTTTCAAATTCTGATGGTGGCAGGGGTAAAATACAGGGAGCGAAAGGCTATTTACAATTTGTACAGAAAACAGATGGCAGTTATAAGAGTCGAGGGACATGAAAGGGAAGCAGTGGTTGGGAAGGGAGTAAGACAGGGTTGCAGCCTCTCCCCGATGTTATTCAATCTGTATATTGAGCAAGCAATATAGGAAACAAAAGAAAAATTCGGAGTAGGTATTAAAATCCATGGAGAAGAAATAAAAACTTTGAGGTTCGCCGATGACATTGTAATTCTGTCAGAGACAGCAAAGGACTTGGAAGAGCAGTTGAATGGAATGGATAGCGTCTTGAAAGGAGGATGTAAGATGAACATCAACAAAAGCAAAACGAGGATAATGGAATGTAGTCGAATTAAGTCTGGTGATGCTGAGGGAATTAGATTAGAAAATGAGACACTTAAAGTAGTAAAGGAGTTTTGCTATTTGGGGAGCAAAATAATTGATGACGCTCGAAGTAGAGAGGATATAAAATGTAGACTGGCAATGGCAAGCAAAGCGTTTCTTAAGAAGAGAAATTTGTCAACATCGAGTATTGATTTAAGTGTCTGGAAGTCGTTTCTCAAAGTATTTGTATGGAGTGTAGCCATGTATGAAAGTGAAACATGGACGATAAATAGCTTAGACAAAAAGAGAATAGAAGCTTTCGAAATGTGGTGCTACAGAAGAATGCTGAAGATTAGATGGGTTGATCACATAACTAATGAGAAGGTATTGAACAGAACTGGGGAGAAGAGGAGTTTGTGGCACAACTTGACCAGAAGAAGGGACCGGTTGGTAGGACATGTCCTGAGGCATCAAGGGATCACAAATTTAGCATTGGACGGCAGTGTGCAGGTTAAAAATTGTAGAGGGAGACCAAGAGATGAATACACTAAGCAGATTCAGAAGGATGTAGGTTGCAGTAGGTACTGGGAGATGAAGAAGCTTGCACAGGATAGAGTAGCATGGAGGGCTGCATCAAACCAGTCTCAGGGCTGAAGGCCACAACAACAACATGGTGAATGTAAAAGAAATGCAATAAAAATATTATAGCGGTACATGACATGTATCCGGATCTCCAATGTCCGACGCTAGTGCGGAAAGTCTGTTTGCAAGTGAAAAACAGGACAAGAAAGAAGACTGCAACTGACAGAGCACACGAAGAAGCTGTTCTGGCTACGATGTTAATGAATCCGCATAGTGGTACGAGGCATATTGTCAGGGAATGTACAATCCACCGGATTAGTGCCATTCGCATGCTGCATCAACAGAATTCCCGTCCCTATCATTTGTCACTACATCACATTTTCAATTACCGTGACTTCGAACATCGTACAGAATTTTGTCGGTTTGCCCTTCAACAACTGAGAGACGACCCTACGATTCTCCATCGTGGTCTCTTTACCGATGAAGCAGCCTTTAGTAACCACGCTAATGCAGATTTGCGTAACATGCACTACTGGGCAGCCGAAAATCCACCCAGGCTTCGTCAGGTTCAACATCAAAGCCCGTGGAGCATACATGTACGGTACGGCGTCATAAGAAATTACATTGTGGGACTTACTTCATCTCAGGGGTTCTAAATGCACATTCGTACGCAACATTTTCTGACGAACATTCTGCAGTTTCTTCTAGAAGAAGTACCACTGTATATTCGGCAGTGTATGTGGCTGCAACACGTCGGCTGTGCAGCTCACGCGTCCCGTGTTGTAACACTGCTGAATGAGAACTTTGCTGGACGTTGGATAGCACGAAATTCTGTTGTCAAGTAGGCTGCAATGTCCTCCGCTTTGACTCCTCCTGATTTCTTTCTTTGGAGAGCACTCAAAGATGTACGAAGCCGCAACTTCGCCAGACGATATGTGTCGACGAATCACCAGTGCATGTTCTGAAGCATCATCTACTATAGTTACATAATTACATCTGTTAATTGTTCTTTCAAACGGTGGTTGCAAATGTGCCTTTCAAGCCACGGTCAACAATTTGTGCACATTCTTCAATAAAGGACGAATCTATTTTTTTGTAAGACAAAATTAATGTTATATGATTTGGATGATTGTCAAATCGTTGTTAGTAAATAGTTCATTTCCATTACGTGTTTACAAAATTGTTTTGCAATGTAAAATAAGTCGACATCATGTACGCATATAGCTAACAACTCATTATGCACTTACGTTCAGCAAGAAACGACTTTAAGAGAAATAGTTATGAAATCCCTGGGCCAGCAGGACAGAACGGATGAGGTTATGTTTGTGGAAAGGGGCCAAAATAAGTTACTGTCAGTTTCACTCAACATATAAATTTTATTTGTTAAAACACACAATCCCACAAGTAATAATAAAAAACTCTCAAGCTTTTCACGAAAGACCTCCTTTGATTTAATTTATGTCGGCTGAAGGCCACATTGAAAATCCAAGGCACAAGGCTTAAGCAAGGAATTGAGATACAGTTCTTCTGGAGGTTTCACTTCTTTAAAAAAATTATCTTCAATATAAATAGGCTGAAAGCCTTAGCTTAAATTTTTACCATAGAACTCGCCTGAATTCCGCACATTAATCAAGAACATTCCTACGGCTTCCGGCCGAGACAAAGATTTTCAATGTTCAATCTAAATAGCCTGAAAACTCGGCTGAGGGCTGCATATCAACAAAACAATTTAACGGCTTAAGGCCTAGGAAGAAGAGCTTTCAATTAGAAAAGACTGAAGGCCTTATCTTAAAATATTTCGTGTATAACTCGGCTTAAGGCCTCATACTAAGAATAAAAATCTTATGACTTAAGGGCAAGACAAGGATTTTTAATTTTTTATTTAAGAAGACTTAAAACTCGGCTGAAGGCCACATAGCAACTTTAAACAAATTTACGGCTTAAGGCCCAGGCACAAGGAATTTTCAGTTTTAATTTTGAAAGGCTAAAACTCGGCTGAAGGCCACATACCAAACAAAAAACAATTTTTTTTATGGCTTAAGGCCTAAGAAGAAAAACCTTGCAATTTTAATAAGCTAAAACTCAGCTGAAGGCCACACATAGTACTTAAGACTAAAAATGGAATCACTATGTAAGACACAAGCAGCAGTACTCAGAAGGTTCCAAGGGTCGGCCTACGAAGATAACACTAATGCACATTTAGGTGAGACAGGCAGCCAGACTGACAACCTCTTAATCGGAAGGCAACCCAACCAAAAGCCAGCCGACGAACCAACCAACGAGATCAGTTCTGCTCCACCTGACCAGCAAAATGAGAACAATATGTTAATAGCACAACGTTCTGGATACTCGTACCCAACCCATCCAAGTCAGAATAAACGCCCAAAACTACCAACAACACCTCAGCTGTCGAACTGCACGCCGTGCTGGACAGCATCAACATGACAAGGAAAACACACTGCCAAACATACGTCAACGACCAGGGCATGTCACCGGCACGTCAACGACCATAAGGCAGAAGATACCGCTGGTACACTTCATTAATGAAGGAATGAGTTAAATTAAGTTAAACAGCATACAGGAAGACGGCTGCCATTCTAGCCAACTTCAATGCACACTCGTTGTTGCTCGTGGGAGTCTCCCAGAAAGCAACATCCAGGATAAAACGAAGAGATGTGATAGCAGTTGAGGCTTGATAGTTGGTTAAGCGAGCACTGAACTTTAGTGTCCAGGGTCGGTGGGCGACGAACTTTGTAAGCCTTGCAAGAAGCGACTCACAACTCCATCCGCGTGTGCACGCCGCCAGCGGCTCCGGCCTGAAAACGCGCCACGGTGACTTCCTCGGCGTTCTGCCCCAACCGACCGACTGCCACACACCCAGAAACGGTCAAAGGACCAAACAGACGTCGGCTGATGGGACGACCGAACGAACGACCAACCAACGGTCGTTCCTGCTCCAGTCTCCTTCAGTCAGACAGTGCATGTGTGTCGCCAGTAGTCGGCAAGTACTGGCTGTCTGCACCTCACTGGTACTCTGTCCCAGACGCTCCTTCGTCGCTGACCGGTGCTCCGTTCCCACTGCACTGCTGGTCCATCTCCATCTGACTTCCGGAAATACTATCGGTCGCTCCAGAGGTGGTACGACAGCGCACTTACCGATAAGCGCTGCTGCTGCCACTCACGGGCAAGTAAGGCAGAAGTTACTGACGCCAGTAAATGGAATAAGAAAACGAGGCGGCACTACCGCAAAATAAGATGACAAACAATAAATGGCATGAGCACCAGCCGCGCACGGCTCAATTTATTTTGCGGTGAACATGTCGTCACCAGAGCATTTTTTTAAAAAAACTTTTATTCCAACGAATCTGTATACCATGATATAATTTAGATCAGTGTAGGTAGAGACAGTTGTCCGACAGCATGTATTTTACCACTAAAAAGTATCTAGCCACGTAAAGGTGAAATCTTCCTCCTAACATTTAGGTATTGAATATAGTAGTCGTTTTTTGCAGCGTATAACATTTCTTTTTGAAGAATGATCCATTGACTTCTTTGCTTAAGGTAGATGATACGCAAATGTGAAGTAGTTTTCGAAGCCCTCTGTAATACGCTAGATTCTTGCCTATGTCGTATTTCCATATACAACATTCGTAGGCGAACCTGCATCTACGTCGTAAGTTGGTTCAAGGAGAAACAAAGCTTTATTCCCATAGCGCAAGCCTGGTCCGAGAAGCCTGCTTGACGGTGTTTGCACCACAAATGCCGTTTCCGGCCACCATGCACTCACATTCCAGAAAATTTCTCGAATGGTTTATGAGAGATTTCAACGTCAACATTAATAAACGCTATATCATTGTAATTGTCTTCTCAAGAGCTATCGAATGTTAACTGTAAAAAGTGTACTGTTCAGTTTAAAGAAACTTTCTTCATTATCTCAGTTGATACCAGCGCTAAAAGCATTAACCAAACAAAAACAAACGTCCCTCTCTAAGCTCTGACATTTGCCAAAAACCGCGTTTCAGAATGTGTAACCGTTCACGAAATAGGAGGGGTGTTACGTCTTACGTGACTCATCCTGTGTTTACGTATATTTAAATTAATACCTTTGAGATTTACTTATTTAACAACCCAGACATGTCTTTTTACATTAATATCTTGTAAATAACAGCTTTGTTTACAGCTATTGGACAAAGAAATGCAAAAGTGCTGACGTGGAGCCCGTCCGCCATTGACGTGATCCAAATGCTGATTATCAAATGAACCAATGAACCTGCTGTCTCTCAGAAACGGAGTCCGACACTCAGTTAACCATACAAAATAACTCGACTGACTGATCGCGTTATGCACTCGCTCTTTAAAATTACGTTAGGTCACGTCTGTAACTTTGGGTTCCTCTCCAACACCAATCTGGAACAGCAGGAAATCATAACGGCAATCAACAAGCACCACTCGGTTAATTTCAATTAACATTACTGAGTTGACTTTCTGAAGGTAGGTGATTGCGACTATAAACGTTACACTCCCTATCTTCTTTCCACTTTCACAAGCAGGAAAGGTAGCGGTTACAAATCGTAACATGAAACAATGGCTAGAGTGCTAGTTAATCTGACCCTGACTCACCAAATGTAGAGGAAAATTGAGATTTTTCACGTCAGCACGAGATTTTTCACGTAAGTAGAGAAAGAAGTTTAGGTCAGCGTAAAATTTGATAAAATATTGGCTACGGGAAAAGCTTCAGACATTGGGAAATAAATTTCTCGTGTATTTTAAAGCAAAAATTACTTTTTCCACTGGTCGGTTTCTCACTTACATCCAGCTATGCATGCAGTTAGGGATATAGTGAAATCCCCACCTTAACAAGAATTTCATTAAGAAGAGCTGTTCTGTCTGTAACCTTTCTTTTACAGTTAACTCTTCTCAACTTAAAATTCGTTTTCAATGAGTAATTTTCATCCTGTACCGTTAGATCGACACAAAGACAGGTCTATAAGTTAGAAAAAATCGCGTAGTTCTTTTGCTCTAGTAATAATACTGGAACCACTAGTTTAGCTGTTGCAACAAGTTGAGAAAAGCAACTGATTAATATCTAGCAAATCTGTGTTAGACTCGTCCCTAGGTCATTTACTAGCACAGTTGAGCTAAGAATTTAAAAAAAAAGAAGGAGACTACAACCACGGTTTTATGTAACGCGACCGCAGCAGCGTTAAGCGGTGAGGTAATGACCTTCACATGTAAACATTTTCTGCGAAGAAGTGTTCACCGCAAAAAGATCTGACAGAAGCTGTCAATCAAACACGGCATCTTCGTAGCTATGGTTTCTTATGCAATTTTGCTGCATCATGATGAGCAAAATTTTGCAATATGAGGGGGGGGGGGGGGGAACATAGGAAATACAAAATCTTACCTTTGAATACCTCGTCTCCGAGAAATAAATTCATTTTTCACTTCAGGAGATTTGCCCAAATTTTGAGAAGGTTTAGTTTATGTTCAGGAAACAAGATTCAGGTTATGAGTGTCGTTGTAATGCAATCAAACCGCAAACAAACGACACTTGCGTTTTTCTCCTCACGTGATTCAGTCGCTTAGCTGTTTTCTTCTCTTAGTAACAGTATTTCCCCTATAGCAATAAGCACCGCTTGAATTAGAACATTTCCTGACAGCATAGGTTATCTGAAACCCTCTTTGCGCTTTTGTTACTGCCTTTGTATAGTGTCTGTGCATTACTGTTCTCCACTTGAACAGCCTGCGAAACTTACTGTTTTATTCGACGATCAGATAACGACATTATGTCAGTGGAGGTGAGGGAGTGACACATTGTCTATTTCTTTTTACTGTAGACTCTTACATAATATTCTAACAATCACGATGTGTATCGTCCTTCGTTTGCCATCTTCAGGTTCTGTGCGTCATAGGCAACATTGTGTTGAACAAAGTATTGTTGTGCCAAATCTTTTGTTCATGCTAAATCAGTTGTTCTGAGTTTTAGTGTGACGACGTGTTGTTCACTAAATGATATTATCTATGACGTATAGAATCTAAGGTTTGCCAGCTGTTAGCTGAAATAGTTTCTCATTCTTAACATTTTATGCATTACGTACAAAATAAAAACAAGTGTGAACAAATCGTGTCATGGATGAAGCGTGTGACATGATTAAGGATTTCAGATTCGGAGCTTGCAGCAGAACACTTAACATAATTTCAGGATAGACACGAAGCCCACGCCTACTACAGTAGTACAAGTTTATATGCCAACTAGTTCTGCAGATAGTGAAGAAATTGATGAAATGTATGATGAGATAAAAGAAATTATTAAGATAGTGAAGGGAGACGAAAATTTAATAGTCATGGGTGACTGGAATTCGGCAGTAGGAAAAGGAAGAGAAGGAAACATATTACGTGAACATGGATTGGGGCTAAGAAATGAAAGAGGAAGCACTCTGGTACAATTTTGCACAGAGCATAACATAATCATAGCTTACACTTGGTTCAAGAATCATACAAAAAGATTGTATACATGGAAGAATCCCGGAGATACTAAAAGGTATCAGATAGATTATATAATGGTAAGACAGAGATTTAGGAACCAGGTTTTAAATTGGAAGACATTTCCAGGGGCAGATGTGGACTCTGACCACAATCTATTGGTTATGAACTGCAGATTAAAACTGAAGAAACTGCAAAAAGGTGGGAATTTAAGGAGATGGGAGAAGAAATAAAAACTTTGAGGTTCGCCGATGACATTGTAATTCTGTCAGAGACAGCAAAGGACTTGGAAGAATATTTGAACGGAATGGACAGTGTCTTGAAAGGAGGATATAAGATGAACATCAACAAAAGCAAAACGTGGATAATGGAATGTAGTCGAATTAAGTCGGGTGATGCTGAGGGAATTAGATTTAATACCTACCTGGACTTTAATACCTACTCCAAATTTTTCTTTTGTTTCCTTTACGGCATGCTCAATATACAGATTGAATAACATCGGGGAGAGGCTACAACCCTGTCTCAATCCCTTCCCAACCACTGCTTCCCTTTCATGCCCCTCGACTCTTATAACTGCCATCTGGTTTCTGTACAAATTGTAAATAGCCTTTCGCTCCCTGTGTTTTACCCCTGCCACCATCAGAATTTGAAAGAGAATATTCCAGTCAACATTGTCAAAAGCTTTCTCTAAGTCTACAAATGCTAGAAACGAAGGTTTGCCTTTTCTTAACCTATTTTCTAAGATAAGTTGTAGGGTCAGTATTGCCTCAAGTGTTCCAACATTTCTACGGAATCCAAACTGATCTTCTCCGATGTCGTCTTCTGCCAGTTTTTTCCATTTGTCTGTAAAGAATTCGTGTTATTATTTTGCAGCTGTGACTTATTAAACTGATAGTTCGGTAATTTTCACATCTGTCAACACCTGCTTTCTTTGGGATTGGAATTATTATATTCTTCTTGAAGTCAGAGGGTATTTCGCCTGTCTCATACATCTTCCTCACCAGATGGTAGAGCTTTGTTAGAACTGGAATACTCTCTTCCAAATTCTATAGGTGGCAGGGGTAAAATACAGGGAGCGAAAGGCTATTTACAATTTGTACAGAAACCTGATGGCAGTTATAAGAGTCGAGGGGCATGAAAGGGAAGCAGTGGTTGGGAAGGGAGTGAGACAGGGTTGTAGCCTCTCCCCAATGTTATTCAATCTGTATATTGAGCAAGCAGTAAAGGAAACAAAAGAAAAATTCGGAGTAGGTACTCAAATTCATGGAGAAGAAATAAAAACTTTGAGGTTCGCCGATGACATTGTAATTCTGTCAGAGACAGCAAAGGACTTGGAAGAGCAGTTGAATGCAATGGACAGTGTCTTGAAAGGAGGAAAATGGAATGTAGACGAATTAAGTCGGATGATGCTGAGGGAATTAGATTAGGAAATGAGACACTTAAAGTAGTAAGAGAGTTTTGCTATTTGGTGAGCAAAATACCTGATGATGGTCGAAGTAGAAAAGATATAAAATGTAGACTGGCAGTGGCTAGGAAAGCGTTTCTGAAGGACAGAAATTTGTTAACATCGAGTATACATTGAAGTGTCAGGAAGTCGTTTCTGAAAGTATTTGTATGGTGTGTAGCCATGTATGGAAGTGAAACATAGACGATACATAGTTTGGACAGGAAGAGAATAGAAGCTTTCGAAATGTGGTGCTACAGAAGAATGCTGAATATTAGATGGGTAGATCACATAACTAATGAGGAGGTATTGAACAGAACTGGGGAGAAATGGAGTTTGTGGCACGACTTGACCAGAAGAAGGGACCGGTTGGTAGGACATGTCCTGAGGCATCAAGGGATCACAAATTTAGCATTGGAGGGCAATGTGCAGGTTAAAAATTGTAGAGGGAGACCAAGAGATGAATACACTAAGCAGATTCAGAAGGATGTAGGTTGCAGTAGGTACTGGGAGATGAAGAAGCTTGCACAGGATAGAGTAGCATGGAGAGCTGCATCAAACCAGTCTCAGGACTGAAGACCACAACAATAAGATTCAAGATGATATTACCTATTTTCTTATACCTAATTTTCTGCTACGTCATGAGACAAGTCCTTCCCCTCACAGAAGGCCTCAATGTACCCCTTCCACCCATCGTCTCACCTCTGCGTTTAAAAGGTGAATTCCCATTGCACTCTTCTTAAAGGTACCGCGCTTGATTTTAATTTTACTGTAGATTGTTTTGAGTCTTTTGTATGCTGAGTCAGTCCTTCCGACTATCATTTCTTTTTCGATTTCCTCACATTTTTCGTGAAGTCATTTCGCCTTAGCTTCCTTGCACTTGCTATTTATTTCATTCCTAAATAACTTGTGTTTCTAGATTCCTGAATTTCCTGGAACATTTTTTGAACTTCCTTCTTTCGTCGATCAGCTGAAGTATTGCTTCTGTAACCCGTGGTTTCTTCGCAGTTACTTTCCTTGTAGCTACGTTTTTCTCTGCAACTTCTGCGATTCCCATTTTTAGAGATGTCCATTGCAATAAGTTCACTAAATTTGATGGAATCCTATGAGCAATAAATTTGCCATCAGCATTGACGACCACCCTATTCTTGCTACGTATGTTCCAGCTGGAATGTAATAATTCGTTCCAGTTCACTTCCGTGTTTCAATCAGCTATCTGTTGCAGTGGGACTTACCAGCATCAGTGGAGTGTATCGTAGAGGCTTATCTGTGCAAGTTAAAATGTGTGGTGGTGGTGGTTAGTGTTTAACGTCCCCCCGAGGTCATTAGAGACGGAGCGCAAGCTCGGGTTAGGGAAGGATTGGGAAGGAAATCGGCCGTGCCCTTTCATAGGAACCATCCCGGCATTTGCCTGAAACGATTTAGGGAAATCACTTAAAATGTGTGCTCTGAGTGTTCTGTGGACGTTAGTGATGTGCTGATTGTGAATTTTCCAACGCGAGTAACTTTGCTCAGTATCGGCTGATATCGGTGAAGTACACAGTATTTAGATGAGAGCTTGTGAACATTTTTTCTGTATTGTCAGAGAATAAGCTGTCACCATACCTTCCAGCGCAGCTGAAATCAGAAGACACTCTAACACAAAACTCTAACCATTACACATATGGAAAACTGACAAAACAAAGGCCAAAAAGTTTAGCTACAGAAGTACGATGATCGACAGATACAGCGTGTATTCTTAACTATGTATGCGTTAAACAAAAGAAGCAAGCAGAAGAAACAAAGTATTTGGAATGACTCTTCTTGACTAAAATCGGCTGTATTTCGTGAGTGAGTGAAAAGAACCTTAAAAATCGCAAGACTGAACACCCTTGTCTAGTGTACGAGTAATTACTCTATTGGATTCTATTAGACAAATTGGGGTTCCAGGCTAGAGGTAGATGATATTTACTGATGATTCAAAACGTTATGAACAAGGGCTTAATAGCATGCTGGTCCACCTCTGGTGCCCAATACAGCAGCTACCCTGCATTATTTGGATTCGACAAGTTCTTCGTAGGTTATGTGGCACCAAATGTCTAGGCAAAGGTCATGTAATCTCTGTAAATTACGGGCCGGTGATCAGTAGTGGTGAAGCCGGTTTCAGATAGCGTGACAGACGCTTTCCATCGGCTTTAGATCAGGAGAATTTAGTCGCCATTACATCAAAGTGAGTTCACTATCATGTTCCTCAAACCATAGCAGCTCGATTTTGGCCTTGTGAAACTGTCATTTGTCCTTCTGGAAAAAGCTTTCACCTTCCGGAGAAGACATAGGTCATGAGTCGATGAAGAGATACAGTCCAGCGTACCAGGGTGCCTTTCATTAACTCAGCAGGTTAATGAAAAACCCAGCGAATGTGCCCTATAGTGTATAGTGTAATACTGCCACCCCACCTCCCCGCCCCTCACCCATCCCCCAGGTCTGGTTCTGTAGTGAGGCGTACATGTTTCGAGCAACCATTCGTCAGGAGGTCGGCGTCTCTGGACACGGTAATCGACCTGGTGTAACAAAAAACGCGATTGATCCCACTAGACGACATGCTTTCGTTTACCCATGGTCCAGTCTCGATGATCACCTGGCCACTGTAAACTTATTGTTGACGTCATTCGATCAACGTAGGAAAACATAGGGATCGTTTGTGAAGGACCCCCATAGTCCCCAATGTGCGCTTGACAGTGCACTCCGAAACACTTGTGCTGACACTAGCATTGTTCTCTATCTTCCCGTTCGGTGATGAGGCGTGCATGTCCGCACCTTGTCTCCTACTCGTGGTTTCACCATACTTCAATCACTTTTTGTAGATGCTCATGGAAGCAGCACGGGAGCTGCCGAGCAGTTTCGCCGTGTGCTTGATGCTCGTCCGCAAACCACAGACCATAAGAACCTGCCCTTTGTCAAAGTCACTAACGTCAGTGGATTTCCCCATTTGCAACCCAAGTCGTCGCTAGAATGATGCCCGATTCGTTTCTCTTTCGCTTGTGTACGTTCTTTCCCGCATCATACGCCCGCAACGCCGGCAGGCGTTATTCATTCTCGTGGTTGTCGGTGGCTATAGTTCTTTTTTTTATTTTATTTTATTTTCACCGTCGTATATTACTAAACGTGCCGCGTCGTCACGTATAGACAAATTCAAACACCATACACGTTTAGGGAAACTACACACATTTTTTGCTGCCCAGCACTGCTTGAATCCACAAGCGGGAATGGATTAGAAAAATGCAAAGATCGTCGTTATCACTTAGTTTTCATTCGACAATGTTGTCAAAAACACAAGATATATCGTCATGCAGGTGTAGAATCCACCTTGGTAGCGCTAAAATCAAACTGACAGCAGAGAACAGCGTAAGATCCACAACTTCCCATCGTCGACGAGGACTGCATAGTTTAAGCTCGGCTGATACAAATAACCTTAAACGAAATTGTACGTTTTCTTTTCATATATATCATCCCGGTATTTTCCTTTATAGATCTAGGGAAACCACGCAAATTATACAGCTGAAGTAATAAATTATTGATGGTGTACAGCAACCATCCACAGATTGGTTTTAGATTACTGTTCCCGGTGTCAAATTTACACATCGCCAGACGGTTTTCATGCTTTCATCAAAAGAAAAGATACATTAGTTTCCTCTGATTTATAACTCCTCATTTGTCGTCATAACGCAACATATTTATTTTAAAAATGGCTCTGAGCACTATGGGATTTAACATCTGAGGTCATCAGTCCCCTAGAACTTAGGACTACTTAAACCTAACTAACCTAAGTATATCACACACATCAATGCCCGAGGCAGGATTCGAACCTGCGACGGTAGCGGAGGCGCGGTTCCAGACTGAAGCGCCTAAAATCGCTCTGCCACTCCAGCCGGCCAGACCTATTTCAAGTTGCGACATAGTATGGCCTCGCGATTGAATACTTGCTTGGCCCTCCATGTGTGGAGAGGAAGTAGAATCCTCATGAGGTAGCAGGAGGAATACCCCTGGCATGCCTTTGGCTAGCACCTGTTTCTGTAAGGTACACATACGTTTTCGGTCTAAGACCAAAAATTCCATGATGTGTTACCCATTCACCTAGTCTTTCATTAGGCAGATAGCCTTCTTGTTTTAAGGTGTAATATCGTAAGGATTATCTGCTGCATATGCAGACGCGACGAATTCCTCGGGACAGTACCTAATTAACTTACATGGACGGCGGCCTTTCGCGCAATAGATGAAATTACCTGTATCCATATAACGTATGGGTCAGCGAATTTTTTTCTCGTCAAAGTCTTATTGAATTCGGTATATTCGGCGTTTCGACAATAACAGGTTTTGTGAACTTTATCGAAACCTTACTCATCTCCAGTGAGACTAATCCTCATTGAAGATTTTGACACATTCAAAATTAGGCTTGCTGACATAATCCAGTGCGACACACCGCGCCTTCCACTGGTAAACTACATGAATTTCGCAGTAGTTTCTTAAATTCTCCATGATTTTCCCGGAAACAGCATTAGTCATTAACTTTAAAAAATTGTTCTCAAAGTTACATGCCGTGAGAGCCCTCTGTTCGGTATTATTATCACTATATTCCTTCAGTCAGTATCTATGCTTGAAAGAGATGCCGCAGGTATCTGTACGATTTCTAAACGGAAACTAGTGGTGGGTTCCAAAGTGCATTACCGAGCGAGGTGGCGCAGTGGTTAGACACTGGACTCCCATTCGGGAGGACGGCGGTTCAATCCCGCGTCCGGCCATCCTGATTTAGGTTTTCCGAGATTTCCCTAAATCACTCCAGGCAAATGCCGGGACGGTTCCTCTGAAAGGGCACGGCCGACTTCCTTTCCTAATCAGATTAGACCGATGACCTCGCTGTCTCCTTCCCCAAAAACAACCCAGCAACAACCCAAAGTGCATTATTTATCTCTGTTTACCTCCCATCCTTCTCATCAGTTTTGTAATGGAACCGTTGAGCAGGACTAGGCGCTCTGGATGTAAATGGAAATGGGTGCGTGTATCATGCAAATTGGAAGGTACATTATGTGATCAAAAGTATCCGGACACCCCAAAAACATAGGTTTTTCATGTAAGGTGCATTGTGCTGCCACCTACTGTCAGGTACTCCACATCAGCTACCTCAGTAGTCATTACATATCCTGAGAGAACAGAATGGGGCGCTCCGAGGAACAGACAGTTGAAGAGGGTCGTAATGTGCAATACGCAGACATCTATCCAGACCATCAAACAGCAATTTCAAACTGCATCAGGATCCACTGCAAGAACTATGACAATTAGGCGAGAGGTGATAAAACTTGGTTTCCATGGTCGAGTGGCTGCTCATAAGCCACACATCACGCCGGTAAGTGCCAAATGACGCCTCGCTTGGTGTAAGGATCGTAAACATAGGACGTTGTGTGAAATGACGAATCACGGTACACAATATGTCGATCCGATGGCAGGGTGTGGGTATGGCGAATGCCTGGTGAATGTAGTGCCAACAGCAAAATTCGGAGGCAGTGGTGTTAGAGTGTGGTCGTGATTTTCATGGAGGGGGCTTGCACCCCCTGTTGTTTTGAGTGGCACTATCACAGCACAGGCCTACACTGGTGTTTTAAGCACCTTCTTACTTCCAACTGTTGGTGGGCAAGTCATTTTCAGCCAGGCGTCCGGATACTTTTGATCACATAGTGTATGTCACATTTACCTCCACGACATATCCTTTACCAGAATGAGGTTCGCCATCTGTAAAATCTTGTAATCTGAGGGTGCTGTCATCGGATAGCCATTGATAGTCTCCAACCAGTAAATATTGTTTCATGGCATATCCATATAAGTTGTCAATACTATCGTACATGATGTAACTCTCATCAAACATATGCTATATCTGTCATCCTTTTGTCGTTTATTCATCTTGGCGTGGCTACGGACACAGTGGCAAAAGCTCCATGAATCCTGCATTCGGAAAAGAGTAGCATGTCGACTTTAGTTAATAATTCAGTCTTGACCCTCGTCGTTTTTGACGTCGTATTCCTCAAAAGGCCTGTTGTGGTGTATTAGAAAGCAAGCTCCAGATTTTTTGTTTTCATGTATACACTCTGCAATATCCGTTAGTAGTTGTACATCCATGTCGATGTGTAGCTTTGCATACTCCCCTAAATCAGAGCTGTTGAATTCCTGCCGCACATTCTCTGCATACCGATACTCTCCATCCATTGCGTCATTGCCTGTAAGGTTACTTGTGAATGTAGGTGTGTCAGGCAATGTGGTTTCCTTGAGTCTCTCCATTGGATCCAGAAATTCGTAAAAAATCTCTTTATTCGTTGTGGAATGGAGCTTAGCATCATCGGGAAATCCAGCTCTAGTGAGATGCATGTCCTCCCGATATGTATCATTTCAGCAAGTTTCTGAAGCGTGCAAAAATCGAAGTGAGTCTGTGAACCATAAGATGATGTTCGGTGTCATGCACTTGGAGAACAAGACATATCTCTCAACGTTCTCAGGCAGGACACTAACCTCATTTTGAACAAACTGAAATCGCTCAAGTACTCAGTGATAAAATGGCCAACATATCCGTTAAAATTGTCGAAAATAATGGGTATGTGTCGTGACACTTGGTGGCTTAAATTGCTGCTGCACTACGGAGCTTCCCCGTTAGGTGACAGTGGTCTCTAAGTGATGTTTACTATTTTCTGTCTAACGGCAACACACAAATATGACATTTGAAGGCTTTCTTGTACAAGACCTCATTCTACTGTGAGCTGGTCATGGAAATGTTGGTGCCATAAATGTGATCAACTCGGTAGTCAAATTGCTTGAGCTCAGTTAGCAACCATCTTGCAGGACTATCCCCCGAAACATGAACTGAAACTGTTTCTACTTGAATCACACGCTCATACAACTTCATATGCAACTACATATGATACGTATCACTCTGTGAGTGTTGTACAGGATGCAATGGTGTCTCCCTCATAGTGCACTGCTGGAGCGATTAGGCATTTGTACCAGCACATACTCCAACGCTTCTAGTGGTAGAAATTCTTAAACTTGAAAAACTTGTCTTCCTCAGATGGCATTTCTAAACATACTGGTTCCTGCGTGGAACCATCAGTCAAATGCTGCTCTAGAGTTCCTCTTGTAAGAAAAGACTGAGGCTTCTAGAGCAATAATAGTGCGCACCTTTGTTTCAACTCTTCTCGGCAAGAATCAAGTGGAACAATTTCTTGACCGTTACATAGTGCTGCTTGGAGAATAACAGCATATCTTTACGTCCTTATGCTGACTGGCTACTTTGGAACGGTGGAGGAGTCTGACAATTTTATGCTTCTCTTCTTTACTTTGTTGCACCATGTACTCTTCTGGCTCGCTCTCTTTTTCTGCAAGGAATAAACACGAACTGAATACTGCTTGTTCTGCCTCTCGAATTTAGGTATACCCTGCAGTGTCAAGGGGAATTAGATGCCATTAAAATTAAAAAGCCCACAAACATCTTTCATTCCATACATGGTCAGACACTCAGGATGAGCATAATAATTATATAATATCTTTCGCAAGCAATGCAAAGTAGAATTCGTCTTTAAGATTTTCAGCACTGAAACATACCACATTGTTAGCTATATCCTCCGGAAGTTTGATATAGCTTACCCCCCCCCCCCCCCCCACCACCACCACCACTCGGTCAAAGACTTGGGTGTGGACATCAAGAAACAAATGTGACTGAGTGCCTTCTTTCCTGCATTTCTTAAAATTGGTGAATTATGACACTCGAGATGATATCATGAAACCACTCAGCTGTTGAGTAGCCCCACGTTGTTACAACAGCTTCTCCCCAAATTTAGATAGTAACTTTCTCCTGGACGAAACCATCTTGTTTCATGGTACATATTAGTGCACGGCATAGCACTGCTCTGCATTTAATGGTGGAATAGTGCGGATCTCTTGAGATTTAAGAGAGCTCCTTTTCCAGAATGGGAACGCACGTACTGAGGAAAAAGTTAGGATGAATGTACACCACAGTAGAATTATCTATGTGATCATACGAGATCGACTCCCTATATGTGGCTGTAATCACAAAGTAGCGTAATGCTGACGTGTATCTGACTTGATCCAGTCCTAATCCTATAGGATGGGCGAAGGATCAGCTGCCAGCTGACTGGTGATAATAATTAGATAGCACTCCAGGCAGGGAGTGATATCATAATGCCCGCATGTGGGCAGTCCATCAATAATGACTCCGCATGGGGGGACTGCAGCGATCATGGTCTTGCACGAGGTAACTGAGTTTCTGATGGCCCTACGTGTGTATTCACAACAAAAAAAGTTATTGCAGAAGAAGAAGCATTAATTATGTATCGTTTCGTTTATCAAGAGGCAGACCCAGTCCCGTGAGTGGATGGATGAGAACTGGTCATGGGCTCGGACAACTGGACTATTCTTTACCATTTCTTCATTGTTCTCGATAGCACCTACAAATAAGAAGAAGAAAATTCCATAAGCAGTTCATGTAAACGCGAATAATTGAAAAATAATAATAAATTACTACTGCTACATACGATAGCATCTAGAAAGAACTCATAAGCAGTGCAGCCAGATGTAGAGATAGCAATGATAATTGTAGAAGAAGTATGTATCACTACATACAAAATACACGATCGTTCACAAGCTAAGTCACGCCGTGAGAACTCAGAGACGTAAATGGTGCCATGGTGTCCTCTAGGGACCACTAGATAGTCTACACGAGGTATTTCTGCAAAAAAAGAAAAACCGGTATCATATAAGTTCCATGATTAAAGAAAACAATCACAAAGACTCAAAAGAAAGAGCGCATTAACAGATTCCATGATGTATAACCACCGGACTGACTACACCCCATACGTCAGCTTGCTGGGAAAGTCCACAGGAGGGTTGGGTTCAACCTGGGCCACGTTTGCAACATCACTGCAAAAGCTACAAAGAAGAAGAGAAAATACGTCAGATAATCATTGTAGTATTCACACAAAAAGATGTATACTGATACAAAGGAAAGAAGAAATAAGTTAGATAATAATAGTAGTAGTATTCGCAAAGACGTGCACTCACCACACGTCCGATTCAACTCATTCCCCTGTCAGGACAATCAGCGTGCAAGATGTCAAGAGTGTCGGTTCCCATTACTGGTGGCAGTATACTACTACTACCACTTGCAAGAATGGAAAATCATAATTAGATTTAGGCTGTGCAACAACGAAAGAGTACATTCAAACACACACACACACACACACACACACACACACACATACACACAAGGACATAGTTCACTATATTGCCGGCCGCGGTGGTCGTGAGGTTCTAGGCGCTCCAGTCCGGAGCCGCGCTGCTGCTACGGTCGCAGGTTCGAATCCTGCCTCGGGCATGGATGTGTGTGATGTCCTTAGGTTAGTTGGGTTTGATTAGTTCTAAGTTCTAGGGGACTGATGACGACAGCAGTTGAGTCCCATAGTGCTCTGAGCCATAGTTCACTATACGTACCGCCATCAACGCAAGCTCGCGTAGCTC